>NC_054059.1:10242916-10553333 GCF_017639655.2 Falco naumanni
AAAAAAACAACAAAACAAAAAACCCAAAACCATGCATTAGGGGGGAAGCAACCCTTTTTATATAAACATGGCAGTCCCTAAACTACAACAACATTTTTGGGAACAGACTCAGGCTCACATACGCATTTTAAACCACCACTAAAGAGAGAAGGTTTGTATTCATAGAAGTCATTATTTCTTGTTTCTGTGCTTTTGCTCTCTCCTCCAAATACCTTCCTGCTGCTTTTTCACAAGGTAGCCAAAGGCTCGCTTGTAAAAAGTTGTCTTTAATTAAGTCAGTTAGTGACTGTACAGTCTTGTCTGACAAAGTGAACACTTCTTCAGCAGAGCGACAGAAACTCAGAAGAACCAGACGTTTTGCAACAGATGATGAATTTTGATGTCACTCTGGATCCTCTGCTCAGTCAGGACTGACTAGTTACCACAAGTAAATTACTGTAACTGCAAAAGCAAGATGAACTTTGGTTCACAACACACCAGTCTGGAGAATACAAGCTGATTGCGGGGGGGGGGGGGGGGGGGGGGGGGGGGGGGAAACACAAACAAAAAAAAACCCCAAACCAAACAATATCTTAATCCTCTGGTGTGTGGAAATCTTAAAGCAGCGTTAATATCTACGGCCTGCTGCCTATGGGTCATTTTGTTTCTTTGCTCGCTGGCTCAAAAAAGGTGGGGGAATGGGATGGGATTCTTTTTTAATTCATGGAATACTGATCCACAGACAGCTTCACACCTTTCTTCACTTTATTTACCCTATTTAGATGTTCTAATCAGTTTTCTAGGAAAGTGCACAAGAAATTCACAAGTCCCAGCTGCTGTTATCACACACTGTAGGACAACGCGGCTCTATTACCAACCAGAACTGGAATGTTACACAAAGCTAGAAGAATTCACAAGGTTGCAGTCATTAAATGCATAATTAGAGCATTACTAGTTTACTAGTAATTTACTAGCATTATTAGTACTAGGGATATTTTGTCTCTTCTGCTTGAAGCTTTCTTCCTCCAGGATACTAATAAACAGCTTGACATTGCAGGACGTACATACCTATACAATCCTGATTATCTACATAGCGCACTTCATTAACTCCCAGGCCTTCTTTTTGGTAAAGTTCTTGTTCCTAAAAAAACCCAAAAAACACAACCAAATACCACTCACTGTATTTTTTTTACCCACCAATATTATTTCTTTTTAAATAAGCATGGAGACATTTTTAAATACACCATGAATCAACACACATTTTGGAATTTCCTTCCATGGCATAAAATATTCCAACTTCACCTTCTTAATGACAAGGCCATGCAATCAGATATTCACATTAGATATGGCCTATTGTCCAGTATCTGGATGCCTTATTTTAATGAATGGTAAAAAAGAAGAAAAAAAGATCGTTGGTGTTCAAAAAGCCATATTCTTTTCTGGCACAATGAGATGTCACACAGTAGGAAAAGTTTGTCAACTTAATTTTTTTTTAATTTAAGCATAATGTGCAATCTCATGGAAAGCAGTGCTACTGTAAGTATCTCTCTACTAAAAAAATAAATCCTCAAATATAACATTAAATATAACATACCTCTTTCAGAATCCTTTCATTAAAAAACTGTTGCAGCTTTTCATTACAGTAGTTAATACAGAATTGTTCAAAACTGTTGTGTTCAAAGTATTCTGAAAAACAGAAGTCAAACTTCTATGATAAACCAGTGTTCCAAGAACTTTTATTAAACAGTAAATAAGAGAAGCTTCACAGTGCTAATATTTAACAATGTGTTCAGATGCATATCTGTTTCTTTCAGTAAAATAAAAGCTTTGACAGATTTTTCAAGTTGGACATAAGACAGATAAAAACATGCAAGCAGATTGTATTCCTAAGACAAATAAGAGACAGTTGTCTGGCAGCAAACCAAAGCAAGATGCTACCATACAGTAAAACTGTACGAACACATGCATCACCATGCATCCACATTGGAACAGGCTGGCACAGGATAACATAGCTCTGAAGACCTGAACACTAAAGGTTCCTTTTTTCGCTGTTCTTGGACCACCTTAGCAGGGCTAAGACCAGAAAACATGCCCTATTCTGAAGCTCAGTGAGCCAAACCAGACAAAAGCTTTATGGGAACCATCAACACCCATCACTTCCCAAGTGCAAGCAGGAGCCCAAAGTCCAACTCCAACAGAACTATTCATCCTCCAGGAAACAGTATCATAATTCAAAGACTTCCTTTGCCTGTCTGTCAGTATGCAGTGACCTTCTCAGGACTGAATGGGAAAAGAGCACGCACATGCGATAGCTTTCCTAATTTTACTGGGTGGCCACAGTAAGATGCAATTCTAAATTTTTAGACCTTCAAAAAGTGTGCCTATGTAAACATTACAGGAATCTGAAACCGTTACAAAGATGCTCAGTTTCACACTAACAAGTGTTAGTGCACCAGGTCATCAGGAGAAGCTCTAGACCTCCTTTACACTCTTGTATCTCAGGAAAGCAAGGCTTTACCTGCTTTCTTGTCATCTTCTTAAGCCCATGTAACCATCTCACCCACCACAACCAAAAAGAAAATCCTCCCGCTCTCCGTTACAGAATTTATCACTGAATCTTTGGTGGCAATAATAGACAACTAGATTTATTTTTTTTTTAAGTATACTTACCAAAACCAGCTATATCTAGAACTCCAATGAAGAAAGAAGAAGTCTCAAATGGAAAACACTGGTTTACCCTGTTCACTACGTGGTCAAACAGGTGACTATAAACTGTTTTAGCCAAGGCATCACGAGCATTGTTTGCTTGTTCCACTTTCAAGGGTACTCTAAAAACCAAAAGACACAGATATTATTTTTCAGAATTCCTTACTCTGAAATACTGACATTCGATGCTAAACTTACAAAGAGCCGTTCCAATTATTGTAAATTAAGGTACAAAAGAAACCTGAGCTCTAGGCCCAGGTAAGAAACAATCTTGCCAGGTTAGACTAACCTGGAAAAACAAATAACGTTCCACTATCCTCAGCAGAAGTGAGATGCAGATGTTTTCACACTCTTTTATTAGGTAATTAGAAACTATATTGGCAACTGCCAGAGAGATATTTAAAATATATACATAACCACTCAAAAAAATACTTCAACTACTAATTTATGAGCAGTGCCATTACAATAGTAAGAATCATTTAGATTGGAGAAGGCCTTTGAGATCATCAAGTCCAACCCTTAACCCAGGGCTACCAAGTCCATCACTAAACCATGTCACCAAGCACCACATCTACGCATGTTTTTTTAAATACCTCCAGGGACGGTGATTCCACCACCTCCCTGGGCAGCCTGTCCCAACGCTTGACCACCCTTTCAGGGCAGAAATTTTTCCTAATACCCAATCTAAACTTCTCCTGGTGCAACTGGAGGCTGTTTCCTCTTGTCCTGTCACTTGTTATCTGGCAGAAGAGACCAACCCCCACCTGCCCACAGCCTCCTCTCAGGCAGCTGTAGAGAGCGATAAGGTCCCCCCTGAGGCTCCTCCTCTCCAGGCTAAACACCCCCAGTTCCCTCAGCTGCTCCCCATAGAACTTGTGCTCCAGACCCTTCCCCAGCCCCGTTGCCCTTCTCTGGACACGCTCCAGCACCTCAGTGTCTGTCTGGCAGTGAGGGGCCCAAACCTGAACCCAGGGTTCGAGGTGGGGCCCCACCAGTGCCCAGTACAGGGGGACAGTCACTGCCCTGGTCCTGCTGGCCACAGTGTTGCTGATACAAGCCAGGATGCTGTTGCCCTCCTGGCCACACCGATGGCTCATGTTCAGGTGGCTGTTGACCAGCACCCCCAGGTCCTTTCCCACCAGGCAGCTTTCCAGCCACTCCTGCCCAAGCCTGTAGCGCTGTGTGGGGTTGTGGTGACCCAAGTGCAGGACCCGGCACTTCTCCTTGTTGAGCCTCATGCAGTTGGCCTTGGACCATCAATCCATCCTACCCAGATCCCTCTGCAGAGCCTTCCTGCCCTCAAGCAAATTAACGCTCTGCCCTGACTTGTTGTCATCTGCAAACTCTCTGAGGGTGCACCTAATCCCCTCATCCAGATCATCGACAAAAATACTAAAACTGGGGAGAACACCACTTGTGACTGGCCACCATCTGGAGGTAACTCCGTTCACCATCACTCTTTGGGCTCGGCCAGCCAGCCAGCTTTTAACCCAGCACAGAGTACACCCATCCAAGCCATGAGCAGCCAGTTTCTCCAAGAGAATGCTGTGGGAGACTCTCTTAAATGCTTTGCTAAGGTCCAGATAGACAACATCCACAGCCAAAATTAAAGCCTATAGTTCAGTTTTGCTCTGATGTCTTTGTCCTTACGCTTTCATACGTGCTGTAACTAAGGCTGTAAGTTAATTGTTTACAGAAGTAAAAAAACTTAGATAAGGGATTGTGTTCTCATTAAAGTTAGATGCAATCCCAAAATAATGATTCTTTTTAAACACTGGAAGAAGGGCCTTTTAAACATTGATAATTTATTCTTTCCCTCTTATTTATAAGCCTTTATTCCGCATTGTGACTACTTTATTACAAGTTTATATCCCAGTTTAGCAGTTAAGTAAAAATAACAAAAAAACCCTATGAGTCACAACTTCAAAGCCTATTAAATGCATGACAAAACTGGGAATATCAGACAAATAAACTACATCTTTAGCTACATATATAATAATATATATCTAGCTATTTCATAAATTCAGTAGAACAGTGACATGCTTATCATGGCTGTATCTCAAAGCACATTTAACCACCTCATTTCCTGGATAAATACATTCTTCAACACCATTGTTGGTTTTTTTAATAGGTTTCAGATCAGCAGATGAGAGTACCAAAATAAAGAACAGTTATACTGTACACAGCTGAGGAAGCACACCTGTAGAATTCTCCAGAATAAGACAATTCATATAAAAATAAAGCTTTAAGAAAGTGTTTTAAGAAACAATGAGGGAGAACTACATAAAATGAAATTTTGGCTTTATGGTATGTTTGCAATTTGCACTTAGATCCTAATCATGTTGCCAAAGAATTCAAAAGCAAAAGTCCCACCAGCCTGGACAGAATCAGATCAGAGCAGAATCAGACTGTCAAGGATCAAAACTCCAAAGGATTTTTACATGTCAATAAAAAAAATATAAAGAGAAAAAAATTAAACTGAAATACTGATAACCTCTTGACCAGTCAGTATCAAAATTTCATACATAGAAAGACAGCCTATAATTTAGAACAATTACAGGTACACAAAAGCTTTGCATAACACTGTACCATGACATACAGACACTTCAGATATTAAAGTCAATAAAAAGAAGAGACTTTCAGGGAAAGCATCTTTGCTAATCAAACTGACAAAATTTGCAGAGAGGAACAGGGAGAAGTAATGTCAAGATTTCTATCACACCAAGCCCTTTTCATGAAGAATACAGGATGACAGCTGTATGCCAAAGCTCTTATGCTTTTTCCAAATATCTCAATCAAGTTGGCTTATAAAGTAAATCACCTCTCCCCATATAATTCCCTGTATTACTGCTTTCCATATACCTTGCCTCTCACATCCTTGGACCACCAGTGCTACAATAATAAATAACAATAATCAAGGGATAGACGCTCCAGTAAAGGTGGTGGATAACCAATTATGAAACTTCTCAAGCACACAGCAAATCTCTGTTTAAAAAAAATCCCTCTAATCTCAACTGTTTAGTAAGCCCAATGTACAAAGTTCAAGACGTCCCCACTGCAGAACTGCCCTGTTACCCCCTCCAGATAGTCTTCTGTTCACTGGAGTACAAAGAACTGGCAGGTCAGGAAAGGAAAACTTAACACTACACAGCTGTGCTGGTTTGGGCAGGGATAGAGTTAATTTTCTTCATAGTAGCTAGTATGGAGCTATGTTTTGGATTTGTGAAAAAAACGGTGTTGATAACACATGGATGTTTTAGTTACTGCTGAGCAGTGCTTGCACAGTCAAGGCCTTCTCTGCTTCTCACACCACCCCATAAGTGAGTAGGCTGGGGGTGCACACTAAGCTGGGAGGGGACACAGCTGGGACAGCTGACCTCGACTGGCCAAAGGGATATTCCATGCCATAGGATGTCATGCTGAGTATATAAAGCTGGGGGAAAAAGAAGGATGGGGGGACGTTCGGAGCAATGGTGTTTTATCAACCCAAGTAACCATTGCACATGACGGAGCCCGGCTTTCCTGGAGATGGCTGAACACCTGCCTGCCGATGGAGAGTAGCGAACAGATTCCTTGTTTTGCTTTACCCATCAAACTGTCTTTATTTCAGCCCATGAGTTTCCTCACTTTTACTCTTCCGATTCTCTCCCGCATCCCACTGGGGCAGGGGGGTGAGCAAGCAGCTGTGTGGAGCTTAGTTGCCGGCTGGGGTTAAACCATGACAACAGTTACCCATATTGCATCATCTCCTTCACTTCCCAGAATTCACAAGCACCAAACTAACTCATTATTATTTTTATTTCTGTATTTTTTTCAAGAATGATACTTCTGATGCAGAAACGTGAAACTGATGGAGATCACTTTCTATTGTGACCGGTAAGTCAGGGAACCAGAGACTCTGTTCATTAAGGACAGCTGCAGCTACATTACATTAGATAGTAATTAGCTTTAACACACAATCTTGTCTTCCACTAAGTATCTGCTGACTTATCTTAAGGTAATGAGTACTGACAGAAATCTTATGTTATAAATAGAAGGAAGATACCTTTACATTCCATTCTGATACGTTTAAGAGATCAGAATACTAATTCCCACGTCAGCTGCAGGCCCATTACATAATACAATAGTCTAAAATTATTTATGCATTCAAGTTCTTTTTTTTTTAAACAACATAGCAAACAGTCATACTTCTAGACCACATATTTATAAAATGGCCCTGTTCTTCAAAAATAACAAATTCTGCCATCATTATGTAGAATTCCAGAGGCTGTACAAAACCCTATTGTTAAATTTCATAGCATGAAGCAGAAACACATGGAAAGAAAATGTAACCCTGAAATGCATTTTGCACAGCAAAAGTACAGAATAACAAAATAATGCTGAAATTGCGCTGATCCAGTAGATACAAAAAAGCCCTAGTACAGAACAAGTAACTTCTCATAGATTTGCTTTCCCTCAGGTCCTCCTTTCCTCTGGTCTGCATGCTGACAAAGGAATCTCCTTGTTCCTCCTGTTTCTTGTCTGAACAGGAAAAGAAATGTTTTCCTGCCTCCTTTTAATCATCTCCTCTCCTCCTCCATCCGTCAGCTACTTGTAAGGAACAGGGAAGAAAGGGAATAAGTTTTTCCAAATTCTAAACTATTCAGTAAGGCTGAAAATTAAAAAAAAAACAACTACCAACCACACACAACCGAAAAAAAAACCACAACCTTGTTTGGTCTTCATACTGATTTCTTCAGCAAGGTTTCCAGATATCTACAGAGTCTGAGACCTAGGGGAAAGTGCTCTCATGGGCTGGACTTATCTTGTAGATAATTCCATGCAGCCCCCAGACAGTTTCCAGAACAAATAAACCGCAATTAACATATGTATAATTTGCCCATGGTTGACAATAATTAAGGGAGAGAGCAGGTGAAGAATACTCATCAGTTACTGTCATCCAATACAGTTTATTTGCTTCACAAATAAAATGGCCTGGATGAAATAATCTACCTAGTGAAAAAACTATGTAATTAAAGAATATAAGCGGTACATCTGTAATTTGAGAAAAGATGAAGTTCCAAAAACTATAGGAAAATATTTTTTTAAAATACCACGGTGTTTTTCCAACAGACATTTTAGTACCGCCACCAAAAAAAAAAAAAAAAGAACACACACACATTTTGGTAGAATACATACTCCGAAAGAATCTGAAGCTGGACTGATGTAAGTTATTTTTTTCACACTGTAAAATCATTTACTTTGTGATGACAGAGTCCTCTTTGAAAGTCTTCTTGGAAAGGCAAAAACTGATTAAGAAAGTAGTACAGTGCATTTACAGTCTAAGAGTTGTACCAGATTTTGAATACTAACACGTTATTTCTCTCTGTAAACACACTTTACATGGATGGCAAAAACATCAGCCAACTAGGTGATCATTATGCTCTTTTTAGGAGACTAACAAGGACAGATAAATGTAGTGCAGGTGTCAAGTCTCCCTGGCAGTCCTCTGCACATTAGTATTTCATAAAATTCACAGAGATAGCGCTTAGCATCACCCTCCTACTGTTCCTTGTTGGCTCCATTGCACCCAGCAGAACAAAGCCTTTGTTATACTCTAAGCACAGTGATTTCAGCTGAGCTATTTATTCCCTGTGACCTATTAGGACTCACATGATCTACTTGCACACAAAGGGACACTAAGAAAGAGAAATGAGTAGCTCTTTGGGTTGCTGGAACAAAATAAAACACTGTACTTGTCAAAACTCTGATATTAATATCAATCAAACAGTTTCTAAACTATGCTACCACAGAAAAACCTGGTTGCTATTTAGTAAGTATCTAAAGCAGTCCAGTCCATTTTCCTTCTACATCCAGTAAGTCACACAAGAAGATACTGGTGTATTTATCAGTGTATGTTTGCTTTTAGCTGCACAAGTTTAGAGAAGGCTAGAAAAGGAGGCTTAATGCATTAATTCCTTGAGATGGTGGAAGGAGTCCTCCAAATTAGTTTTTGCCATCCACCAAATAAAACACTGGGGAAAAATAAGATCTGCTGGCACAAAAACATAGCTCCTTGTGTTTGCAGGCTGTTGAAACAGTACACTGCTAACAACACCCCATGCTTGTCAGGATAAATAGGCTGAACAGAAAATCTTTACAGCCTTAATCCAAAATGAATTTGAAGCTGTAACAAAAATTGTATTTGTTCTAAGAAACCTTCCTTGGCAAGGTCACCTCAGGTGTGCTGAAAGAGAAGCAGTATATTACAACACACCTTTGCTTTAGTGCTTGATATGTCCCACCAAGCGTTCTCAAAAGAAAACTAGACAGACACACTTCATGTGTACAACAGCCAAAACTAATCTGTTCACAGGGTCTGAGTCAATAGTTCCCCGAGAGCATTTCCAGTGGGGTGCCATCTGAATCTGACATTGATGCTGTTTGTTCAAACCTCTTCTACCTCTAGTTAACACTTTCACTTAAAAGGAATGCAAAAGCAAGGATCTTTTCAAAAAATGGTCTGATCATACTGAACTAAGAAAGCAGAAAATCTTGGTAATGAGATTAGCATACAAAATTATTTTCACAAATTGAAGATAGAATTGAAAAATACACAAGATAGATCTCGGTAAAGTGTGTGGTGGTAATACTTGAGAATTCAAAAACACAAAGGCAAGATGGTGAATAACCAGGTAAGCAGTGAGTCAACAGAGAAAGATCATCAGTTATAGTGGATCACAACCTGAATTAAGTAAAAAAAAAATGTGACTAACTTTCAAAACCTGCAATTCTTATACTGCCATGTGTTAATATGAGTACCGTCTGTACTACACAATATATAATTTTCTACTCTAATGTTATTCATAACACGGATGAAGGTTCTCCTGGATGAATATATCAAAGATCTTGCTGTCAATTTAGACATGGTCTGGAAGAGAGCAAATAGTAAAACTTGGAAAATACTGGCCACGGGAGGCACTTTGTCCTGCAACACCCACATCTTCCTACATGTAAAGGTTATTATAAAGAGAACAATTCTTTTTAACTTTTCATATCAGCTGATAAGGCAGCAAGATGATAGTGACTAAGAGTCCCCAAGTTTCCAATTACTGGGGGAGGAGGTGGCAGGAAGGAAGAATTTATAATCACTTTCCACAAATGCACCATTGCATATACTACAAAGAGACCCAGATCTTGAGCTTTCAACTCAAGGCAGAATAACCCCTCCCCAGTCATTACTTACCATTTGTCACTGTATTGTAACTTTTTCCACGGTAGTCACTATGAAGTTCTAACTCTTGAACATCCTTTCCTTCAAATTACAGAAATAAGCAGGCCACCAAGAAGTCTACTTGTTTGCTCGATCTAGAAGTACACCTCAAAAGATCAGCTGTTTGGCAATAATGTATTACAGCCCACACTCATGCTAAACTTAAGACTCCTGAATAGGAGTTAATTCAGAAGAGCTTCTGCATTCCCCTAAAAACCCACAATGTTCAAGCAGCAAAGCCTGTCACTGATGGTTTATTACGCTCAATTTTTTGCCAGGAAGATCAGTTTCACCCTGGAGATCAGGAAGCGAGCACTGGAAAGTATTTCCCTAGCTATTCTCTTTTAATTTATCATTATTGGTTAGAATTAGGTAGAGATCAAGATTACTTCTCCTGCACAGAATGAACTCTTGGCCACTGGAAACCTTCATTACTCAAATCCATTACCTCCCTTGGGGACTAAAAAAGCCAATGCTCTCAAGCGCTCAAAGATCAACTTTTCACCTCATAAGTCTGACATAACCTAAGCATGCATTAACTAACACCTGCTACCTTTACTGGCCACAGTGACACACCAAGGTTAAATCAATCAGCTGTTACTTTGTTTCAGTCCACAAGTTTATGAAACGTTAACAAACACTTCATACTGTAAGATACAAATATAAATAATAGTAATAAATTTCAAAATAAATTTATCTGCCCGAAAGAAATTTCAAAAGACATAAAATAGACAAGCAACTTATAAAAACCACATTAACACAGATAATTATGGCTTTCATATATTAAACTTATGGTGTAATGTGCATAACGTTGTATTTCTGATTCACAAGAACAACTTGATTGTTTCTGTAAGTCAGTGAGAAGCACCCATGCATTCTTCCAATGAGTGAAGGTTCATTAGTTCCCTAATTAAAAGATTGATGCATTCAGCTAATTACTTTCAGTGTGCTCAGAATGGTTTAACCCAAGTTCAGTTTTCAATGGGATGTTTTCTCTAACTCCAGAAAATACAAAACACAGAAAACCAAACTTTAAAACACACAATTCAGTTGCACGCATTTTAGCTAACATCCCTGACAGCTTGCATGCTAGAAGGATCCATCTCAACAGGAGAAAACTTGTGGTGGAAGCTAGAGGTTTTTCACAAAGAAAAAGCAACTGTAGTGAAATCATCTTCATAAACCCCAGTTTCACAAGAGTCATAACTTCCACAGTATTGAGATGTTATCATTGGTGCCATGTTTAGACATTTTCTTTGCAATTATTCCTTCTCCATGTGTGTACAGAAAGAAATCAGTACCCTACTTCTGTGCCTAGGAAGTTACCTTGATAATAGCTTCTTGTCAAAATAAAAGGGACAATCACTTTTTTTTTTTTTTTTTTAATTAAGGTCACTGTTTACTTAAACAGTGATGTGTTCTCTTCCTAATAGCCACTGGGGGGGGGGGGGCGGGGGGAAAGGATGGGACACGATGACATGACCCAAAACCCACACCTTTCTCGAATTCATCCTGTTCCACTACTTTTCATGTTTCTGTGAAACAGTATTAACTTTGCAGTTATGAGTAAATGTTGACCAGCAACAGCAAGCAGCAGCACATTTCTGGATTACCATTTGCAGTGGTGTTTTTAAAGCTGAAACTTTATTTCAGAAGAATTAGATGTGGCAAACACAGGGATGCTGGTCACCCAGACACTGAGAAGGGTGGATATACTACCCCCTCATTAGAGCACCCCAGACCTAATTATCACAGGGCAGCAGTCTTGGGAGTACCGTGCAGCACCCATGATGAGAAAGACAAAGTATCTTCTGAAATATGTCAGGCACAGTGTTGTCATTCCTTGATACAGTGTATCTGTTAAATCTATTAGGGTATGTAAATTTCTGTGTAGGTTATGGATTTAACAAGCCAACTGCTATACTTTCTTTGGCCACACATCATACTCACTGGCATGCAACAGGTCTTATAAAATGTGATAGTGACCTATTGAAAGCTGTTCTTTTCCTGGAAAAAAGGCCATTTTGGTCAGACATTGTACAACCACCACTCTTCCAAATAAAAGTAAGAAAACTCCAGTGACCTCACAACAACGAAACAAAGACGAAGCATCTAAAAATGTGCTTTTGGGTCAACTGGTTTAGAATAAAAAAGTGAAACAATAAAAACGTAAAGCCCTGTTAAAAAGCTGTAATCTCAAAATTATCACTTGCATGACGGAAAAGCATAGCACGTTGTTTCTGTTTGGAAGGGACTAACAGTGTCAGCGCGGTAGCCTTCTGCACTCAGGTCTACTCGTAGCACTGTGGGTATGTACTTTGTAAAGCATTAAGCACTTCCAACAGCTGCACTCACGCCAACTGCGACTCAGTTCCCACTTGCAAACGGCCAAGTGGGGGGGGTCTGAGGCCGGTTTTCCCCTTCCCCCCGTGGGTAAGAAGGCAAAGCCGGCGCCCGGCGGCAGAGCCCCTGGGCAGCGGGGCTCCCCCCGGCCGCGGCTCGCCGTGCCGGGCCGTGCCGGGCGCCACACTCGCTGCGGGCCCCTCCGCGAACACACCGCACCGCCCCCCCGCGGCCGCCCGCGGGACTCACTTGATGACCGTTCCTTTGGCGCCCCCTGCCGTGGTGAGCATGACGCGCGTGGTGAGGCTGCCGCGCAGGTCCTCCGTGTCCAGCCCCAGCAGCGCGGCGCAGCGCTCCAGCGCCGGCTCGCTCCGCGCCCGCAGCGCGCAGCCCCCTGCGAGCAACGCCACAGCCGTTACCGCCACGCCACAGCCGTTACCGCCCGCCCGCCCGCCCGCCCGCGCTACAGCGCTAACGGCAGCGCCGCGGCTGCCGGCTGGCGCTTCCAAGGAGAGCTCCAGGTAAGAGAGCAAGCTGGTGACGATCGTGCCATGGCGACTGGAAGCAACTCAACTTTAAAGGAACTAAAGTTTGCCTCCGGAAATTACTTCTATATTAAATGTGAAAAGTCAGTTCTCCAAACCAAGAACACCCCCCCCCAAAAAAAACAAACAAACAAACAAACAAACAAACCCAAACAAAAAAACAAACCACAAACAAAACCCCACCCCCCCCCCCAAACAAAACCCAAAAACCAAACCAAACAAAAACCCCAAGAAAACACCCCCCCACCACAAAAAAAAACCCACACCAAACCCTATGGAATTACACGTGCAATTCTGTACTTCTAGAACACTGTTCTAAATGTGGGCTGTTCGAAAGCTAACCTGCTTGTCAGTGAAAGCACTATCTCACAATGCAGAAGTGCTAATACATAAAAAACCATCTGCATTGATTTAAAATCTTTCAAATTTAGATTTTCCTGTAATCCTTCAGACTTCCTTGCTATGCAACAGAAGTGCCTGGCACAGCGGATTCCTGGCACTTACATTTTCAGGTAACGGTGGTACCTTTGCGCAGGTAAACAGCTGAGAGGCGTGTTCCCTGCTGCTCTGCACCAGGGCCTCAGTGCCGGAGCTTGTCCAGCCACAACAGGTTCATAAATCCCTAACTGAAATGCTCAAACACTTCAGCAAAATCTAACACTTAATTACTTATGTCAGGATTTATTTCCTGCTCTCAGTAAAATTTATTTCTACAGGCAGGTGAAGGGACCAAAAGGGGTAACTAACTAGTCAAACTTTGCTTGAATTCCTTAACCCTACAATGGCACTAAGCAAACAAAACAAAGAAAAAAACAAATGGAGAAAGGAGTCCTTAAAAGAGTAAGGTTTTCATGACTTGATTTTGGAAGCTCTGAAACACCATCTGACCTGTAATAAAGAGCTTTCGTTTGGCATTTCCCATGTTTTTGGGGCAGCAACAGAACTTTCCAGGCTCTCCGGTAAGAGACATACTGCCTGAGGCAGTGCAAATGCACACCCTGTGCGTACACATACAGGTGAGCGCAGAATAAAACCTGTATTTGCAAGGCACACTTTAGAAGTATAATAACTTACTCCATAAAAAAACATGGGTTTGAATTTCAACGTTCAAGAGAAAGTAAGTTTCCTGTTGTCCTCCTTCCCTTCTCTAAACCCTGACGTTCCTCAGCATCTGTGGTTCCCCCTCTCCTTGTTCGTTTGCCTCCTGAAACTGCCTCTCCACTCACATTTGCACCTTTTTCACTCTGTCCCACCTTGTCAAGTCCCAAGGCCCAAAGAGGGCAGCTCCCTGCAGCGTGCTGCCGAGCCCCACGAACCCCCCGCCCTCCTCTACCCTCGTGTCTTCCTAGATTCAGTCACATTAATCACGGTCATTTCACTCATCTTCATGAAGACAGCAGCATCATGAACTGATACTGGGGAGGTTCTGATTTGATCTGAGGGGGTGTGAGGGGGGCAACACTGGGAGGGTGGACAAAAGAAGAGAGAAAACCCCACCTTCTCTGTGACACCCCTAAGCTGCCTCGACTGAATTCAGTGTTGACCGTGCTTTGACACAGGACACATCCAGAGAGATGGGTGGGAGGTCTCCAGACAGAACGTTTGTGTGGTTCTGTGGTAATTCTGTGCTTGGGGTCAGGAGCTACTGAACCTGTAAGCCTAGTACTCATTTAATCATTCTTCAAAACACCTTTTTAAAAGTTCTTTGGTATTCCCTTCCTAACAACTTTACCAAGTTTGGCAACAGCTACGCATACCTGAGCATGACTAAGAGGAACCAGTTTCACTGTATCTTGCAACTCAAGGTAAGGTTCTACAGAAATATCCTTTCTACTATAGTTACATTTGTAGTACATCCTGACCAAGAGTTTCCTCAGTCCTTCAGGAATATATGAACAGCAGTTCTCAACTTAAGAGAGGCTGATTTCGGTAGTAAGGCAAGAACAACTGTTCCCAAAATACTCATTCCCCTTCCTCAGCCTTCCTGCACATTCTGCTATATAGTCGCAGCCACGCTCATACCAACTCATCCTGTGAGTGACATCTTGAAATTAGGAAGTTTACAATTACCTGTAGTTTTGCTGTAACTTTCCCCCCCCCTCGCCTCTCAAAATACTAACACGATGGTGTTTTTGGAAGCCAAAGGACATAACACCTTTCCCTACAGATGGAGTTGCTGATTTCAAGATGTTTTCATGACATTAGCAAGAAGTTGGACTTTTAAAAAATATTATTAAAATACAAGTACAATTTTGAGTCACAAAATGTCTCTTTTCTTCATATCAAACCTTGCACTGAACAACTTCTTGAACAATTTCAGTGAGAGCCTATTTGCTTTCAGAGCCTATAAAGAAGTACAACTTTAAAAGAAATAGGCAAACCTGACTTCAAAATGTGGTGAATTAAGACTGAATTACCCTTGAACATAAGGCAGCTTTCTAAAGCACTAATCCACATGGAAAGGAATCATTTACAATCAAGAGGCATTTTCAGTATTTTTACAGAAAACAATTTATGTTTCATCTAACCTGAACTGCTCCCAGCTTCCTCAAAATCAATATTCCCAAGGTGAAGGACACCAGCCACTACTCTAAAAAGATCGAGTTTTTCTGCATCATCCAGTCCAATCTTTTTCATTGCTGTGCACATTCTGTTGAAATCTCCATGATCATCTAAGAGTGGATCCTTCAAGGAACCCGCTTTGAGATACTATAAAACAACAAGAGAAACACAAAATTCAGAAGATTATTTTAAAGTAAACGTAAGCGATTATTTCCAGTCAAGAATAAACCATAACAAAAAGCGTAAAAAAGCATGCCAAACTAAGTAGAAAGAGATGAGAGCTCTTCATACAATACAGGCTTTGCAAAAACCCTAATTTAGTTTAATTTCTTGATACTTCGAAGCATGATCTTCAGCTTCAAAGCAAACTTCAAACTGTCTTCAGAAAGCAGAAGTTGGAGGATGTGACAGCTAAGGACGGGAATATAGAGGAGTGAGCAGTGGAAAGGAAGAATATGGCTAAGGGAGCTGTCGAAGCAGTTACATATGAGGAGTGCTTCTAGCCCCCAGCAGCTGACAGAAGATTGAGGTACTTGTACCAGCGTGGCAGAAAGTCTGAGAGGCCACGGGAAAGGAGTATGGGACAAATCAGAACTGGAAGAGTAACTGCTGTCCTAAGCAGACTTATTTAGAGAAATATGCTTGTTAACGTTTGCTGGTGATTAAGAAACAGCAAAGTTGTTTGCAGTGTTCTATGGGTTAGAAGAATAGCAGTTACGTTTTAAAATACCAGTTTAACATTTAAATACATCAAAGGCCATTTTAACTATTAATGGGTTTAAATAGTAGATAGCAACACACTGCATGCAATCAAGAGACTAACTGAACATGCACAGACTGAGCTACATTTTTAGTTACTTTGTTTTCAGCTAAGAACAATGAAATAAATAGAAGCCTTGTTAATGTCAAATAAGCTAAAGTGATTTTTATCAAAACAAAACACCACATGCATCTGAAAAATTCACTTCACACAACATTTAGACACATCAGTAAAATTAAACTACATCTTAATGATGTAAAATGATCACCTCATCTTCCTGATAAGGAAAACATAAAAATAGTTTAAGTATTAATTGACTATTCCAGCTACTTTTATTCAAATAAACAGTATCTTTCATAAAATGACAGAGCAAATACTAACATTTCTTTTAAAAAACGTGAACAATGCAATACATTTCCTGTTTAAGTGGCTAGGCTAGGTTTAAATATCATTGAAATTTGATCTTTTATTCAGCCTTCAAATTGACATGGCTGTAACATGCAGGTATTGTGGCACCAAATGTTCCACTAGTTAATGTCTAATACACATTTTCAGAATTATTCTCTCAGTATGTTTTAGTTTAGACAAACACTTATTTCAAATTAAGTCCTGTAGAGGACATGTTTTATGACAGAACACCTGCCTGCAAATAACATCAGTAACAAGATTGCTCAGGTTCATCTTCCAATAGCAAGAATAAGTGAATGTTGATACTTCCTACCTACATAAAACACCAATTTCACCACAAGTCTTCATTTAAGGCAGATCAGGGAAACTGAGGCAAAAAGTCCCAACCATCTATCTCCTAGCCTGTATGTTTGGCAAGAATTAAGTATCTACCAGCTCTCTGCCTCCTAGTAATATCAAATCAGCATTTGTGCATCGCACTCTGCACCACCCCTGATTATAGAAAACAGCCTACATTCAAGCAAAAGAAATTGGAATTACGTGCTCAAGTGTTTACAACGTACAAACACTAGAAATCCAGGAGCAGCCTTTACAATGCTGACCTGAGCAAGGGAAGCACCTGTATTGTCTCTCACAGCTAGGCACGAGCTACGTAACAAGCTCAAGCACAAGTTCTTAAAGGCAGAAGATATGGCATGGTCACTGGGGGAGAGAAGCTCTTGAGTAAAGATACCTTTGTACTTTTCCCATGTGCATGCAGCCTGCTCTGCTACTGAGTCCCAAGTACGGATTTGATTAAGATTTGAAACATCTTCCAGCTATGCAAGTAAGAAGTTCATACTTTGGGTACAAATAGATGAAAACTGTAGTAGTTTAGAAGTTTAATGAAGTGTTTAAACAACTTCCTATTCACATACATTATTAATTGGGACCAAATTCTTTAGTGTCCTCATGTGAACAAGCTCAAAGGCTTAAATGCTACAAATTCTAGTAATTCTAATTTTAAAAAATATAAATGGAGATGGAGCAAGAGGAAAAAATGTTTTGAAGTTCCACGCTTTCTTCCAGGAACCGCCATGCTCTGCCATAAGAGTTCATAGCAAGGGGACAACAAAAAACAATAGAAAACACAGTGTACTGGGGAGGGGGATATACTTGTGCTGGAATTGAGGTTGCACTAATGTTTTATAAAACAGTTTGGAGCATCACTTCAAAAATCCAGACAGTAAAAATGGCTCTGGAAAAAACTACTGCTCCTGACCTGTTCCTAGCACTAGTAAGATTAAAAAAAAAAAAAAATATCAAAAAGATTGTTGTTTTCCACAGAAGAAAAGCTGCATCATTAAGTGTTATATTATTAAAAGAATGAAAAGGAAACAACTTTATATACTGTTCTACTTGGGATTTTAAAATTTATGTTAAAATGTCTTTCTAAGACTGTACTCCGAAACCAGAGTTCCGAATGCACCAGCTTTGACAGAACCCATTCAGACCTATAAAGATGTGTAAAATGAACATTTCATTCCACACTGTAAAACTGCATCAACATTCAACTCCATCTGCATTAATTAATAATATAAAGGAACCAACAATACCAACATACCTCAGGACTCTTGCGGTTTTGCAAAATCTGCTTGTCTGTTTCTTTGTTAGCAAAGTACCTGGTACAGCCTCGATTTAAATACTGTAACAATAAAAAAGTGGAAATTCATACTTAAAGACAGAACGAAGGAAACCTTATGTTTTTATTTAAGGCTTCCTCTACATAGGTTTATTTAATCGTGTGATACCAGCAACATGGCAGGTATTCAGAATCAATGTCTTGAAAACATACTTATCTACAGAATTACAGAAGTGCAACAGTAACAAACTTCTATTGAAAGTACTCAATTTTGACAACTAAAATACTTTTTGACACAGTGGGATATTCATTTTGTTAAGTTCCACCAAGTTTTCTTAATGTTTGACTCTCCTAAACTTACTAATGGAGTTTGGAATTACAAAAAAGACAATCATAATTAGGAATCAAGAAAATAAGTTTTCTGTCCTATGCATAATACTGAACTTTACTCTTTTTTCCTCACCAGCGAAATATTTCTATAGCTAATAAGACACATAGTGTATTAAAAAGCTTGAAGAGTATTAAAAGCTTATAAACATGGTACAAGCAGAAGCCCAAGACAGAATCTGGCTTCTGATATCCATCTCGTGTTGTATGGTAAAAGGAATAGACCAGGCATTCAGATAGTGACTGACACTTCCAGCAAAATGGGATCGCCAGCTTCTTCTTCCCGATTTGTTTAGCTGAAAATAAGAACTCTGTCCAAAAAGCTTGGACAGAGCCCTTTGTCTAAAGGAAGTGAACTGATTCTTCGCCCTAGCCCATGAACAAAGAAGATGTTTTCAACTAGGTGAACACAGATAATTCTACACTTTGATCAAAATTTATATACAAAATTCTAAAAAATAAAATACTCTTCAAAGCATTTTTAACAACAGAAGAAAACCAGATGACAAATTTGCTATTAAAAGTGACAAGATACACTGTTCAAAGTTAGCTTGCTGTTTAACATAATATTGAAGAGTCTTCTCTATCAGCCAGTAAGAATGCAATGCACAGCACATTTTAAACACAATATATCCCTGTATTACAGTATCAGTAACACAACCCCAGCAACTGGGGCTGGAAAGTGAAAAAGGTCATGCTTTTCAAGAAGGGAGTGTGGAAATTGATGTGACAGGCTGAGAATGTGAACCAGCACGGTATTCAATAATAACCTATGTATGAGACATTTAATCACAAGATAATTTATTTCATTCAAAAGCTAAAAACTCAAATAAATTTACATACTAAGTCTAGGAGAAATTGTATTTTTAAAAGCAGAGAAATACAGAACTTGAGGCTATCATATATAACGTACAAATACCACTAGATTTTGGGTTTTTAAACTCTGAAGTGCAACACCCCATTATAACACCAGTGACCCAAACATAAGGCAATCTGATTTGTGTTCGGAAATTAAGATCTGAAAAAAATTCAGGTTCTCATCTCCATCAGCTATACTCCAGGTACAGATTTACCGTGCAGCTTTACTTTCAAAGCTATGTGGTACAGCCCAAGGCACTTAGACCTACAACGTTTGGCACTGACTTTGAATTTCTCAAAACTTAAAAACATGAGCATCCACGACTGCATGTTTTTATGTGGGTGTGCTCAGAGTAGGAGTGTGTAAGAAACCTGCAACTGTTCAAACTCCTTTGCCAAGCAAATTCACGCTTCCCCAGGGGAACTGCAGGGTAAGGATGAACTAACAGAGCGGTAACCCCCATCAGTGCTGCTGAAATCCAGACAACAGGTCAGGCGGGTGCAGCCAGTGCCGTTCTCTTGGATCCCATGCCTAGAGCAACTGCACGCCTATGCCAAGATGGCCAAAGGCACGGGGAGAAGACTCCAAGGGATCACTTAAGTCAAAGGGCAGGGGCGCATTAAGTTACTCTTTGTCTTTTAGTACTGTTTCACTTCTGTGAAAAATGAGAATTGCCTTAGATTTGAGATGGTCCGATTTTCAAGTGAGTGTAGTTAAGAGAAACCAGGCATGGAGCAAAACATGTCTGAGTCTTAGAACCCAAGTTGGCCCTAATTTGGACTTTGACTTGATTAGGCTAAAAGGCACGTGACAAGTGGCACAACAGAGCCAATGCAAAACTGTGAATTTAGGGGTGGGTTTTTCTAAATAATCGATTTAAGAGTATTATTTGTTCTTGTCAAAAAATTAGCAGTAATATCAAAACACTGATCAATCACCAGACCTTGCCTCATATAATATCACCATCTATTATTAGAAGCTTAAAAGACAGTATTTTCCTTGAAATTTGAACCAGACAGACACACAGTCAACAAAACGTGGTAAAAAAGTGTGATTATTCAGAACCTTTCTATAATAAAACCTGAATGAAGAACACAGAAAAAAAATCTTGACAAAAATAATATGGATTTAGGAAGAACATTAACCTTTTACAACTTTTGTTCCTAAAAATCTCCTATAAAGTGATAATACATGAAAATTTAGTGCAATACAACTAATAAACTTCAAGTACATTTCTTTTAATTTACGTACATACAAAGATGAAAATTATTCTAAGGTATTTGTTGGGGTTTTTTTTAATACATAATGTACTTCATCGTCAGAAAGGAAAAGAACTGTTAAAAACACACAGAGTAGACCTTTCACACGCAGCAAGGAACTCAGGATTCAAATACTAACAGGGTAGTAAAGCAATAAATATTCTTAATGGAAATGAAAGTACCTGCTGCAAACTTAGTAGAAGTCAAGTTATGTCACAGTGTGGTAAGGCTGGTGTGACTGTAAACTCTTTATAAATTAAACAGGCAAGTGAGTGCCTTCTGTAAAGGTACTCCAGCTGTTCAGTACTGTACTGCACCAACCTGATTTTAAGCAGGTTATAATTCTGACCATGAAATCTACCCTCATTAGCAGAGGTTTTGATTAAAAAAATCCCCAAGAGTGGCACACAGCATATTCAGCTCCAAAATTAAAAGTCTATTAATGACAAGAAATAAGTTTTAATGGAAAAGTGGCTGCACAATAAAAATACATGTATTCAAAATTTTGTTCAAGATTTTAGCTTTAAAACATACAAGAGACTATTGCATAGAATAACTGCACAGTAAAGAAGAAAGTTTTGAAAACTAGGTCCATATTACATGAAAATAAATGGTGTGGGAGTTTTTAAAGTATTGTTTGTTGGGTGTTTAAAAAAAAAATTCCTTCTAGAGAACAGAAGTAGTTCTTTCTTAATAAGCATCAGATCAAGTTTCCATCACACAACTAAGTACAAATAGATGACCTATAAGAAGATACAAACCAAGTATTTGGTGAAATATATATATAAGGCCCCTAAGAATGCCTTTGAGGAAGTAAGAAAACTTGTCCTAAAATACTGCCAGGGCTTTTACGGAGCAAGATCATCTAGATACCACAGTACAGATGTATGACATGGACCAGATGTAACTGTAGCTCTGTGTATTTTAGAAATACAGAAAATTCTGCTTCCATGAGATTCCAAGCCAAGCATAAGCCAAGAAACAGTGAGAGATGCAGACAAATGACAGAACACAAGCAAACAACTGACCAGTATTTACCAGTAGGATTTGATTTGCAAATATTTTTCTTTTCAATGCAACTCAACAAAGCACATGGCGATATTTGTAGATACTTACAGTTCAAATGTGATTGTCAAAACAAAAAGAAAAACAAAACTAAAAAAAATGTAACAATATATTTATAAGTAATTAAATAGCAGGAATGAGTGATTGAAGGCAAGAGTCTTCACTTTACTAGTAAAATTGGTGATGACAGTATAAGATGTGAATAGGCTGTAGAAGGACCCTGAAAGGGATGGTAGAAGCTTGCTTTGAAGAGAAAGAGAAGGGACAATCAGGAAAACAACAAGAAACAGCTGTACCAGCAACGCTGCACTGGTAGGATAAGAGTTCAATAATATTCTTTTCTCGAGGAAAAAAAAATACTGCAATAATTGAGATGTAACACACTGAGAAATTAAAAGAGACTTTAAAAATAAGGGCAGTGGGGGCTGGAGTAACTCAGACAAATAGAAAAAAAAATAGAGAAAAAATTTTGACTGCCAAGAAGGGAAAGAAAGCAAAAGGAATCACCATGTTGTTTGTCAATCATTTCTGAAAACCAATTCAATGAAAACTAAACAGAATAGGGGAGGAGAAAGAAGGAACGCTCGAGGAAAAAGTTAAAAGTTAAACTGAAGTAGTTAAAAAAAAAAAAAGGGTAACAAAAATGCAAGAACTTAGTGGTGGGACAAAAAGTCTGCCTGTTTGCAAGTTTGCTACTAGAAACATAACAGAGAATCAGGGTTAATCAGGAGAAACCACATATGTCACATAAGAATAAAGCATAGGGAGAAGGGAAGACAGTAAACAAATCAGAAGTGGTAAGAACAGGCACGCTGGATTGAATGAAAGGGACCATACTATCCAAAAGGCTATTTTCAACCATGACCTCTGCTTCACCCAAAGATTTTACTGTTCCTTTCTGAGATGGGGTGACAAAACTGTGTATGCAATTTACAAATATGGATGTACATTGGCAGCACAACTCACTATTTTTTCTCCCTTCCTTTCCTAAGAACTCCTAAGATTCGACTCTGCTTTTTCCCTGCACTGAACATTAACCTAACATTTTTAAAGAAGTATGCACAACAATTCAAGTCTTATTTCCCTGGTGTTTACTTGAAGTTCACTTTCATTTAGGTATAGTTAGGAGTATTACATTCAGCACTGATTTTATTTGTATTTTATTAACTTCTCCATTATTTGAGTGACTGGACCAGTAACAGGTTGTGGAAAGACAGCCAAAACTCAGAAATAGTAAGTGGTCCTCAGGAAGGACTACATTAGGTGAAGAAAAACCTAAGAGGGAGGATCATGCTTAATGAATATAAGTAATCTTGGCAGAAAGAGCTGAACATGGGCTTTGGGTCAATTGGAGACAAAAGGGTAAGCTTTCAGCTGAAAGGGACTAGTGAGTCTTATCACGTAACCTGGAGTGACCAAGAATGACACAGACATATGACGACAGGAATGGGAGAGACTTGGAACAATACAAATGACAACCTAGAGTGTACAGTATTATAGGAACAAGGTGCAACAGAGTAGAAAAGACAGGTGATGTGAAAGCACATGGACCGGAACAGAGGAGCAACAACCTTTTTACTGTGTCTGATATTTGGTAGGAAGTATGAGGAAAAAATTATTTGAGAGAGAACTGTGGGACAACTACATCTTCCTAAAGGCATGGTTGGACTAAGTTTTCAGGACTTAAAAGATGGGTTACCCACAGAACAGTTAGGTCACAATCAAGAAATTCACACTTTGCAACTCTAGAAGAACCCGTATCAACATTACTAGCAGCTGGGTATGCAAAAGTTCATCTCTGGAAAGCAAAGATTCCTCAGTTTTAAGACATAGAGAAAACACATAGGAAATCTTCCAATAAGGAAGAATGGCAGGTGGCTTTATTTCAGGATCAAACAGATTTAACAAAAAAAAAAAAAAAAAAATTCTGATTCTTGTAACAAGAATGTCTGTCAAAGCTAGTGAACAGCAATTTTAATAATATCTGTATGAAAAATCCATGTATAGCAACATGAGAAACTTTATCAGCAGTGACTCTGATACTCACCCTAAAGTTGTCAGGAGAGCTTAGATGTAGTTTTTCCCTAATGTCTTCTGGAGCACCAGCACAAAGCCTGTAAAAGATATGATAATTCCTCTCTTCTTTGCCTTGCACACAGATCCTAGATTTCTCCAGCAGATAATGTGATACAAATCCACCAACCACCAAGTTCTAGGAGGAAGAAATATTTTTCTGATTAACCGAGTACTTTTTTGATTGTTTAAGATTCAGCAGTTTTCAATTTGCATTTGTCTAACAACATGTAATTCAATGGACACTGCTTCAAAGATGTATTAGGTGTAGGTATATTTTAATATTAAGCTTAGAAAAGAAACCATTTACTAACTTCTCCCCCCAGCTCCTGTATTGCATATACATACATTCCTCTTAAAAGGGTGTGCTTTACCCCAACAAGCAGAATCCTTTGTATAATTCCAGTAGTTCCTGCAAAAAGCATTGCTACAGCCACCCTTATACTTTTGGATGGCAGTAAGTGCCATCCCCTAGTTACATTTCACCGAGACTCTTGCAAAGTAGAGGAAGGGTTACAATGACAGAACACATACTTGGACAACATCCTAGGCAGACTCACTATGAGCAAACATTTTATTTCAAACACTTGCACTTCTTTTCCGAGACAGAAGTCTGACACAGATTTCAAAAGCCATTTATTATCTGGCCTATAATGAAATTCCCTATGCCTAGACAAATCTTAACAGCAAGGAAATTCCTGAGCATATGGCCATTACAGCAACTAAGAAGAACTTGCTGACTGACAAGTTTGACCACGGTTATGCAGCCATTCACTCATTCAAGAGGCCCCAGTCTGTACTCACACTGCTTTGAGAAACCAGAACTGATAAGGTCACCACAAAATGAAGTCTTGTGAATTATGAAGTCTTGTAAAAAGGAGACTCAAGTAAACAGGCCAATCTTGCACTGGTAAGCTAAAACAGGCTTTTAAGCAGTTTCTGAAGATACTCTGAGCGCTATTTGCTTCAACCAAAGCAATTAACATGAAACACACTTAAGTGTTGACAGGTCACAAATGAATCATTCCAAGTAGAAATTTGGGTCCTTTCCATAAATTTATTAACATGAACTGGACCAACAGATAAAGTCCTTCTGCTCTTAAAGGAACGTAGTTATTTAGTGTCTAAAATATTAACCAAAGATCTGAAGTTTAGTTACAAAACCAAGTGATGAAAGGTTCGGAAAAGACCACAAGCTCAAGAGCAGATGATGAGCTTAAACTCTGCAGGAAGGAACTGCAGCTCTTTGTTTCTTTATGTCCTCAGTCAGAAAGATGAGGAGGCACGTACGTAATCTCTACAGGGATCATCAACAAAAGCCTGTGACTTGAACATGCTAGACAGACATACAGTCATCCTTAATAATGGAATGTGTTATACATATGCTATCCAAACAGAACTACATGCAAAGGAAACCATACGCTACACAAAA
The DNA here is from genome assembly GCF_017639655.2 of Falco naumanni. Lineage (NCBI taxonomy): Eukaryota > Metazoa > Chordata > Aves > Falconiformes > Falconidae > Falco > Falco naumanni. The sequence continues at coordinate 10,268,168 of NC_054059.1, forward strand.
GCTGACAAAAGCCAGTTCCATTACTTGTGTCACATGCATAATACTAATCTGAGGTCCATAGATTTCCTATAAATACATAAAACCATCAATAATTGAAGTATTAAAGCATTAAAATACATTTGTATCTGTTTATATCCAATATGCAACTCACACTTATTTGTATATTAAAGGAATGCTTAAACACTTAAGAGCAAGTAAGTTATTCTTCAGATATGCCTTTTTGCAATGAAGGGAACCATTTTTATTCTTTTGTGGATGGAAGCAATTGCCTCCTACTGACTTGGCCTGCTGTTTTCCAGTAGTAACACAGTACTGCGTCGCTTTGGTTTTCCTTTCAAGATGACAGAATACAAATCAAATCTGTAAAGTAGGACAGTAGCTATTTGGTGCAAGATTAATAAGTCTCTTCAGCCTGCTGTTAGTCTAACATTTCCATTTTATGGCAAAAAATCATTACTGGTTACCTGTAACAAAATTCTAGTACCTTTTCATTGAAATGAATTTCAACAAATTTTCCAAAACGACTGCTGTTGTTGTTGCGAACAGTCTTTGCATTTCCAAAAGCTTCCAATAGGGGATTTGCTGTTTAAAAGATTGAAATTAACATTTTGGAAGTGTTAATACTGGATCAATAAACTACCAAAAAGAAAGAGAGAACAAAACATGGTAACTATTCAGTGTACTTACTGGGAATAAAGTTTGAAAATTAAAGGAAAAGTATTACCCATTAGGAATAATCAATATTGCAAATTGTATTGGATATACTGTGGTGGAATTTACAATGAAGTACTTAAATATCACATAACACTGCAAAGTATTTGAAGCGAAACACCAAAAATTATTCAGTGATGTTCTTCTACAGCAAGTAGATAAATAACTGATACATAAACTATATGACACAACACACAATTTGACACTTCCCAATGAGTTGTTATTCATAAAATCTGAACTACCCATTTATCCCACAGACAAAAATGCCACTTAAATGTCATGTACACAACATGTTAGATTGATTAGGGAATTAAACAAAAAAAAAGTATTAGAAGAGTGTGTTGATTTCAAAAACAACTTAAAAATGCCCTTTAAAATTATAATTAGGTCGATTAAGTTTTTTACTGGCTGCTATTTTCAAGCACCTTAAAGCCCATACAGAAAGAGTGGCAGCAATGTAATATGCATATATACATACACACACGCGAACATCATGCACAGTTTGAAAATGCATAGTAGTTATGAAACACAAGGCCTCTGAAAGACTGCATTTTACCAGCTCTGAAGATCAGAGAAAACCTACTTACTGAATCACACTAACAATAAACCACTGAAAATATCTGCAAGATTTTTTTAAGGCTTCTAGCCAAAAATATGCACTGGAAACTAAGTCAGCAGAAACTCAAATTCAAAACTCCACCAACAACCATTAACAAATCTGCTCCTACAAAAAATAAAGAATGAAGGAGAAACTACAATGGTTGGATAAAGTATGGATGATAGTGCATCACTTAGCAGCATTCATTTTTTTGTTTTGGTGAGATTTTCATTTATTTAATGAAAATTAAATCTTAATCTTATGAAAGTGCAAACGTGACTTTCAAAATTGACTTCTTAAGAGTTTTTAGGTTAACTATTCGGTTATTTTACATTATATTAAGAATTCCAAAGAAAAGTTTATGAATAAGAAAAAATTGTAAGAGATCTTCTGGATAGGTTAAATGTTCCTCTAGCAACACATATGCTGTAAGCATGCTTGTTAAAATTGTGCCTAAAAACCTTCAAAACTCATGCATCAGGTGCTGTTTTAGACTAAACAAAACAAACTCTTCTAAGAATACCTACAAGTACCAATTAATTTTATGGCATACAGCATCAGGCATTATCCAACACTTGGCCACTTCATGAGTTCCTTTAGCACACAGTGGATTTCACTAAGGAATTGGTTTAAGCAAACCTACAGCAACAAGAGATTAAAGCCTGCAGTACTTTTGTATAATCCAGTGGCTTGAATTTGAAAGCAAAAAAATTTAAAGCAAAAGGAAAAATTTTTGGTTTAAGACAGAGAGTAACAAAATTCCAAAGTAAGTCTACTACATGCTATAGAAGACTAAAACTGATGTATGAGGCATTATTAGATTGGCTGAGAGTTCTTTGTTTTTGAGATATGTCTACTTTCACAAAAAGTTATTTTCTGTTCAATTAGGAAGTGCACGCAACGTTCAAGAGGCCCAACTGGATGATAATCAGGCTCTTCTGACCTTGTTTGAGAGTCTATTATAAAGACAGACACAATGAAAGTATTAGTTCAAATTATGTGCTTTCTGACAAAAAAGTAGTAAGAGAAAAATTACTCAGAATAATAATTTAAAAGAACTTCCCTGCTTTATCTGACTTTTTGAGACCATTTGAGAACTTTATGGTGAGGAGGAGGAATTATTCTTTCCTGGTACTAACAGATAGTAATGATAACACAATCTTGTCCTTACAGGTTTCAGGCAGCTTAAAATCCAATCTTGGGTACACATGTGTGTGAAGTTCAACTCAAACACACACTTAAACATTTTCTAGATCAAGGACTGCATGACACTATGCTAAATAAAGTGAATCACAAATAAAAAAATACGTTTTCAGAATTCAGGATCAAGGTAAACAACCAGTAAATTATTCCCTAGGAAATCTGATAGTATTTCCATGCTAGCTTTTACTTAGTTGCTGTTGATTGACACTTCAAATTTGAAAAAAAAATTAAAACATTAGAACCTTTAATTCAATGGAAGAAAATTCAATACCTTCTACAATTCTGTCATCAATATCTTGGCCAGTACCATAGGATTCTGTCAAATACCTGTAAAGCAAGACAAAAATATCATTATTTTCATGAGACAGGTTACCACAATTCAACAGGGTTTAGCATGGCTCTGCATCATACTTCCTAACCATTTACTAACGCGAAAGCATGTTGATTTTAAGTTCCAAATACCTGTATCTTTTTAAATAAATGCAGCTGGACTTTTCCTTTTTGTTAAAACAAAGGTATTCTTGCAGACTTTCAATTTTTTTTCAATACTTCAAGACACATTAGAAATTTCTTTCAGACACACATAGCGAAATTACACTTTTTTATCAGTATAATGAAACCATTACTGTACTATCTATTTATTAATAATCATAGTAAATGTATAAGGCTTCACGTGTATTTCCTGACTTAAAGACTGTTTCCATGCTTACATTTTTTGGATTCATAACTATTAGTGTTAATAAAAATTCCACATGGAGATGGTGAAATAGGAAATTGCAGGTGCATAATTAAGGTAAGATTCAATTTAGCAACTGAAGAAAGAATTTGAAAATAAATACTCAACATACTTGCTCCAAAGTTGCAGCTTTTTTAATATATTTTTTCCTGTGCACACGATACGGAAATTTACAAGTAAATCTGGAACAAACTAAAAACAGTTCTTGAAAATGGGGCCTTCCAAAACAAAACAAAAACAACCCTTTAGGAGCACTAACAGGGATGTACCTCTTGCTTTCTCACCACACAAGGAAAACACCCTCCTGCTTTAAAAGTCAATAATGTTTTATACGCTGACTCTATGGGGGTGGGTCGTGGGGAGAGGAACAGCAATGGTATTTGCCTGCTGTGTAATCAGAACTTCCCTTGCTGAGAAGCAGAAGAATAACCTCCTTTGAGAGCACTCCTCAGAAGTTATCCTCCCAGTGCCTGCTGTCTTTTTTTACTCTTAGCAGGACCAACTCCTGTAAAATCATTACCAGCACCTTGCAGTAATTCTTAAGAGCTTATCTCCTAAAGGCTGCACAGGGGCAGAGAAGAGCAGTATGAAGGACAGACAGTCACGACAATTCTTCAAGAGATAATACTGGTACTGTACATAAATACTAGAGAACACATGATGTCAGGGAAAAGGGAACTAAAGATTTATACAGGGAAACGAGGGCAAGGTGAGGAAGGGAGCATATTCACACTGCCTGCACTGTGCTTCCCTGGATAATTAGGCCACCTTAATGGAGCAGTGTCCTCCAGTTAGTGTTGCAAAGTGACATAAAGCCGTTAAGGTATAATGCAAATATGGTCAAAAACATTAAAAATCATAGAAGAGGAAGCAAGGCTGATATATATATCAGCAATATGGCCTCCATGTGGTTTAATATGCTTGACTTAGTATTGGTCATACATGAACATCAATAAATAAATAAATCCCATTATTCAATCTTATTCAGTAAACCAGGATAAAGTATATTACAGAATCCCTGCAGTCATCTAAAATCAAGAGTTAAAAACCTTGGATACCCAAGCAAAATAAAAACACTGAAGATAGGGAAAACAGAAATGTACATTTATGGCGAAACCTACAGTGTCTTGCAGGATACAGTTAAAATGCCTAGTTACGTTTTTATCTACCACAATACCAGATGTGCAATACCAAAATGACTGCATCATAAACCATAACTACACAGTGTCACTGCAACTGAGTTAAGGTTTTTGTGAGTATGTAGCCATCTCCCTGTATCATCATCAGCACTTAAGTTTAACCCAATGAATTTCTTATATTAAAGTGCACATAGAAGCACGTATGTATCTTAATGAATTGTCTCTCAAACCTACCGACTACCTTGTAATTTGCTCCATCTGTATGTCAACTAAATGCATCAGCACAAGCAATTCACAGAATAACTTTGGTCCAAAAGCACAAACCTCAAAACAAATTTAGTGTTTTCTGTCTTGCCAGCTCCCGATTCTCCAGAGACTATGATGGACTGACTCATCTTGAGCACTTTCATGTCACGGAATGCTTTATCAGCTTAAAAAGAATACGTTAAACATGACAAGAATTAATATTCATGACAACTGCAAGCATAAAGTTAAGCTACAATGCACATATTAAAATGTAAGAACATTAATTAAAATTTTCAGGAATGAAAGGTAAATATTCACAATTAAGTGCATTACAATTTATTAAAGTCTGTTTCCTTTTAATTTATATGATAGCTGCTCACTCCCCAACATGGATATGCAAGAGCTTAGTCTTCAAAAATAAAATCCTACTCAATTATATCCAGGACAAAATAAAACAAAAACCACCATCCTGAACTAAATCTCTTGATTTAATTAATTAAATCTCTTGAATTAAATGTAATCACAAAACAGTAACTGATCTTAGTTTAATACATTTTTTAAAGGGAAAATTTCAGTTGTGCTTCATAACAAGTAACATCTGAGACAAGGAAACTTGGAAAAACGTAGGTTTCTTGTTTGCAACAGGTACTAAAACCCCAGCTATTTATACTTTTGATTACAAAACAAAAATGCAGCATTGTGAGAAGTCTTTTAACAAGTCAAATGCTGATTTGTTTTGGAAACTCCAATTTTTTTTTTCTTAAAAAAAGTGACAGAAATCAGGTTTATCACATTAATAACATTTAAATACACTTTCTGCCTGTAACACAAGCACATAAAAAGAAACAGTGCATGTCCTCTGGCAACATAAAAAAAGGCAAAGGAAATGACTGCACTGAAAGACAGTGCCAATCATAATTATGTTATTCTTCACTTGTAAATTCTGAATTCCTTTTTCTTTTTTTTTTAATGGTTATATAATATTTAAACTGCTTAGACAAAAAACACTGGAGGTGCAGAATAATCACAACAGGCCTGCTAGGGTTGCTGATTTCCAAGTTCTGCAAACTGATTATCAAGGACAACAAGATTTGCAATTTTAGTAATCAGTGGTTTTATTTTATAATACTTTAAAATTATTTAATTACTATTACAGGTGGAAATTTATAGATTACTGCAAAGTATTTAATGTTTGTTTTTTAAAAGACAAATACAGGTTAAATACACACCAATAGCAAAAACATGTGGTGGCAATGTTCCAAGCGATCTCCCCTGGTACTTTTTAACAGTATCTGAAGAGTAAAACTTGGGTATATCAAAATACGGATTCACTGCAATAAGAATGTTGGCTACATAGGTCTGTGAAGAAAACAGTTAAGAGCAAACTATTAGCTAGTATCCAACCAAGTGGTTAACATCAATTTTCTATTACTATTGAAGGCTATAGCCGAAGTATTCACAATTGCATTTACAATTCTCCCCAGCTAATGCAGATACAAAAAGGGATATATTTTCAGAGTTCCTCTAATTATCTTCTCAGGACTTCTATGAAACTCTCTCAGGAGCATTTCCTAACCACTGAGCTGTGCAGTATGTCCTGATTTTGACCTCTCTTCCAATCTCCTTTTAAATAATTTCCTATTGCCCAAGTTATTGGATCAAGGATAGGACACCACAACCTCCTTCACAGAAGTGAATAAACTAAGCTCCTGGCTAGCATAACACACTCTCCTCCAGTAAGGAGGATAACTTTTCATTATCTACTGGAAGCAACTCAGCAGGAAGAACTGACAGGATCCTGCCTGGGAACACACTCAAGCCAGGCAATAAAAGCATTCAGCCGAGAGAAAATTAGCTATGGCTGTTTCTACGGTGAGAAATACAGCATGAAAATGTTCTCTCACGGAGAAAAAAAAAGGCAAAGAATCTTAAACCAAGACTTTTTTACCTTTTTTTTTTACCTTTCCATAGGATAAGGAAAACTGAAGATAAGGTTTTTTAAGATTTCTGTACAAAATTTTCATAGCTTGGCTATAATGGCCAGATTACATACGAGGAAGAACAGATGTCTGAATCACAGAAAAAAGCAGATTCGCAGGAAAAGGTCTGAAGAAAATCAGATAAGCCTTCAGCTTGAATAACTTATTTGGTTTGTCGTTACTGAGCGTATCCTTAGACAAGTGAAATTTGGACACTACTATAGTATGTTGATAGAAGGCTGGATCACACACAATGTATGAATTTTCTTAGTTTCTATTTTAAGCACTTATTTCACTGACGGAGAACGTTTCAAGAGCTGCAAGTACTAATATTAGTTTTCCTTTTAGTAACAAGACAAATACTGTTAACCAGCATTAAACAAAAAGCAAAAAAATTTACTGATTCAATCTGTATTTTAATGTTACAGGGCAAATATAGTTAAAATATAAATTGAATTTTTTTCCACTCCAGAAAATACACCCACTGAGGACAACATATTAGTAGTACTTGTTTACAATGAAGAAAGGCTTTATGAACCTAAATACTATCCTACCTCATAACCAGTTCAGATGTAGAATTTTACTTCCTTGGATTTGTTTCTTTCTTAATTATTATTTTTCTAGAACAGCATTCAAATGAGCATTTTTATTTATTTATTTTAAAGCTAGGGCCTGATCTTAAGCCATAAAGAATTTATAGCTATGTGAAGTTAACTGCAACAAAGACAACTATAATTTCTTTTTATGTTTATATTTACATAAAAGGGTTTACCTCCAATTCATTTTGTCACAGCATGCTAACACAAAAGTTGATTATTTTAACACTTTAAAAAAATGCATAGAACTGTTTTGTGTTATCACTAGCCAGCATTCTATTAGGAAAAAAAAAGTAAGAAAGAAAACTCTTATCTTTCTTCTATTTCACAGCTGTCAGTGTCCAGGCAGATGGCAAGGACAAAATGTAATTTAGTCAGAATTCATTAAGCACAATTAGGCAATCTGATAGCAATATAAAAGATTAAGATGGACATCTGAGCTAGGAGGTGTCAAAGACAGCACCTGTTTGCTTCGTTCAAAAATAATGAAGAAAGAAAACCATCTTTGTTAACAGCTACTCCACTGGCGAAGTAAGCTATCTTTGTGTTACAACACCGTGCTATGGTTGCACATGAACAGTTATGTAGAGAAAAATCTACTGCTCTGCCTGGTAAAAATTAGCTACCGTTAATGCAATTAATGTGATTCAGATCTCAAACAAGGTATAATGAAGACAAAAACCACCAAAACCAGACCTAAAAAACAAACAAACAAACAAACAAGGCAAGAAAACCCCCAAACCTAAAGCCTCCTCACCTTCCAACGTTACCATTTCTGTTTAGTTTCTGTTACAGGAAAAAACAGAGCTGGAAACAATTGTATTGTTGATTTTCTGAAAAGACATCTATATCTATCATTAGTCTCCTTGTCATGACATGTAATACTTACGTAAATTCTGTCCTTATTGTACCGAACTTTGATGTTGTGAAGGAGAGTGGCCTCATTTAAATACATAAGGGAACCTACAAGTAAAAAAATCACATACTATTAAGAGCTCAGGACTACTTTCATGTACAGCTGAAAAACTAAGTCTTAGGATAAAGAAAATTTTACTTCCCCTCTCTTTTGTTACAGTTCAATCCTGTCATTTCTTCACATGCCTTCGCCGGCCTCTGAGGTGAGCATGGCCCGTCTCCCACCCCGCTGCCCCACAGCGCCGGAGCCTGCGCCTACCAAAATCCCGGCGCCCGCTGTCTCCTTCCTACCCACTCCCCTCTCCCATCTCGGCCACAGTGTCCCCAGGGTAATGCCACCTAACTGACATTTAGAATAACTGCTGGCTCCTGGCAATTTTTAGATATTTATATTCACTGATTCGATCGGGAAATACTGCCTAGAGGCGGCAGCAGGCATCACTGCAACGCCAGGCACCAACACAACCTTTTGTGTTTCAATTCTGAATTTTGTTGCTACTAGGCACTCTCAAAGAAACTAAACCGACAGCGCTGCAATGTTACAAGGTGGCGGCTCAAGGCAGCGGGTACCCACAGAAAGCTTCAGACCATACAGGTTCACATTCTGGCAAAGTTCGTCCTTGTTTTCAGCTATAGAGCACTGGAAAGCATTAGCAGCCGTAATTACAGAGGTCATTACCAGTTCCCATTGTAACAATATTAAAAACATTATCCCCAAACCAGCTGAGGGCCCTACTCACTACACAGTCTCCATTTTCAAATATGCTCAGTCCTCTTTTTCTCACCACTTGAATTTTAAGTGCACAGCACTTATTTTGTCTAGGTGCAACTGACTGACTACCATACTGGTAAACTTTACAGTATTAGGGCCGCTTAAAAAGCTGTACGTATCTGACTACTGTTCATGGAGTAAGCACTGTGCCTGTAATAGTAACAGCTACACCGCGCCTCACACATGGGCCACATATGCACCTCTCGTGTAATGACTGAAGTTGCTTCCCAAGTTGGATCAACGCCCTTTCTCTAGGGCTCCAGCAGAGAAAAAACATATTGCAGCTTATTTACACAAATGTGCAAGAAAGGCTGACGGTTCTTAGGACCTAGTCAACCTGCCCAGCAAGGATGCCTGAAACTCAGTAAGCAGCTGTTAACACCTCCTTCAATGCTCCTCCTGCTGAACTAAAAGATATTGGCAAAGGATAATGGCAGCTTCTCAAAAGAATGTGTTTTTGTTTTCAATCTTTTACCATTCTTCCTGCAGGGGACTGAGAAGCGGCTGTGGCTCTGCATCGCGCTACTTACACCTGATCAGCCTGAAGCAAAGGCAAGTGCAGCGGCCACTCGCTGCCTCCCTTTGGCTTGCGTAGCTCCGCTGAATAACAGCCCTTCCTTCCCTTACGGGACCACATACAGCTTTGCTTCAAATGGCTGGAATCGTTCACGCTTCCCAAAGGACCCTGCAACTTCTGGGTTGTTTAGAAGAAGCCATCCTTCTTCCCAAAATCCCTTGCACACACATCCCTGCGTTGCCAGAGGCATAAGACACACTTTATCTTTACACTACGAAAAACCTCCCCTTGGATCACAACAGCCTTGAAACCGGGCCTGTGCATGATACCTCCATGAAGCAGCAGGGCTGGCCCACATCACCGTGGCTTTTCCCCCACCGCTCCAGCAGACCTACATCCCCCCACCCGCATGGTCACTGGTCCATGCAGCGACCGAGTGCAGCACAGCACACTTCTCCTCCTCCCCTCCCCAGGCACACACAGCCCACATGGCTGAGAAAACAGTGCTGGGAGCACAGATTGCAGCTCTGTCCATAGACCTCCATCAGCCTTCACCTCTTTTAATGAGGTCATCTCAACAGAAAGAGAAATTAAAAGGAAATGGACCAGAAACCGAAATGCCTGCTTGCTCTAATGAAAGTTAACATCTTCTCTCCTTGTGTATGCCTTGGGGAGGACAGACTTTTGAAATTTGCTATTTTTTTTTCTCAGCATCAAGTTCAGAAACTACCATATAGTAACGGTCTACATACACTCAAAGAAACGATGGTCTCACCTGACTGTATTTCATGTCAAGAGTTTGCAGTATGTTTTAAAGGAAACAATCCAGTTAGGCATCCTAATAAAAACTTGATAATTATCTAAACAACAAACGACTCTAAATTTCAGTGCCTCCCCAGTACTCTCTTTGCAAGTCCTTGTTCAAGCAGTTATACCTGCAGACTCCATGCATAATGGGAGCTTGCTCACCGAGGGAATGTTACCACCTTCACTCAAGACATGCAGACTAAGGCTTATGTCAGCAACTTTGAAATTAGAATTTCATTAGAAAAAATCCTTTAAGAGGCATCCATATCCAGAGGCAAAGGAAGTCACCAGAGAGAATTCTGAATACTCACATGGTTCATGCCTAAATATAACCAGTGTATGTGCATGCATTTAGTAGTCCATATATTTACACATACACACACACAAAGCTCACAGAAGTGAAGTCAGGCACTCAAAGCTAGGAAATATCAATGTCAAATTTGCTCACACCAGTTGTCCTGTGCACGCAATGAAGCAGGTTTTGTATGGAAAGTAATTTTATCTAGTAATTGCAAGGCTCTGCATCTGTAGAATTGGGGTTTTTTTAAGATTCTTATCTGATACCCTGCCCCCTCTTCATTTTTTTTTTAAATGTTTCCCCCCAGAAATGAAAAATAAATAAAACCATCTTTTTCTTGGTCACAAAAAAAAAAAAAGGCACATATGCTGATAACCCCCCAAAACCAAGTGGCATCTAGGGGGGGAGGGGGGCACAAGAGGAGTGTGAATCATAAAAAAATATCCAACGGTAAATGCTTTGTCTCTGCACCGCTTGCAGTATTTACTGAAAATTCACATCTGAGGAAGGGCTAGATTCTCAAAAGTTGTCTCTTGCAGCTACTGCATTTGGGATATGGAAGACTAAGCATGCAAAAAAGCAATACTTCAGCAAATCACTTCCTAGAAGGGAGTTAATCACTAAACCATAGGTTGGAAGTGTATTATTAACTAGTTTTTCAGGATTTTTCAGAACATTATTGTAAGGAGAGACTGAAAGCATTCAGTATTTCATAAAGTTTTTTACTTAAAGATCAATGATATTTGGCACAAATGCCCTCTGACAGAGAAGGAAAATGAACTTGGGTTTCACACATCCTGGAAATAAACTTCAACTAGTGAACACAAAGTAAGAATACATTAGAAAAGTCTCAAAATAATGTTTGATACAGAAAGGATTACAAAGTTTTATAATTTACTCAGTAAGCTAAAGATTACATTTCTTTGATAGGAATACTGTTTTAACTGAATTGGATAGTATTTTGATGGAATCTTAAGTTATTGCCATAACCTCATTCCAAAGTTCAGTTCCCTGACTAGCACACTGAGATGCCAAGACTTCTCAGTAAAATCACTGTGGCAGATGCACAGATTAACTGCATTTCCCTAACAATCATCATGTTCAGAGAAAACAGATACCAGCTTTGAAGAGTTTCAACCTGCGCAATGGTTGCAAAAATATGAGCAACTGGAAACAAGGCTACCAGCTTGGTTCCATCTCTAACGACTCTGCACCACATAAAATAAATCATAAGCCTCAGGTCTCGTCTTCTTGTTCCTCATGGAACAGCTGAAACAGCTGTATTTCCTGTCACGGGATATAAATAGTAATCCCTATTCCAAAACACAAATTGTGGTTAAATCAACTAAACAACTTTCAAAGTCCTAGCCTGTATTTTAAATGAAGAACAGCAGAAGATACATTTGCCCACCATTTACAAAGTTACCAGGATTTTCAACAACCAGTAAACACCGTAGGAAACCTTTAGAAGAAATGCCTCCCTAAGGTTTTCAAGACAGGAGAGTCTCTGATTTGCTCATGCTGAGCAACAGCAGAAAAATATTTGTTTAACAGTTCTCTACAAGCTGATGCTAGTACTTATTCATTCTTCTTGGTATTCTCTCCCCTCTACCCAGATCTGAATACTGTATTTTTTTCTACACATCCAACTATAAAATGTCTAACAAAATAAAAGCCCTGTAGATCAACACTTCAGTTTATTACACAAGTTCACCTCAAAACTCCTTCTTCAGAAGCACTCCTGTATCTGATTCACTATAATCCATTTCCTTTTCCAGCAGCCTCTACAAGTCCAGACTCCTGTCTCCAGTTTTGGGAAGGTTATCTTAAAATTTATTTTCAATTACCTGCACTTCCACAGCAATGCTATCTGAGAAATAGGTTACATGCAGGAAAATGCTGTACAATACAGCTGCTGATAAAGCAACTAATGCTTTTGCTGCACTATAAAAGATACAGTTAACCCCCGTAATGCTGAAGTAAGTTGATCCTGATGCAGTTAGGTAACATCTGATACACATCTGAAGTCAAGTAACAGTTGTATGTGAGAATAATGTAACTACGAGTTCCTCTAAAGTATTCAACTGAAAACTAAACACCACACTAAATGGTATCTAAAATGGGCTTACTTTAAGAAGTTTAAAAGACTAGTAAAGGTCATAAATTCATATAAGCAAAACAAAGACTATAAGGAAGAAAGAAGCTTGTAAGGAAAGAATATTCTCTTCTATCCAGTTGTTTTTTTCAAATGCATGATTTATTTTTAAATTCATAACTTACAATTATCTTCTACATCCTTTTTGCTGTCCTCTTCCGCAGGAAACACTTGATTGATAGCAGCCTGGAAAGTCTGTCAGATGAAAATATTAACATTGTCAGAATTCTGTAAAAATGTATTTCAAAGATGCCTGATGCAACGATACAAGTGAGTGCACTGTAACGGTGCGTGGTTCAAAATTAAGTTGCTAGCTTTCTACATCATCATGGGAATTGTTACTGTTACTGGATGCACATAGGAGCTGCTGCATTTACATTACTACAGTACAATATAAAAATGCAGCCACTGTAACATTTTTTTATTGCACTATTTGATGCTCATTTCCAAAATGGCATGTAATATTGTGCAATATAAAAAATAAGGATTAAAAAAAATAATGAAGTACTTCAAAGGGAACAGCATTGTAAAGGACAAAACTTCCTCAGTTTTGCAAAGAAGCACAAAGATTCAAAAACAAATCATTAATTCAGTCGAAGGACTGTGCTGTCATTATCATATGCTGTTTAAACATTCCTACTTGAAATATAAACGCTCAAAACATAATATCCTCTGTATCCTCCAATACTGTAGCTTTGGTTGTTGCCTTTTTTTTTTTCTTCAATAAATCAATACTGAAGTGAAACAAGACCTTTCTTCCTTTCTTCAACCCTTGTATTTCAGTTACACAAAACAGGCATTTATCAAGTGTGCATGTCCGACTGGAGAAATCTGTAACAAAAGCAACTTTGTTTCTTCTTTATTCTCCAGAAATCATAACTTACATTGTTGTAAAAAGGAAGGGAAAACATCCTAGCACACAGACATTGCAGCCTCTGCACAAAAATACCTATTGTAAAAGGTAAGGTTTTAATTATACTATTTTATTTACCGTAGTAACAGCTTGTTTAAGCTACCTATGAATGAATAAAAACCCTGTTGTACCAATTATGCACGATAGCTGCCATGCTGCTGCAGGCACACTCTCCTTTTACCCACGGAAATGGAGACAAGAAGTCTAGCCTCATATTTGAAAAGGCAACCAACAGGATATACAGAACAACCTTAATAAACAAACATGTTTGCTCATTTAATTTTGTACTCAGCAAGACGTCCCCATGAGGAACACCTCACATGAAAGTTTAGGAGAAAGACAGCCACTTGCTTCATCTTTGCTTCAGTAGAACAGACACAGTATGTGAAGTCTTTCAGTTTATACCATCACAAACAGCCACAAATCCCAACTCCCTTTGAACTGGTACGGCTTAAAAATCTCTCAGAACAGATCTAATTGCTGCCAGTTGGAAAACAGTAAGACAATGATAACCCTTCCCTACGCAGTTATCATAAAGTATGAAATCTATAGCCATAACAAATATATTTTGTCATCCCCTTATCAGGATCTAATGCAGAAAACATGCAAAAGAAACTTTCCTGAGGGAACCGGAGCTGCTCAATGACGTTGGAACATCTGAACATCCATCAGGGCACCGTCCTCCAAAATATCATTTATCAGAGCTTGGCAGAGCCATGGAGGACCTGAACGTCTTTACCTACATCAGAAAGTTGCCAGCTGCTAATCCAGAGTTTAGCAGGGCAGATATTCCACCCCATCTTTCCTCCCTCTGCCAATACTGCAGTTAATACCATCATCATAATTTTCTCTGCAAGTTTGTCAACAATAAGGGTGTATCTCATTGGGCAAAGACATATTTCAACACAAGTTTCCCAAATAATCAGTTCCCTGTACATGAAAGAGTGGAAAAGTTTAAAAAAAGTATTGAACAGCTTCATGAAAAATCTAACTTCACTTCTTGTTCTTGTCTGCTGATGTGTAACCCAAGTTTAACCACGAACAAAGATTATTTTTTTCCACAGGAGAGAATGAACATGACACTCAGTATATTCTGTAAGACTCTTCACAAATCTCTGATACTTTTTACATTTCATGGGTCTAAAGCCAGCCATACCAGATCTATTTCAGAAGAGGAAGGAAGAGCTTTTTCAATGTCTCACCACTCAGACTTGTGATTCAAGATAAATGTCAACGAAAAAAATAATGAGAATGCATGCTGTATTATCTCCTATTTTTTTTCACTCAATGTGAATTCTGAATTTATTTCTAGAACATTTCAGAAGTGATAAAACAAAAAAGCATTATAAAGACTTACCTGAAAGCTGATGTTTTTCTGTTGGACTTTTTAGATCAGAACATGAAGCCTAGCTGCAACTACATCAACAAAGAATTTCAAACCTGTACGTCATAGTCTGACTACTGCTTTATGTAAAGTGATTATTTGTTATGTAGGTAAGTCCACTAGCTAGATATGCAGAGCTCTGAGTATTGCCAATTACTATTAAAATGTAATATATTAAAATAGGAAAATGGGCAAGGTATCCCAGGTTTATCAATAAAAAATTATCCAAAGATATTCTGTCCCATGTTGTCCTTTTTTTTTTTTTTTTTACCATTTATTTTACACTTCAGACATTTGGTGGAAGACTTGCATTAAGGCACACCTTAGAACAAGTTTGCCCTATGAAAATGGAGAGGTTATTAATCTTATGAGACAATAAAGTGGTCTCAGGAGATAAAACAGAGTGTTTCAGGGTTCTTGTAGAGGTTTTTTTTTCCCCCCTCTTGGTAATGAAGCAGCCCTTGAAATCCAATGGCGATCTTAAGTATTATCCCAGAAACTAGAAGAGTGAAAAAAGATATCTTTCCATTCAAACAGGATCTTCTTTCTACCATGTAATGCAATATGTGTAACCATGCCTCCCTTTATACCTTCCAGATACAGTCAGGAGACATCCCTACTCTCAACTCACAAACCAACCTAACGTACAGTGCATAAGACAAACAAGAATATGTCTCATCTGTGCAAACGAGCTCTACTTTACTGAAAAAAAAAACCTAAAAAACCAAACAACTCTTAGCTTGAAACACTGAACTTCAGCCATTTTGATTCTTAGTTGCAAAGTACATTTATTCATTTATACTTAGCCCAGAAAAAAAAAAGCCACCAGACTGCTAGTGCAGCCCCCTGCCCCCCACCAAATCCAGAGCCCATTCTCAGGGCAGCGCTCCAGCCCTAGATGGGACCATGCTTATTAGCAAACCACTCTCCAGTTTCTGTTTCCTTTCTAGCCCTGGCATTTATCAGCCTTGCAAGCCAATGATCTAGTTTTCCAGGAGCAGCTCCCAACGCACGCATCCTCCGTTCTGATAACACACTCCTGCGGCTTGGATGACTCTTCTCTGTACAGGGTAGGCTGAGTGAGATTCCCACCTCTCTCTGGACACCCAGCCTCTGCACAGAAATGTATATGCTGCTGTTAACTCTGTATGGGCTGTGGTACCCAAAACTGCTACTGCTGGTTTGTATGTACATCAGTGTGCTGGCCAACTACCTTCACCCAGTTTGGACTGGGTAGCTGGGTTTCAAAATACAAAGCAATCCACGTGGCCTCGGGTCCTGCCTCCTCCTGCCACTGCTTGCTGCTGTCCTGAAAACTTTCCACTTCTCCATTTTTAAGGGGGATCCGTTCTCTGACCTCATTTGCTGTGTCATGCACAGCTTGGCAGGCAGAGCCTAGAGGGTGCCACTCTGAAACACCAGAGCTAGCTATGGGTGGGGAAGGGAGGGAAGATTTTAAAGACAACATGAAACTGCTTCCTTGCAGCATTTATTGCAGTTATTAACAACATATTTTAATTAACGTTTAAGTCATCTAAAAGGCAATAATCAAACGTATGTATACACATTTCCTTTCCAGCCTGTGATCTCTGGTGAGCCACCAGCACCTACAGAAAATACATATGACATGTTAATGACCCAGATTAAATAATAATAATAAATTACACTGCCCAGATATGTTTACAAGATCAGGTTACTCTTCTCCTACCTGTAATTATCATGGGCAACTCTGGAGCTGCTAGATCACTCCTTACTGAAGAGCACTTTTGAACTATCATTTCAATAAACAAAGTTGATGATAATGGGTACTAATCCTGACTTCTTCAAATTAAGTACTAAATTAAAAACTAAGCACACAAGAACTGAGTCTTCTTAAAAAGACAAAAAGCAATGAGAAACATTTCACTATAAAAAGAAATCAATGTCACCTTGAAAAGACTGAGAAGGTAATCAAGAAAATGGCTTACTCTACCCCTATTAATATAAAGAAGCTTGATAATTAGAATTATAGGACCATAATCTCTACAGCACTTAAGCTGTTAAATGTTTGTTCCCTTAGATAAGTGAACATTAGGCCCTTAATTGTTCTGCGTAATATAAGAAAACAGCCAACAGCAGAATAACAAACTTTCTAGACAAAAGAGATTGTTATGAAGCAAAGTATTTGTATTTTAGGATCATTTTTTGTTTTCACAAAAAGAAAATAAAAAATTACATATGCTCCCTGAAAGGAACGTATGTTAGAAATAAATAGCAACTCTGGCATCTCCTTATTGTCTGCTTCTGTTTCAATATATAGACTTTTGCTCTTTATCTCACCAGAAACCTTTGGAGATATAAACAGGGAAAAAAATAATTTCAGTCAATAAAAAACTCCTTAGCCATAGCTTTGGAATATTTAATATTCTTGTCCGAATAATTATGCTCTCCCTCAAACTGAGGAATGCATACTACTACTACTAAACCTACAGACTGTATCTCTCACACACAAAAATCAGATGTTACACTTGCTTTATAGTTCTAATGAAAGCAGAATCAATTTCCTCTCCAAGACGTAGAAAAAAGAAAGCCTATAAACATTCCCCCAAAAGGAAGGGCTGCTGCATAACCTTTTGACCTTTGACAAAGCATTCTCTACTACTGCTGATGTGAAAAAAGTTACAAAAAACATTTTTTTCTTTTCCATACCTGAAGACAGAGAAAGGACAAAATTGTTAGGAAGAGTACATATCACATAGTCACTTTTAAAACAGCTAGCAAAAACCAGGATGCTGACCATCTAAATTAGAATAATTGGTAGACACAAGGTGCTGCCCATAAAACCTGACATTTAATTACAACATACTGAATCTGAAGGTGTGTCATGATAAATGAAGCACTTGGAACACACTAACTAGGATAAATGTAACTTTGAAGCCCTAATTCATTTTGCCCTTAATTTGATGTAGTAATTCCATAGGACATTTGTTTGACATCCTGTTACTTCTCCAGATACGTGAGGTAAAAGGATTCATCTCTCAGCCTTCAACAATCTCACAGTAAGGTGGTCTAATCTACGCCAGAGCCTAGCACACCCCTGTAGGACAACTCTCTATGCGTGTAAGGGAAAAGAGAGAAACTAATCTCAACAGTGTATTCTCAATCGGTCTCTAATTTAGAAAAAGAAAATATACAGTACTGAATCAAACTGCTACAGAGATTCAATCCTCCTCTTTCACAAGCAGGTACTCAAGACACATGCAGGCAACTGACAGAAATCATGCACTTCTTATCAATGGGACGTTTCATTTGCAATGTAAGCTAAAGTTAAACGAAGATTCTTAGCCAAACTTCAATAGAAAATTGATTTTCTACTCCTTCAAACTGCATGTAATTGTAGATATTGGCAAAGAAATGACCTACAGGTAAAACGCGTTTTGTAAGGTTTTTCTCTGTCCCTTTCTAAGACACTCACCTTGCCTTTTTGATTCAAAGGTTCAATAGTTAGGTTGTCAGTTCCAATGTCCACAATCATCCCCATCTGAAACCCATCAGTTGGGTGTGGAGCCCAAACAGGCTTCCCGTCCTCCATTGTGGGACCTATCCAGTATTTCCTGTAAGAAAAAAAAATAAACAAAAACAATCTGTATATAAATTTAGTAAGCTATCAGGATTCACTATACAGGCCTTAGTTTGTTATGTTTATTCCTATTATTTGGTGTGGAAGGAGCCAGTCTGCAGACAGGAGCCAGCCTGTCAGGACAAGATTTTTCCAGCCTTTTTTTTTAATCTGCAGTGCTTTGCTTACAGAGGACACCCTCAGACTTGAGTATGGAGAAGATTCAAGAACAGATCAGTTTGGGCAGGGGGGGCGGGGGGTGTCCACAGACCGGTCCCTATAGCTCTTTGCCCTATTTCCCTAACTTACAAACCAAGACGGGTCTCTTTCACAATCAAATTAGAAGTACAAGACAGATTCAAAGTTAAGACTATAGTATGAGTGCATATATACACATCTGTATACGCACATATGGACACACACACACGTATATATACTTGCATGCAGTGGATCATATGACTAATGGATACCTGTCTGTACCTGATTTGGTGTGCAAATACTTGAATTTCTGTCATGGGCATATGTCAAGGCACGCAAGCAGAAATCCAGTCTCTTGCCATTTGAGATGAATGAACATGCTCACTCTTTCCACATGGTTGGGCATATGGCTTTTAAATAATCTGTAAATATATTCAGTCACAATTGATTTACTATACTATAACCCTTTGAAAGACTGGCCTCTGATACTGTAAACATTACAACTCTGCCTCTTAAGGAACACCAACCTTACTTTCT
The DNA here is from genome assembly GCF_017639655.2 of Falco naumanni. Classification (NCBI taxonomy): domain Eukaryota; kingdom Metazoa; phylum Chordata; class Aves; order Falconiformes; family Falconidae; genus Falco; species Falco naumanni. The sequence continues at coordinate 10,287,470 of NC_054059.1, forward strand.
ACAAAAATACAACACAAAAATTGTTTCAGAAGAATCTACAGTGTACAAGTGAAATAGATGCAAAGGCCAAGGCACTCAAACCTTGGGCTCCTCAAGTTATGCAGCTAAATAGACTCCCAATTAAAAGGAGCATTTGATTGTATGCAATGCTTGTTGAGTTAACCAGGAAAGTTGCCAGGACTGGCACACTCTGAATGGCTAATGGTGCCATTTTAAACACAGTGAATTAGGTGGGCTTTCTTAAAAAAAAAAAAAAAAAAAAAAAAAAAAAAACCACACAACCAACACCCAAAACCCCCAACCAAAATGAAAACAAAAACAAACAAAAAAACCCCTACAACTTTATAGTCCTTACCATGACGAGAATAGTCTCCACACTGCCTGAAAGGCTCACTTCTCCTGGCTGTTTCTTACTCCCCTCCAAAACTCATTCACATACTAAACAGACATATTTTAGTGATTCCAAAATTTCTAAAAATTATCTCATAACACCAAGGCATAACTTGCCTCTCTCAGCATGAACAAAATGAGCATGCCAAGCAGCAAAGAAAACACAGGCAGCAAACTCCACAAGTCTGTAAAGAAACTTGCCCCGCATTTTTCTTTTCCCACATCTGAAGGATGCAGAAGGAACTCCAAAATATCTCACAACCAGTGAAGGCTGCAGACCCCTTTGCCATAAGCAGTGGAAAAGAAATAGCATCATCAGTTCACTAAGTTGTACAACCACAAGCGGAAAAGGACACTCTTGTCCCACAGAGGATCTGTCACAACATGCTGCACATAACCTGCTTTTTGCTGCCTCCAAGGACTTCAAAAAGGTTTGAAGAGAAGAAAAAGGCTTGCCATGGCTGTTTGGAGAATGCTGCTGGTCTTAGCATCTTACTTGTCAAGGAAGAAAACACTTTGCTTTTAACTTTGATGAGAAATAATAGAAGATATAAAGTAATTCTAAAGTAAAGAATCAGAATGCAAAAGTCAAATATTTTTTAAATGAAGCACTGTTCTGAAGCCACTTTGAAAAAACTAGTCATAGAGTATTTAATTTAGTGTTAATGTGTCGTTTTGTGTTTAAATTTACTCAGTTAATGAGATTTTTTTCCCCCTGAATGCAGTTCAGTATGCAAGAAGCTCAGTATGATTTCAACAAAGTTTTCTAATGTATTCTACTCAAGCAATTAATGCTATTTAAAACATTATATTCAATATGGGAAAACTTGTTTTATCTTTCCCCCATGAGGCATACTAACTTCTTTTAACTACTCATAGAAAGTTCATGTTCTAAAACCTCAAGTGATACATTCACTTTTATTGACTTAAAATCTTTTGCCACTTCCCATGAACTCTACAGAACACTATCATCTTCATTACGTGTTGCCATCATCACATGATAAATCCTGTGAAGCAACGTCTGTGTTCACTCACAATTGGCTGTTGGCCATTTTTTCTTTGCTTTGGGAGACTGTAAATCAGATCTAGTATACAACAGTTTTATGGATTATTTTTTATTATTATTCTTTTTTTCAGCCAGACCTGACCTCTGAGTACAACTGCCACCATGGGCATAGTTGCTGAACAGCTGAGTTTATTTCTGGATATAACCAGCCTTTCGTTTCTTCACAAGCCTATCATTTGCTTTTAAAATGCTAGTTCAAATTAGCACTTGAGTGGTATGCCACACAACCACTAAAAACAGGGCACTTTTTTACATCCCGAGTAGCATGGCCAGGGCTCCAGATTGTAACCATGCCGCACAAGAAATAAACCCTGAAATTACTGCCAAAATTTCTGCCAAAAGTTAGGATCCCAACCTCCCCAATTAGCACCTGGAGGCTTCTGCTTTGCTTACTTACATGGGCTTTTGCATTCTTGCATATTCTTAAGCCAACTTCATGATTTATTAATAAATTATGGTATTGGAGTGTTACAAGCTAAAAAAATCCTCTTGCAGGACAGAGCAGTGACTGAATTCAGCCAGCACCAGGAAATGCATAATTAAGAAAGATACCTGGGACTTTGCAAGCATCAAAGAAGCCACTGGGTGAAAGCATCTAAATACGAGTGTAGTAGTTATTCACAGGAAAATTACTTTTAATAAATACAGTCTTCTGCCTGAGAAGTGATACAAAACTAGTTGTAACATTTTGGTTTTGCCATCTCTGTCAGCTGGGGACTCTGACAGGCAGCACATTAAAACTGGATGCCAAAACCCGTCAGGTCATACCTGCTCTATTATCTACCCCTCCATCTGATGTATATGCCATTGCCCTTGAGACAGATTCATAAAGTCTACTCCTGAACAAGCTCTTGAATAGCCAGTTTCCAGTCCGGCATTTTAAGGTGAACAGAAAAGAAAACAAGAAAACAAGAGTTCAAAGTTCAACTACCTGATATAAGTCCTTTAGAAAAAGAACATGAAACTATGCTTTACTGATTAAAATGCACATATCACAGAATACAAACTGGGAAAAAATATAGATTTGGATGGAGACTTTCAAATCATATTGTCCCTATAAAAATACAGCCCCAGTCTGGTTACAGACCATTCATTAATAGCTATCAGTAGGAACAAACTTTTTTTTTCCCATGTGCATCCATCTAAATCAAATCTACATGAAATCAACTTCACTATGCTGTTGAAAGAGCACCATTTCTGGAAACTAAGAAAGCAAAAAGACTCATATCTAAGCTAAAAGCACTAAGGCAACAAATTTGAGAGCAACACCACCAAACACAAGAAGTCACACGAATGGCACTTCCAAACAAAGGAAGCCAGAATGAGCAATCTTCCACATTTGTATTTGTACATATGCACACAACATGTATTAAAGATTCTAAGTTGCTAGGTCATTTCAGTCTCCAAAACTAAGACTTTTTTGCAACGTGAAAGAGAGAATTAACAAAAGTTACGCTTATAACCAGGAAGCCAGCAGGCCTTTCTCTTTCTATAGTCAGTAAAAAAAAAAAAAAAAAGAGACCAGGAACCCTGTACTGGAGTTTGTCTCTCAGTTGAACAGGACAGGGACAGTAATAAAACAAGCGTCTGAAATGGGTAAACTTAATAGCTATTCCCTCAAATGTCAGATTTTATATATTCATAATTTGCAAGCAGTAATAGACCTTGCCTGAATTATCAGTAACAGCATTCAGCGCTAGCTAAACACTAGTAGCCAGCAGCTCAAAAAATTGCAAGGCAAAACTACACTGCACTCCCCTAACAACAGCAAGAAAAATACCAGCCAGTTCTTTAACTTTTTCTGCACCATTATTCCCTTTTTAGAGAATGTTTAATGATACTGTTTCTCAAAAAAATTATCTACATAACATACTGACCATATGAAACAACTAAGAATTCCTCAGTTGAAAGCTGGCACATTATCATCCCCCTTATGTTTACCTAAAGATTACTGATTTTAAAATAATGTAATACAACTACATTCTGATCCTGTAGAGTATTCAAAAGGAAATCAAACACTATCGTCTGATGAAAGAATCCCAGGAAGGCAAAATACAGTAATGCAATTTTAAACTTGTTTCCAGAGTCCAGAGGTAGGCATTTGCATGATCTGATCCTATTTACTATCCTATGAACAGTTTACTATACCAGGGCACTGTACCAATTGCTGAATTAACTAGTTCAAACAAGTGAAAAATTAAACTTCACTAAACAACTGACAATATCTCATTAGGTTGGTTAAATCCAAGGAAAATAGACTAGTCAGGATACACATAGTAGAAAATTATCACAGTAAAAGTAGAATTACTTAGGTTATTTTATATTAAAAAAAAACAACAACAACACTAGTACTTGTGTGCTTAAGAGCTGCTCAAAATTCTGCAAATTGCACCAGGCACATAAGAATGCTTTGGGAAAGGTCCTGTGAACACACAGACCAGAGGAAAACATTGATACATAGTGGTTACTTTACTGTCAGTCAAGTTATTTTTTCAACCCTATTTCACTGTTAATTGCAACTTCCACAAATGAAAGCTTAGGCAGCAGTCCGCACTCTACTGCAGGTGACGGTATTTCAAAGGAACTGCAGATAAAGTACCAAGTTGGGGGGGAGGTGGTGTGTGGGGGGATGTGGTGTTGAGCTAAATGCAACACAGTCGTAAGTGCATTGTTTCACTGAAATCAAACCCATTGAATTTTTATTCCTTATTTACTTTTTCAATTTACTATAAAACTTCTCCGCATTAACACATTCTAGTTTAGCCATACCGAACTGTAGGTTTTTTCATACCTACTTAACATCAGCAAGGCAACTGTGTCAAGCAGAGACTTCTGCCAAACCAGGACAGAAGAAAACAGGCTGGAATCCAGCACAGTACAAAGGCATATTCAAAAACAATTTGCCTTGAAAATGTGAATGCTGACTTGTTAATTGCCAATACACTTTGTAAATATATGCAAGTAAAGCAAAGAGTAATAGATCACACATCTGAGAATTACTAGATAGAAAAATCTTTTTAAGCTACATGCTATGACTGCTGGAGACAATTTGAGCCCAACAGCTGATGAAATTATTGTCACGGCATGCTCATTTTCTTACATATTTGCATCTATCAACATGTTTTTGATAGTGAGCAGCCAGAAACTGATTTCTATAGTACTTCTGTAAGAATCACTCTTTTGTATTTGGATTCACTTTATATTTAGCATTCACATAAGAAATACCTACTTTGCTGTTCTGTTTACTACTAAAAACGTTTGAGAAGACAAGCCAATCCCTCATGCTTAAAGCAAGGGAAAAGTCTTGTTTTATTTTATCCGTATTAAATGTGGAAATTGCCAAATAAAAGAAAAACAAAACCAAAAAACCAATGTTCTGGATCTTGGTAAGGCAAGCCTGCAATGCTTCACATCATTTCTCAAACACCTTCACCTGGAACATCCATGCTCCTGGAAGACCAAATTTTAAGGAGCAGAAGAGGAGCTGTGGTAGAGACAGGATCAGCAGAAGACCTGTATAGCTTACTCTAAACCATCCCACCTTCCTGTGTCTTAATTAGTCAAGCTAATTCACCCCAGCTACACTCCTGGCTTTGCTCCCTGCTCCTGCCTCTTCTCCTCCAGGCCACCTTGAAAAATACTGATGCAGGGCAGATGGTCTGAGTAAGAACAAGTACTTTGAAAAAAACACACAACTACTTTGGAAATTTTTAAATGGCTGTCCCATTCACATAAACTCCTAAAAAGAATCATTTTTTTTTAATCAATTAATGGTAAGAAATTGCCTTCACAGCAACTGAATGTTTATCACCATTCTGAAAATGGGGTGTTACATGCATTGTGCTGCATGCAAGAACTCTTTCTGTTTTGAAATGTTTGTTTCATGCCTTTTCAAATGCATCACGTTTAATCAATTATAACTTCTGTATCTACATGCACTTCTCACATAACAAAAATTTAGCCCATTAAGAAAGCATGAGATCGTAAGAGCATGTTTGGGAACCATATAAAAATGTTAACAGTAGTTCCAGCTTCAAGAATTTCAAATCTACCAAAAAGCAACATCTCACCTTTACTAAGACAAACCAAAACCACTAGCTGCAAAAACCGCAATGGAAAGTTTTTCCAGCTGCCAACAACACGGGTTGCAGGAGCAAGTGTTTCTGGGCGAACCTTTCCAGAGGACTGTGCCCAACTGGGGTTTCTGGAAATGCATCTGCCTAACCAGACCCCAGGAGCACCGAAGATCTTTGTGGCACCTGATGTAAGACGTGAACTGTGCCCTCTGTCAAATTGTGACTTAAGCAGTAACACCCCACTGCAGCAACAGTTCAAAATAAGAGCAAAAGAAACAAACAAAATCCCTCAGTATCATGAAAGCTAGGCTGAAAAAGCTCTTATTCGCAGCAATGTAGTTCTAGTTAACTTCGCAACAACATTCCAGCTAGTTTTAAAATTCTGTTGAACTTTACTGGCCCATATTTGTCCAATTCCAACTGCCATTATACAAGACTGAGATGAATTTTGTACAACTTGTAGCTTGTAAAACTAACCACAGAGGTTGTGGTCTTTGGACTACGACATTGGGAAGTTAAACTCGATTCATATTAAGATCAATGAGGTCTGATGGTTTCCTCTGTGATTCCTGCTCTTCTGCCAGCTTTTTAAAGCTACTGCTCTCGCAAGAACATTGTGCCTACTAACAAAATAGAGATGTTTCTGTCCCAGTTCTTGTTAATTAAAATACCCTGAGTGGGGCTTCCTGACAAACAAAGGAATACATTTGCCAAGAGGATCTGCACAAGCATTTTCAACCAACAGCAATACCTAAGCCAGTAAGAGCAACAAGCAGAAAGAGGAAAAGTAGCAAAACCCAAAACACGTCAAATTCAGCAAGACAAAAAAACAAACAAAAAACACACCCACAAACCAACCAACCAACCGAAGTTAAAATTAAAGAACGAACTCCTCAGATATGGTCTGGACACTACTTCAGAAGCATTACAAAACAGAAATGAGGACCAGAAAAAACAGAAGAAAACCAATATGGCTAAGAGAGAGAGCTTGAAAGAGGTTGTTCAAAGCAACTTAACTCTTTCAGACTGTGCAACTCAGCCCTAGTGAAACCAGCAGGCTGTGAGAGGGGAAGAAAGGAAGCACAAGGCAGAACTTGGCAAGCAGATAAAGGCATCAAAGCAAAATCAAAGGCATCTCATGATAAAGAACACATAGGAGCCGACAGACATGCTCTCTTGCAGATTTAGCTGGAGCAGATCAAGCTAAGAAGCTGAACTCTGGAGTTAACTACCCCTATAGCTGAGAGACCGCGCCGTGTGACCACCGGTCAGGCACACTAGTTTAAACCATATTCAGTGAACAGCCTCAACAAGGGCAGGTAACTTCAAACTCCTTCAGCTAGCACTTTAACAGTGTATTTGTTTACACCCTCGCGTGCCACCTTTTCCAAGTATAAACATCAGAAAGAACAAATACTTCCTGAAGGCTGAGGATGACTCTCTCTAAGCTAACTTTAAGAAGTTTAAATTCTCCTCCAGTTATGTCATTTCCCAGTCTTCCACACCCATTCATCTTCTGCATCTCATACTCTCCTACTGTCAAATTAAGTGCCCTGTATCCCCACCCAATGCACCCTGCTGCCAAGCTATTGCTCATCTTCAGGTGACCTGTTATAAGAACTGATGTGTTTATTCTCTTTTAAGACTATTCACCTATCAGTTTCTCTTTGAGCTCTGTGCAGAAGATAAAACAAAAGCTACTAATCGGCCTCGAGTCTGCCAAACAGAAGGGATCTCAGCTCCAGTACAAAAAGTAGAAAATCAGATTACATAAGTGAAAAAACCATAGTAAGCTAAGAAAGCCCTTCCTTTCATTCTCAAATATTGAAAGGAAATGCTATCACTTACCATAAATACTGGTTTGGTATGCAGATATCTGGTCCCTAGCTTCCAGTGACCTGAATTGCAGATTTGAATCAGAATGATCTGAATTGCAGAAGCTGCACATTACGATAAGTAATCAGGACCCTAGAATTTTAATCCTCTGTAGACCATCACAAATGTTGGCTAGAAGGACATCTTGGTATAACCAGACCGTACCAGTTAAAGCAAGCATATATTGTATTTTACATCAGCTTTTTCCAAGCTGATTCAGGAACAGGCTAAGGTAGACTGAATCCCAGTAATTTATTCTAACTTATATGATTGCAGATAAACTCAAGAAAGTTCATCCACTCACAAGAAAATAAGAGGCATATTCCTAAGCACCAATTTAAGAAAAGGAAAAAATGAAAAACACAAACAAACAAACCCTGCTTGTGAGTGTTTTTGAATTTTTTGGAATTCACCAGCAATTCAAGAACTCTCCATAACTTAATCAATTTTTCAGAAAAACAGTGGAAGAAGAAAGCCTACACTAACTAGTGACAATACCATTAATTTTGTACTTTTAGATGAGTCATGCTTAGCCCCTGAATTTCAGGCAACCCTGCAATTCCAACAGATAAAATCCAGAGCTGAATTGTAACCTTAAGCCTATCTGTAACTTCTTCTCACCAGCTGCACTTGTGAATGATTTAGAAATACTCTGGGAACTCCCAGGGGCGACCAACACACAACTCCGGCCACTATCCCTGAACCCATTTGTCTTGTTGAGTTGTGAACTTCAGCTATGTAACCCTCACTGCAGGGTAATAAAGCAAAACTAAATACGTGAGTAAATACAGAGGTAAGCAAGAAAGCTACCTGCACTGACTTTTATCAATTTGATAAATACATATGTGTATAAATAACAGAACAGAGACATGCATTTGCCTGATAATTTGTTTTTAAAGTCCAGCAATAAGAAAGCATCAGCCAGCATCACTTCCAAGTATATATCAGAGTGAAAATGGAACTGGTATTTTAGAAAAGAAAGAATACATACTCAGCCAGGATCCAATCAAATCAAATAAACTAAGCACTGCAGATAGCAGCATCAAAGGCTGCTGGAGGGTCTGCAGGAAACCTCAGATGCCTGACCTCAGACAACTGCAGAGAGGCTATACTGGAAAAAAATACAGTTCTATTTTCTGCCTTACTACCAGAAAAACAAACAGCAAGTAAATCAGAGGTTTCCAAACAGTACCAGCTTTGATTTGGCCACTTTATTAAAGGAGAAAATACTAGAAACTAATGACAATCAGCATCTGTAGATTAACCAGTATAATCCAGGAACTGTTTATTCCCATCCTTCTCTGTACAGAAACCATAATTCTTTCAGAGACAGAATTAGTTCCTAAAAACGCTTATATTATCAGTTTCAATCTCCTTTTTCATCTCTTCATATCTGCTTGTAGTTCTTAGGAAAAGTACAGGTGTAATTTATAGGCAATAGGCTGAAACACAGATGATCCTCTATAGATCAGTGAACTCAGGAGAAACTCCCCCCTTCAGAAACCAGTAACTAAAAAAGGAAGATTCTTGTCCAAGTCTACTCAATCTTGTAATCTAAAAAAAAAAAAACAAAAAAAAAAAAGGGACAAAAATCAAAACTCTATTGCCAAGTTCACAGATATCATTGATAAAGTAATTCTGAGGGAGGAGACTGAAAGCCTTCTCTTAATATAAAAGCTATTTAAGATAGTCTTAACAGCAAAGGACAAAAAAGCTACCCAGAGAAAGTAAAGTGACACAGAACATGTTTTGTCAGCAGATCCATCAGTTTTCTTGGAAAGACAAATTTGTTGAGCCCATTACTACGATGCAAGAAAATAGTAATTACACAGAAAAACAGTAATTGCAAAGAGATCATTTACACTATGTCAGTCTCAAAAAAAGATCTGGAATGTATGCTTTAAGAATAAAATCCACCTGAAATCCAGAAAAATGACCAGAGGGCTGGCACACCTCCGCTGTAAAGAAAGGCTGAGAGAGCTGCAGTCCATTCAGCCTAGAGAAGAGAAGGCTCTGGGGAGACCTTATTTCAGCCTTTCCATATATAAAGGGGGCTTGTAAGAAAGATGGAGACTTTCTACCAAGGCCTGTAGTAACAGGACAAGGGACAACAGTTTCAAACTGAAAAGGTAGATTTCGACAGGACATAAGAAATTCTTTATGAGGGTGGTGGGATACTGGCACAGGTTGCCCAGAGAGGTGGTAGATGCCCCATCCCTAGAAACATTCAAGGTCAGGTTGGATGGGGCTTTGACAACCTGATCTAGTGACAGTTGTCTCTGCCTATGGCAGCACAGTTGGAGTAGATGATATTTTAAAGGTCTCTTCCAAGCCAAACCATTCTGTGATTCTAAAATAACCTTTAATGCTCGTACTATTCCAGAAGTTTGTATTTTCATAGAAGGCAAAGCGCTTAGAGGCCAGGCATCTGGAAAGCAACAAATCAAGACAAAATCTGTTATCAGGACTGACAGGATCCCAGCAGCAGGGAAAACTGCAGACCATAGCATCATCCATGTTAGCCCCATCCTGACCACACCAAAGAATGGGAGAGCTGAGCTAAGACACTAGCTTGCTCCAAGGTCTGAGAAAGTCTTGGGCTTCCCTAAACCTTGGGACAGGGTCATGCAGATTATGGACTCTGGACCACAGCTAACCTTTGCTCAGATTTTGCCACAGTCTAAGACAAACATACTCCTGCCAGACGGGCTGTTCTTCCCACTGACTCGGTGTCTCAGGGAGCCACAATGTGACTGATGCAGCTCCCATAGCTCCGTACTTTTACGGACCATAAGTTATAAGAAATCTGGCTCAAGAACATCACGCTCACTTCTTGTTCAGAAAAGTTAGATCTAAAGCAGAAGACTGAGATTAAAGTCCAATTTTAAAACCTCAAATACATCAGCTGAACATTACTTCCCGTTCCTGCCATGTATAAAATATTATTTATTAATTAAACAGGAATGCTGCAAGAAAGTACATCCCTGCTCAGAAGGTTCTGTTAATGTCAACAGTTAATAAAAATTGCCAACCTGCATTACCAGAAAAATCATTATTCATTTTCTGTCCAAGTGTTACAAGACATATACAAGAGACCAAGCTTGGCCAAACCCATCTTTCAGAAGAAATCTGGGGTAGCTTTAAGGCTTTCAATAGCAAGTTTCACGGTGCAGGCACAGTCAAAGTGCTGTCTCTTCACATGCAAAAGAGCCATTCCTGAGGCTGGGAATTGTACTAAAGCCCAGCAAGCACAGGCACACGTGGTCTCAACAAATCTGACATGAAAGTAAACTGAAAATAACTCATGCAGAATCACGGTTACCAAGACCAACCCTTAAGCATAATTACAAATCCTCTACAGAAGCTCATGCAGCGGACAAACCACCACAGTCACATGCTAAGAACTGCCTATTTATTTTGGCAAGGAGGCCAGAAGTGGAATCAAGGGAAGCTTTTAGTCAGGTTGTAAATTCAGCCACAAAATGTGGGTCAGGTGTTTTTAAATTCAAAACTTCCTGAGCAATTACAACTGGAAAAAAAAAATTTCTGGGACCACGAGTACTGTCATGCTGCCACTGGGTACTTCCCGATTGGACTCAGCAGCTCAAAGATCAGAGCATTTAACCATGGCACTTGAGCCTTCATTTCAGACTATGCAAAATATTTTATACAAAGAGCATACCTCTTGCCACCAAGTCCTGCGCCCACTGGGAATTAGATCAACTGGAATAGTGTCAATCAATAGTGTCTAAGACCCATCCATCTGATGATAAACTGATGGCTAGACACTTTTAAGGGGGTGGATCTAAGACCAGAAGACAAAGTGAAGCTGGCTCTCTGCTAAATAAAAAGATACTGCAATTATCATGATGACTTTTTCATTTTCCTCCTTCAACTACATGAATATTTAGTTTCCATTTCATTTTCCTTTCTTTAAGAAATACCCCAGAATTTAACACTGCAGTGAGGCTAGTATTACATATTTCCATCTCTGGAACAAACAAAACAAAAGAAAACACCAATATTTTCAACTCTAAGTAACACACTGCTTCCATTCTGTTGCTTTTTAACCCTTCTTACAATGTTCTGAATTAAACTGCACACATTGTAGGGCAAAAGAAATTGAAGTATTACACTTTCAAAACCAAATATGTCTTACAGAAGTCCTGTATGGTCAATTTTAGATATTTCTGGTTTTGATCTTTTGTTTGGTGTGGTTTTTTTTACTAATTATAAATATTTGAATATCTATTATCTCAATAAAAGGCTAATTTCAGAAATGGAGAGCATATTACTTACAGACATTTTTTCAAGTCATTAGTTATCCTGACATAAATCTGGAAGGCAAGTTTTAAACTCAGTGGATACATCTATGTTAGCAAGTAACACAGTACAATCGGAGCAAATTTGTACAGTGAAACAGCAGTGCTGAGGGGCCAGTGCCCATACTACACACACTGTAAGGATTTTGCTAATTCCAGTCTGTACCAAGCATCGCTACTCTGATTCCCCCAGACTAACTATGAGTTCACTGCTGGAGAATATCAGGTATTTTTCTAAGGAGCATCTTCCGCTCTGGTTTCATCCAAATGGGATCCCGTTTGGTGCCTGGACCTGCAGTGCGGTAAGTGCAGACAACCAGGAGGTTCACCACAAGAGCAAGCTCCTGCGATGAACTAAAAGACACAACTCTACTCATTCTTCATCCAGCTGCTGATGGTTCCTGGCACATGAAAAGACAGAAATTGTAGACTGCTGCTCTAACATAGTCATAGGCCAGGTTAGGGCCCTTTTTCCCCTTTTTTTATCTGCACTTGATCTTCAACTTCATCACCATTTTAATCTAAGCTTCATTCTTTAATACTCAGCATTACTGATCATATAATATATAGCTACCAATCACACAGCATTGCTTAACCAGCAAAAAAAAGGCCTTAAAACAATGCAAAGATGGTTTCTCATAATTTTTTATTTTTTGAATAAACAAACTAAATTATTCTTTTCTCTTTCTTCCCCAAGGACAGACTATTGCTATTACAACATAAAAATCTTACCTTAGAGCTCCAAATTTCAATACTTTGAACACATGCTTCTTTTAAAAAAGAGAGTTCAAACATCAGCCAAACCTAGTTTCTCCCTTCAGAGCTTATATAATTATAGTGATCTTGCTCACTAAAAACAAAGCATGATTAAAATTATCTTTCGTTCCCTCTAAATTGTCCCAAGATGGTACAGCAGCCCCCCGCCTGTAAGCCACCACGGGCAGCTCTCCCCAACACAGCCACGGGCACTGCACTCCAACCAGCACCCGCCAAGCAGCCCTTGTCCCTGCTGCGAGAGGACACCAAAAGATACTGTTGTCTAACCAAGTAACAGCTCTCAAAGTAAAATACCGCTTGGACACTCAGCTGGTAGTTGACCACTGCCTCCCCATCAGATGATGCTGCGGGACTGGAAACATGGAAGCAGCAAGAACAGGAATGCGAGTGAGTCCTGTTCCTGCATGTTTTGACATAACCCTGTTCAGCAGTCCCAAACAAAGGCTTGTGCTTATTCAGCCTACAAATAACTTTAATCATTGTGTTTTGTCTAAAACTGGAGTATGGATTCCTCTCACCAGAGGAGATTAATCTTCCTGCTGCTTGTCAGACAGGGGAGATTTGAATTAGGGCTTTAAGCCAAAAGCACAGCTAACATTTGCAGTTGTGCAGATCTAATCACATATCAAAATTTCTGCTCCCGCTCCAGCATCACACTATAAAAAGTCACCATTTCTTTCATTTATGGGCAATATATGAAATGCAAATCCAAATCGTTTCAAAACCACAATGGAAGTCACCACTAAAAATACCTTTGAGGAAACTGTACAAGGCTCGCACAGAAATGTTTAAAGTTCCCAAATACAGGATCAGTGCAATGTTAGTCTTCCCTGCAAACCAGACAGCTCCACCAAACAAAACCCAAGTAAAGTCTTCTAAACCTTCCTTCCCCTCTGCCAGCACAACTCATCCCCCCTACTCAGTACGTAGTGCTCCACTCACAATCAACTAGGAAACTATTAAGAAGTATGAAGGCCACTCTGCAACTTAGGGAAGAGCTTCTCAAGAAAGAAGAAAAATAAAAAAGCAGGTGAGGTAATTTAACAACTCACTGCCCTAGGACAAAAGTTTTGCCTTTCTCGGTCCCCTGCTCCCCAGCTCAGGCAGTACCAGCCCCAGCATCTGCAAACCAGCTCACTGCACTGCAACAGCAGAAAAATATCCCTGCTGAAGTGCATGGTTTAATCTACTTATTCCTCCCAGTTCAAAAAGAAAATGGATGAGCTCCACTGCCATCATAAGATAGAGGTAGAAAATGTATCCACAAGAAGGCAGAGATGACAGCAGAAACTCCTCCTTGAGTCAACAGCAAGTTGTTACCTTGGCTCTCCACATCTCTGAAAATATGTGCAAATGATGCAGTCTAAGAAAACCAACAGAGATCAGACAGTTCAAGCAGACTTGTATTCAATTTGTAACATACAATATTCATTTGTAACATACAATAATTTCTTAGACATAAAGGTTTCCCTCTACTAAAACCAAAATATTTGGTGCAGAAATATGAATATCTGAAACATTAATTAAGGGCATTTTCTTAATTCCTCAGGTTAAAAACTCAGACCTTCCAAAACCTAATGGTTTTGCGATAGCTTTGAAGATTTCGTTCAGTATTTCTCAAAAGTCAGCAGGTTTTCTCATGTCTCCCAGCTGATATTACCTGTACGATTTTGCAAAAAAAATCTCAAAACACATACAAGCATGGCCTCAATTGCCTGAACACAATCTGAATCTAGATGCTCAAAACCAATCTAGAAAATTGTAGCTTTTAACTTCAAAGAATAAGGATACATTTTTAAACATCTCAAAAAGAAGCAAATGCATACAGTATTCATCAAACAATAGTATTTTTTGTTGTCATGTTTGTGCAAAACAAATGAGAAAAAGGGAAAAACACAACAGAACCTCCATCAGCATAGCTTCTGGAATTGATTACCAGCGTTTGTTTGAGCTATTTGATGTCAAGGATGGTTGAGGGCACATTTCCCAACTGTAAAAATAGGGCACTTCATGTGGATCACGAGATTTGACCAGTATGACCTTAATGATTTAGGTAACACTCTTCTAGAACAGTGACTTTTAACTGCTGTTTTGGCAGCCCCCAGAAGGGGATTAAGAAAAAAATACTCCAAAGATCAGAGAGAGATGAAATTTCTGACAGAATCCAGGTGCGGCAGAATCATAGCATCATAGAATCATTTAGGCTGGAAAAGACCTTTAAGATCATTAAGTCCAACAGTTAACCCAGGACTGCCAAGTTCACCTCTAAACCATGTCGCTGAGCACCGCATCTACATGTCTTTCAAATATGTTCAGGGATGGTGACTCAACCACCTCCTTGGGCAGCCTGTCCCAATGCTTGACCACCCTTTCAGGGAGGATTTTTTTCCTAATACCCAATCTAAACCTCCGTGGTGCAACTGGAGGCCGTTTCCTCTTGTCCCGTCACTTGTTACCTGGGAGAAGAGACCAACCCCCACCTGCCCACAGCCTCCTCTCAGGCAGCTGTAGAGAGCGATAAGGTCCCCCCTGAGCCTCCTCCTCTCCAGGCTAAACACCCCCAGTTCCCTCAGCTGCTCCCCATAGAACTTGTGCTCCAGACCCTTCCCCAGCTCCGTTGCCCTTCTCTGGACACGCTCCAGCACCTCAATGTCTGTCTGGCAGTGAGGGGCCCAAACCTGAACCCAGGGTTCGAGGGGCGGCCTCACCAGTGCCCAGTACGGGGGGACAGTCACTGCCCTGGTCCTGCTGGCCACACTGTTGCTGATACAAGCCAGGATGCTGTTGCCCTCCTGGCCACCTGGGCACACCGATGGCTCATGTTCATGGGGCTGTTGACCAGCACCCCCAGGTCCTTTCCCACCAGGCAGCTTTCCAGCCGCTCTTCCCCAAGCCTGTGGTGCTGTGTGGGGTTGTGGTGACCCAGGTGCAGGACCCAGCACTTCTCCTTGTTGAACCTCATAGAACTGGCGTTGGCCCATCAATCCAGCCTGTCCAGACCCCCTCCAGAGCCTTCCTGCCCTCAAGCAAATCAGCACTTTCCCCCAACTTGGTGTTGTCTGCAAACTTACTGAGGGTGCACCTAATCCCCTTGTCCAGGTTGTTGGTAAGGATACTAAACAAGAACTGAGCCCGATCCTGGCCCTGGAGAACACCATTTGTGACCAGCCACAAACAGGATTTAACTCCGTGCACCACAACTCTTTGGACCAGGCCATTCAGCTAGTTTTCATCCAGCAAACAGTATAGCTGTCCTAGACATGAACAGCCATTTTCTCCAGAAGAATGCTGTGGGAAAGCGTGTAAAAGGCTTTACTAAAGTCCAGGTAGACGAAATCCACAGCCTTTCCCTCATCCACTAAAAGCCTCACTAGAAGCTTCAGAGGATCCAGAAATCAAAAAGATGAAATGATTTTTACAAGGCAATGAGTGAAACTGACCTCACAGCTGACATCACAGGTTCAAACCATGTATGACGTACCTGTTTGTAGTCAAAGCGCAGTCAAGACACTCCATATCAAGACCATCAAGAAAGGCAACCAAATGGAATTGCCTGAATGAGTGAGAAGGACCAGATACAGCTGGAGAAGAAATGCACTGAGCAGTCATTTCCACTTAGTGCTTTTATTTAATTAACTTTCTTGAAGAAATTTCTTATTTTCTCAAGAACATTCCCAAGAAACAGGCACAACACAATTTAATGCAACCTGCTATAGATCATTAGGATTCATCCGGGTAACAAAAGAAAAAAAAACCCCCAAACTTAATTAGATCAATTTAGATCAGTTGCTATAAAATCCATGGGTTTTGTTATTTGGCACATTTAAACCTATTAACCAGTTAATCAATTAGAGAAGAGGATAACATGAAATAGTTCTTAAGCGTGCTTCAAAGATACTTAAATCTTCTTATATTTTTTTCTTCTAATTCAAACACCTTCTGTGATCAAGAGCAGCACCTTTAAAGCCTTCCTCCAACTCTAGCCAAAATCCATCATTATTATTATTATTATTAATCTGTAACCTTGAAGACACATCTCCTTGTTCTTCCAAGGCCAAGGACAAACATTTTCTTCTTGTACATCTTTACAACTTTCCTCTATATGCTCATAGTACCAGCCACACAGAAATTCCGTGAAGCTTTAAACAAACCCTTTGCCAAACAAAAACCAGTAAGGATCATGTAATCACAAACGAAATATACACAATATTTACATGGAAAACAGACTACAGAATTCTTCAAGCTAGCAGAAAAAGCTGTAATACACAGTCACTGGAAACAGAGGTCACACGGACTAGAAACAGGCACTATTTTAAACAAAGACCATCAATCATTTTGAAAATCTTCTGTAGAATTACTTTTAGCCAATAACATGGATTTCAAATTAGGACTAGATTATATTTTTTCTTCTTAGTTCAGTATTTCGCAGTCTGATTTCCAAGACATCACACCCAGTCTGCAAAGCAGCTACCTTTTTTATTTACTTCTAGTACATATACAGACACAGCCAAAGGTAAGTGCTAGTGCCCTCTGCCAGAAATACTTCAAGGTCAATTCCTGGGCTGGTTTCAGCATTTGCAGATATTGCAGTACTCAGAAATGTCAATCATGTCAATCAAAAGGTCTAGGACACAGTTCAAAAAGCCACATGCAAAGTCTTGGGATAAAAACATTTAATTAATGCATTTGTGATTACAAGCAAGACCCTCACAGTTGACTGCCAAAACAGTGAACCATAAAACTGTCCCTGATTATTTTTTTTTTTTATGGAAAACTAACATGTTACTAGTTTTAAAAGGATGGAAAATACAATTCTAAACCAAATGGACTGATTAAAGCTGCAGAAAAGACTGTGCCGCTATTGAAGGAAAAATTGTGGGAACACGTGGAACTTATCACCAATGGATCCACAAGAAGACAACCTGAGGATTCCCTTGCTCAGGGCTTTACAAAGCATCCTCTTCAGCTTTCTGGACTTCTGGTCTACAAAGTTCAAACTCAGATTCACTCAAGCACTCTATCTGGGACTCCAGTCTAGAGATCTTCAGCACCTCCTATATTCCAGCAAATATATTCTTTATTGCAGATGCACACAGTCCATATATCCCTTGTAAATTCATCCAAAATTTGAGCTCCATAGAAGCTTAATTAGAATGATCAGGAAATTCTACTCAGAAGTCTGATATGACCAATTCAAACTCCTCCTTGATATTGAAAACACAGAAATATTTCAAAACTGCTTTCAGGATGAGTATTTCTTCACACGGTCAAAGGATCTAAGCACTCTCTTGGAGGGCAGAGGGTTAATACTAAACTCCTCATAGATTTCCTGTATTTCCTCTCTGGAGTAAAAATCTTCCTCAGGCAAGAGTTTTTGGTTTTGAATTATTCATAGGAACTAGAAAACTACAAGCTTATGGGCGCCCAACATCATATGATTAGAGACCTTCTAAGGTCATCTTAGAAAAAATTCAAAACAGTGTAACAGAAAAAATTATGTGTAGAATCTGACTACAATGAAGAACTCAGAGGGTTAATTCAAGTCAGGCACTTCCTCAGGAACCAGAAAAGCCCAGTTCCTTTGCCTGGTGCTGAAACAGAGTGAGCAATAAACACATGGGGTTCACTTGGTGCTGAAACAGACCGAGGAATAAACACATGGGGTTCAGTCACCTTCCAGAGACCTGTATGAAGTCTTGAGGCAAGAACTCAAGAATAACTGAGTTCAAAAAGGAAAAGACAGTAAAAAGCAGCCCAAGTGACATAACTCACTGAACTAAAAAAAGCCAAAACAAAACAAGAAAAAACACAATCAACACACAGACCCATTTTGCAAAATGCATCAACAGATGAATCAGTACCCTCGTCACACAACGTTAATGGAGACGCCACCTCTCTTTACAAAGACACATATTCCGCCCTTCACAATAGCATACCTGCCTTCAATTACAGGGATGTACACATTTCCTTTTATTGATTGAAGGACACAAGGTCTGAAAAATTATCTTATTATTTCTATTAATAAATAGAGGATATTTAAAAGAAGCACTCAACCATAGTTTAGAAGGCTGAACTATAAACCCAGAGTACATTTTTTGCCACAGTATCCCCCCAAAACCAAAAGCAGATGATCTTTCTTTCTTTGTATACAGAAAGAAAATTAGTAATATTAACCATCAACCTAACATTGCATTTTGGTACTGATGCTCTGTTAAAAGGAAGTTCCAGTTTCTGCTTTATTTAGGTAACTAGTAAAAAGAACTTTCTAGCTATAATGGTTTACTCTGACAAACTTTAAAAAAAAAATATACATGCTTTTTGAATAACTCCGTTAACTTGGAAACAACAAGGAAAACAAGAAATTAATCAAATGTCTTCTCAAATGCCTGCACAACCAGCAACAGCCGTTTCCTATACTCTTTTCCCAGCCAAGGGTGAGACGTGCTGGCTAACCTCCCAGTGTTATGACCTGTGAAAGATACAGATCTAATTTTGCTAAAAGAAAAACACCACTGCATCTGGTCTGTTAAGAGATAATAAATATTTTATATTTTTTTTGGAAGTGGCAATTTACCAAAATTTGCTGATGTTCAAGTTTAAGCGCACAACAGAGAAGCACAGATATATTTCAAAGGTTATCAAACAAGTATTTGGTTTTCCAGCTTCCACTCTGTAAGAGTCATTCAAGTTTTACTGGATGCTGTAATTTAACTCATTTCTTCATGCGTCCAGCAACCTGCACTGTGTGATGATCCTCCTCTGATATGGAACCTTTTGACATAATTCTGGAAACGTATACAGAGTGTGCCCTGCAGCAGCAGCCTAGGAAGCCCTAATGCACCAGGTGTGGCTCCAGAGGCAGATCCTGAGCCACCCTGGAAGTGCCCTCAGAGTGACGCAGCCTCCCTGCAGAGCCTTTGCTGCTGTGGGTCTCGACTACTTTTACACTGAAAAACACAAGGGAAGGGAGGGACTCATTTTCCGCTTGGCCTGCCCTTCTGTTATAGCAGTGCAATAAAAGATAGGCCTCGACTGTAGCGAATGACTTTCATCTTTGATAACCAGCTTCTTCCCTTTCTCTTGACATCCTATAATTTCTGTCTTCTCCCAGCCTCAAACTGCTTTTTTTCTTCTCTCTAGAGAAAGCTTTTTTTTTTTGCTCTCTAGACAGAAACACATTTATTGTGAAAACTGTCAGCTATCAGCAAGTCAAAGAACACAGAAACGGCAGGATCACTGAAGCTACTGAGGAGAAAACATAGCAGCAGAAAGCGCCAATCCTAGAAAATCACCGCTGGTGCTATTCCATGTAAGAAAAACTCCTTGAAATGCTCTTGACAGCTTTTGTTTTTGAGGAACTCCAGGAGGCCAGGAGCCCTCCATCCTGCCAGAGGAGCAGTGCTGGTCCTGCACCGTGCCGTGCCTCTGAGCCCAGCTAGCCAGCGAGGCTCTGCCTGGAAGGTGAACCACATCTCAGCCTCCTCCACGCAGCATGACCAGAGCTCAGCAGCCACTGTTCCAGATCATGCTTTCCCTACAGCACGTGGCTGCTTCTGCTTACACCACCCTGGTCACCATCAGCATTAATAATTTCGTACCACTGGTAGTTACTCTCCTTCTCAAGTCCTTCTACTCTAAACTTCCTCCCTCTTACACATTAAGCTGCACCTAAAATTACCTTGTAAAGCAGATCTTCATCTCAATGCAACAGTATTCCCCTCACTTCCATTTTTCCCCAAAACAGGAAAACAGATTGCTGCTTTGGTCTAGGAATCTAGTGAATCCACACGCATTTTTTGGTGGCAAACGGCATAGGGCTTTCTTTGCTAGGGTGCTCCTGAAACGGTGACATGGTGCTTCTGCTGACCCAGAACAAGATCAGTGCGACGCCATCCGGTGCAAAGACCCCTGTGAGTAGTCAAAGCTCGTAGCAGAACAGCAACCCACAACAGCCTGCAACAACAACAACAAAACTCCTTCCTTCCTGCTGATTTGCATGGGGAGCGAGCACGCTCGACTGCAGGGCTTCCCAGGCTGTGCTGTGCACACATAAGCAAAGTTTGCTGCGAGAGGAGTGTCCCCCACAGCAAACGTGTCCTCCACTTCACTCTCCCAACCTCTGGCTGACGAGCAAGGTTAATTGTAGGTTGACAGCTTCCAAGTAATTACAGCCATTCCCAATCCAGTGCTTAGTGGTATGACATTGGTCATGCTCAACAAGGGAAGGCAGAGTAGAGAAAAACATGAATTTTTATTAAAACTCTTTCCAGTTTTCAAATTCTGCTTGTACCAGATGTTCTGCCCTATATCTCTCCGCTGCCTTTCTCACTAGACACCAAAACTGGCTGCCAAGTAAATAAAAAACCAGCATCTCTTTCATCCTCAGAAAACCGTACTGAAGGAGCCAGTTTTACTTGCTCTATTGTACAAACTCCATTTGCAATCTGTCTTGGTATATGCAGTCCACAAAGAGCATGCGAAGCTGCATGCTCATTTGTAGGACTGACGCCATGCAAATCCTTCTCATTTCCAGCAAGTTGTGAAACACAAAAGGCAGGATATCCTGCAAGTAACAAAGTAAAAGAAAAAAAGAAAAAAAAAAAAGGGGGGGGGGGGGGGGGGGGGGGGGGGAAAGGCGGCGGCAGGTGTCCTGACTTACGCAGGGCTTCTTCAAGGGCAGCAGCTGATTCTGAAAAACGAAGTCTGATTCAGAGGAAGCCACCTTGTGAAGCCAGCCACAAATACCTGCACTGGAAGCACCAAGGACCCAGATCACAACTCCACTGCAGCCTGGATCCCAGAGTGATCAGGGAGACAAACAATGGACAAGACACAGTGCAACCCAGGAAGCCAATCCAGGTGACACGCTAACAGCATACACTGGAGTATTCATTACATTTTACACTTCGGTGAACTCAAAATGCTATCACATGCATCTGGGTCAAAATTTGACTGCCATTCCATCCAACAGTACAAAGAGGTACTATCAGCTATCACCAAACCCAGGTCTACATCTCACCTATGAGTCGCTACAGCCTGAAGCACCCAAGCTCCACACCAAGCCATTCCTGTCCCAGCTGGGTCAGGGGCCTTGGAGAGGAGAGCCCTGATACCTGAAAAAAGAGGAAATCCTCCCTCAGCTACAGGAAGATCTTTAAAAAAACCCGTTGCTCTTCTCCCACATTTTCTTCTTGTTGGGATGGAAATATATGTAAAGACCTTGACAAAGGTACAATAATAGAGAAGGCACTTTAGTTTTTCTAACTTACCTAAGTACTAGTACAAGCTTGTAGCTTATATTAAAAGTTCAGTATAGCCCAAACACTTGCAGGAGATGCTTAAGGGAAGTGGTGATGTGGCAGAAAAAAAGGAAAAAAACACCCTCCTTTTTTCAACAGCAGTAACCTGAAGACTGCTAAGACATGCGCTTCAAAAACTAACAGCCCCACACAAACATAAAACTTTGTTTAAATGCTTGCTAACATCACTATGCCAATTCCTCACAACATAAAATTGTTTTTCCTGCAAACGTGGCTACTATTTCATATTTGACTTGGTTCTCCTGTATCTTCAGGTGTATGGTAGTTAAGATGGCTTTTCAAACTGAAGCAAAGGCCTGAAAAAAGTAAAATTAAATACTTGGAAAAAATCCTGTATTTATCACACAGATGTGCTTACCATATTGTCAGACCGGAGACTACCAGTTAAGAGTTTTGCTGGTTTGCCTGCCTATAAGATGTTCATCAAAAAAATTAGGCCATGAATTTAAAATGGAGTAGCTGATCACAATAAAAACAAAGCCACACAAGTCTCATGGACAGCTGTGTCTTGCCCATTCAAACTTCTCCATAAAGCAGCTGCAGTGGAGGAAGTAACAGATCCTTTTGAGAAGGCTGCTATCTTACCTGGATCCTCTCAAAACTCCCCGGCCATTTCCAAAAAGACAACTGATGGAAATAAAGAGAAGCTGCTAAAGGGAACACACAGAGTCCTAGGAAAACATGAGCCAATTAGCTTTCATTAATTATAACTAACCACAGTTCAGCACACCTTCTGTTGTTGCTCCTAAATCTGTATCTGTCTTGGGGTGAAATACTTTGCCAAAATTGTGAGGCCTCATGCTCTTCTTACACCCACGGCAGGCACACCCAGGGTCAGTGCCTAGGCATGTATGGGGATCAGGCAGCATCTTCCAGTTGAGGATAAAAATAGGCTTTGAAGTCCAGCCCGGGCATGGTAGAAGAGCAACCCTGATGCTACCCTGTTTTGCCTCCAAGCAGCCAAGCCAGCATTTTTCTTCCACTACAGGTGTTCCCTCTTGAATCTGCTGGGGTCCCTTTGGTCCTCTCAGCTCCCCAGCCTTTCCCACCTTGGCTCATCCTTCAGCCTTCTTCTGTTCCTGAAGGAGCTCACATCATACTCCTCCTCCTCCTCCTGGTAGTTTCTGTCTCCCCTGCTTCTAACTCCTCCCTAGGGCTAAAGCAGCAGAGTCACTAAGCAAACACGCCAGCAACATAAAGTGGCCTTTGTCCGCCCTCTTCCCTCCCACAGGGGTTTGTAAAGAAACCAGGATTAACACAGAAAACAACTCATCTCAAACTGCCAGTTTCTTTGAAACTATGCAAATTTCCACTTCCATCTGATGCACTCAAGCAGTCAGTACTTATTACTTAGATGAATTCCTAATTTTTTAGTAAAAAACAAAAATTAAAAAAAAAAATCAGGAATAGAGCTGCATTTTTTTAATGAGATAAAGAAAAATAAAATTCTCCTGCTACAGAGCTCAGTAACTGATCCAGGACCGTAACAGAAGGATTTGCAACAGAAGCTGCAAAGAGAAATTTAAAATAAAGTTTATGAACCAGCCTAATATCTCAAATATCTGCCTACTACCATGAATAAACACACAACTCAACAGATACAAAGAAGCTGAACCCCAACGCTCATTAAAAAAAGTACTTTCCATTCCAAGCTAAAAGAAATCTGATACAATATTTTAAAAAAATACATACAGGTATGAAAAATTTTGAAAGGTTGCAAGGATTTAGAATGAAATAAAATAATACGTAAGAGTATAAGGTCAACATATTATTTATATTTATCATTGCTGCTTTGGTGTTGAATATCTATAATTATAATTTAGCACGTAACACAGAAATACCCATAGTATTAGATGCCGCATCATCAAAAGACGGTATTTTCATTTAAAATACGAAAGACTGTTACAGATCCAAGAAAAGCAGCTACTTGGTCCACAGCACTGCAAAAGCCATGTTCTGTGGGTGTTGACCTTTTGAGCAAGACATGACTTGTAAGCATGATAACAGGCTAAGAGACTTTATGGCTAAGATTCCTCTCCCTAGGTTAGTAAGAAATAATGTTTTTCTTTGGAGGAATGTAGAACTCCAAAGCAAAACATAAAATCTAAGATTTGCTTCAGATTACCATCAGAATATGATACAAAACATATTTTAACAAGCATCCTTCCCCTATGCAAAGCTTAAAATTTTTTCTTCTATAAATGATCTAGGAGAATACTAAGGTGTTACACTACTTTTTCAAAAGCCCGTAATGTATCTCCAAACACCTAAATAAAAAAAATATTTTAATATATGACATCCATGCAGTGAACCAAAAACTATCTCAAGGTCCATATAATCTGACACTGTCTGACCACGACTAATTTCAGCTGCTTGAGAAGATGCCAGAGTACTGTAATAGGATTACAGTTGAAGACGAAGATCACCACATCGTCTCTGGAACTTCTGTTTCTTCTGTACACTTGCAGTTAAATGCTTTGTTCCCAACAGTTCCAGTTCAAGACAACTATGAGAGACAAGCCCATTTCTCTTCTGTTTCCCATGAACTTTGAAATTTGAAACAATGTTCTTAAACAGTTCAGTTACTGAAATCTGTAAAAAACATTAAAGTCTCCAAGAAACTTTTTCTGCAGCAAAGAGCATACAAGGACAATAAAGCCATGATACAACACGCACATATATTCCCACAAATGAATACATAGCTGTCAAAGTCTATTTTAAAAGAAAAAATTAAAAGAGGAAGAGAAAACAGGCCTGGCAGCATGCTCACCAAAAGGCAAGCCAAAAAGTACGACGAAAGGAGAAACAGCATCCTCATAACACTCCTTGCAGCACAGCAGAGACACAACATGCTTCAGATTGCCATTTGTGTACCAGGCACCTGCCAAAAAGGCTTGCTTCATGAACACCGCAAAGCCTTTAAAGCAATCAGCAAACACTGCAAAAATAACAACTTATTAGGAGCCCATAAAACCAGACAAAGATTTCTCATTAGTTTTCCTATTTTTGTAAAGGATCACAGGTAAGAAAAAAAACCAAACACAAAAAAACCCCAAAAAACATAAAAGAGATTCTTCCCCACTCCCAAAACTACCACATGTACTAAATCCAAGTATTATCTTTACGCAGTAATAACAGCCCATGTCTTCTTAGGGCCCTCTGAAGTCCGTGATCTTTTACAGTCCTTTCCAGTCCTACTGTTATTACTCTGACATTCCCTACATACACTCTATGTCCACATTTCTCTCTGCAACAGGGCTGTTGGAGGTGTTTGTGTACCTTCTGGTAGAGGCAACAAAGGGTTACACAGGTTTAACAGACTGCAAAAAATGCTGTAGTTTTCTAAGAGAGGGTGGGCTGAAAGGGTACCAGCTTACCACCCCGAGAAGGGTAAACCTTTCACCTGCCTCCCCCTCATTTTTGCTCCTCGCTACATGTTCCTGCTGCCCCACTGCATAAGCTCAGACATGCGTGATGTCCCTCTGCAGCAAGGACAGGGAGAAAGGTGATGGGCAGCGGCACTGCCGGGAAGGGAGCAGAGGGGAAGGTGCAGCCATGAAAAGATTTCCTCTTTTCAGGGGACCAGCAGGTAATTACCTCAGTCCAACTACTCACAAAACTGCAAACCTAGAAAATAATTGAAATTGAAGTTCCTAAAAATATTTGTCAGATTGTCCATTCCTGAATGCTTTGAGTGCTGTCCTGAAACTCTGCGGTACGTAAAAGCAGGGCCCAAAGCACAGGAGGTTACCGCACACCATTAAACATCAAACCAGCAGAGCAGCTACAGGGCACCCCCCTCCCAAAGCTCTCCAGTGCCCCCGCTGAAACGCAGAGTGCCACTGTGGGCAGATTCCCAGGTTCATGCTATGCCTGAACACAGAGTCACCCAGCCGAGAGAAAGGATGATGGAGCAAAACAGCCAACCTTTACCACGGAGGATTTCAGGAACGACTTTGCTATCATCTCCGCAACTATACAGCCGGTGCGATGGGCTGCACTTGAATAAATCAGGGAAGAACAAAGCACAGATGGGAACTCAGAAGGGGTGTCATCACCCCACTGCAGACACGGCCTCCCTCGCAGGTCGTGCCAGAGGACTGGAGAAGTACGCGTTTCCCTCCCATGGGCAGCTTCTTCTGGAACAGGGCTGTTGCACTATCACCTTTCAGTCAGGTTGCTTTGGATCTGGGTCACTAAGAACTAACCTGAGATGACCAAAACCGGCTGGGTGCCACAGCAACAAAGAGGGCAGAGCACATGAGAGGGACAGACTTCCTGACCATATAAATCACAAGCTGAACTAGCTCAAAATACAAAACGTAACGATACTTACACAATTTCAGATCAGGCCTGAAGGATCCACAGAAACACTTAGATACAATTCACAAAGTTTCTGCTACCAATATAGCCAGAGATCTTGCTGATATTCGAGAGATTTTGTGAACCACTGACTTTGTTATATTCCCTGCTTCTCTTTCCCTGCCCCCCCCAAATTTCAAATGAGTCTGCTAAATCTTGCTAATGACAAAGAAAACAAGTTTGTTCACAAATCATTATCCACTACATAAATAATACTCTTAATTTGTCTGTTTAACTACCTTCACAAAATAAATTCAGCAAGCTCTTTCAAAGCATACTGCTTGGGAAAAAAAAAAAAAAAAAGGCACATACGAAAGAAAAGTTTTATGTTAAAAAAGGCCTTTTGTTGAGCATTTGCAAATCCAGGGTTCACGCAGACTTCCAGCTGAAAACTCTTGGAATTTCTCCATTGATTTTTCTGAGAGCAGACCAAAGCCCAGAAGGTGCACATACAGACACAGCCACCGCAGCTCCAGCAGGGCTCGCGACACCTCCGTTCAGCACTGCCAGGGCTGGATCCCAGTTTGAAGACTGGCCCCGTTCTGCCTTTACCACTCGGAGATCAGGTGAGCACAGCAGCAGGAGCACTGTGAGCGGCACATACGAAAAGTTGAGTTTTAACTCCAGATGTCTCATCCATCTGTCATTCCCTGGAGCAAGCAGAAACTACCCGTCATCCACCCACTTGCAGAATGAGAAGCATTCAGCTGACCAGGAAAGACCCCTGGCTTGACAGAACTGCTTTGGGAGTGATGTAAACCCTGGGTACGACCTGCAGCACAGCCACAGCAGCACCCGGCTAACCCAGCCTTCGCGCATGCTGTGCTGCTGGCAGCAGCTGCAATACAGCTCACAGAGCTCCAGCATGCCTACAGGAGCGGCAGCCAGCACCGTGCCTGCAGGGTAAATGCCACCTGGCCACAACTCACTCCCTTTTCACCAGAAAATCTTAGTCTGCTCCCAAACCACCACACCAAGCAGTCCACAGGTGGCAACAGGCTTTGCCTTTGAGCTGCAGCACGGTGGCAGGACCGAACCAAACCCGCCGTCCCTGGCCAAATCACCCTCTGCTCTCTTCTTGCATGCTGTTCTCAACAGAAAAAGCAAAAACTAGCTTTGGCTAAATCGAGTTTTTTAATTGGTGTTCTAAGATAGTCGCTTACTGAAAGACAGAATCAGCATGCTCTTTCCAACAGAACACATACTATTAACTATGTATGGTCATTACTTACAGAAATCATACTACCAGAGATTAAAGAGCCCAGCGATTTCTTCTTCTTGCCATCAGAACCTTAGCAAAAACCATGAAGGGTGCTGATACTTCACATTTAGCTTCACAAAACTGACAACTCTAGGGGAAAAAAAAAAGTTTCACCCCCAGGATTTTCCTGAGTGTTCTTTGTATTATTATAGTGTCTACCAATACTTAAAGAATGCAAGTCTCAGTCACCAGTATTTACTACAAACATCACAGTTATTCCAAGAAACAGCAAAGCAAAACACTAAATAGATGGCATACTATGTTAAAATGTTGTCATTTTTCTCTTCCCCTGCGTACTTTAAAAAACAGATTCAAAATGAGGGTATCTAAAGAAACATACACCACTTAACAAGTCTGACTTCTTTTTTCTTTTTTTTAATAGATTGACAGTTCTTTAAAAGCGTTTCAGAACAGAAGATGCTGTAACATTTGGACAGAGGTTATGAAGCCACATACAGTATATACTAAAATAGATGATGAATACCTCAGGTGTCCCTCTCATTTTCCTGGTTTTAAATCACAATACGATCCTACACCTACACTTCCTAAGGGATTACAGGCTGCGCTCCTAAACCGCAACATTTTGC
This sequence comes from Falco naumanni, assembly GCF_017639655.2. Taxonomy (NCBI): domain Eukaryota; kingdom Metazoa; phylum Chordata; class Aves; order Falconiformes; family Falconidae; genus Falco; species Falco naumanni. The sequence continues at coordinate 10,315,506 of NC_054059.1, forward strand.
TGTCAAATGCAATAGTTTGCCGCAACACTATTTTAAAACCAAATGCATTAAGCTGTGACATCAGATGACCAACAATAATTGAAAGATTCTAGGTCTTTATCACGGAAACCGCATTTCTTTTGAGTACTAAAATTACTCTTTCCACATCAACTCAGGCCAGAATACAGACAGCACCTGACAAAATCATCACGTTCAACCCCCTGCACGAGAACAAGTAAAATAGTCATGAGGAAAGTCTTTAATATATCCTTAACACAAGTCCTATTATGACTTTCAAAAACCTTTGCAAAAAGAAGATTGTGCAACCTCAGCTTGCTCCATTGTCCCCCAAAGCATATCAGACTAAGAACTACATCAAAATTCTGACACAAATTAGTTTTACCTTTTTCAATATAGTCACTGGCAGGACACAAAGCACTAATTTTAAGACTATAGCATCTTCTTGTCCCCTCATCTCATCCTCTTTCTGCTGGAAGTGAACTTGTCCAGCCTTTGTAGAACACACTTCCCAAACACACATGGTCTCTGTAGATGATACTTTCCAAACCCTTCCTAAACCTTGACGACCATTTCTGCCGGATTGCAACATTTGCATTTATCTTTTTAAGGGCTGTGGCCAAAACTGAATGCATTATTCTGTTAACTTAGGTTTCACTAGTAAGAAAAGTTAAATGATAAACTTCAACAGCACTGCATCTCACTGCTTACCGCGATCCCCCATAACCCTCAGATCTGCTTCCACGGTGCTGCTGCCAAGCTGACTTTACCTATCTGCATTATGGGACCTCCTTCCTGAAAACAGTGTAAGATATACTTATTACATTATTATATTATTACAATGAATACAGTCATTGAATAATACATCACAGATCTCTTGGCTTCCAAAACAGAGCTTCAAAAATACGGCCTGAAACGCCTCCTTGGTCTCCTTCAGACTCTGTGCTAATTCTGTTGATCAAAGACATCAATGAAAACACAAAGGTGCCTGAACTGGCCCCAGCACCACTCAAGCTGACTTTCCAGTTTGATGGCAACTCATAATCACTTAGTGAGAATAATCACCCAGAGCTGCTATCTCTAGACTTGGTCTCTTTGGCTCCGCTGTTCTCAAACACTTCAGATGAATAAACAATTTTCCTAAGAGCAGCCCTACTGGGTCACACGGCTGGTCTGTTGTCTCCAATATGCTGCCTGAAGTAGTCAATGCCTAAAATTAATAAAAAAACTTGGTAATTACTTGACGGTACTTTCCCAGTATATTCTCCCAGGCTTAACGTGACTCCCTGAACCACAAGAGGTACTCTGTAAAAGTCAGCCTTACTGGATTTTTCTTCCATCAATTTGTCCAGCTGCTTTTCGAGCCCCTGTAAACTTTCAACATCCACACGCTTCAGAAAGGATTTCCAGAGCTTAACTAACTAAGCACTGGGTCAAAACCCAAACACACTCCTTCTGTTCATTTTGAACGTGCCAGCTTAAACTGATGCTTCCACATTTTGTACTGAAAGTGACAATAAATAGTCCCTACGCAATTTTGCCACACCACTCATGAGACTGTCAACATTTCTAAAACTTCAAAACTTTCCTCAGACCAGAATTATCAAATACCAAGAGAATATGAAGGTTAGATTAGGTCACAAAGCCTTCACCACCCCTGCAGACCAGGCACAAGGAAGCACAGCTTCACCTTGCTTACAGGAACATTATGGTTAACGGGTCAAAATACCATCCCAATATCAAAACAAAGGCGAATGCAATCCGGATCCAAAGGATGCAGTACTTAGTGCAGATTATACATGAATGCCCACTCGGCTAGAAATGTGGGGGTGGGGAAATTACTTCAACTTACAATTTCTGCAAGCTAACACTGCCGTGGTTTTAACTCAGAAAGCTATTGAGCCTTGCAGCAAATTTTACTGCCTTTATGTTCATGCCGCTGGCTTTATAGTTTCACAGTCAAGGGCATAACTGTACCATCACTGAATAGTTTATTAACTTACACGCATTAAAAGCACATCCACTAAAAATACAGTCAAGCTAAATCCTAATTTCTGTTAGATAAAACTGCATTGCAAAGGTTTCTAACTCGTGCTCTGACAATTTTTAGATTTACTCTCCCACCCCAACAATACTCAGATCTTTCTTTAGCAGTTATTTTATAAATAGCATGCTTTAAAACTGTGCTAATGTACAAGTCAGCTATATGGTATTTAAACAAATATCACAAGAAGACATTTGCTTGTACTTTTAAATCTGCACAGAGATAATTTTAATCATTAAATCATTTCTACTGTCATCAAGCTTTTTTCCCCAAGTACTTCCCTCCCTCTTGAAGAAAAAAGTACTGATGACATTTAACTCATGAGTTCACCTCTACCCTGTTAATTTGTCACATTTGCAACAGAAGGACTCAGCCCCACGGCCAACCTTTGTACTCCGATGGCTGTGAACCCAGTTCAGAGGCTGCTCCGCAGCCCAGCGATGCTCGCTGAACTGTAAGAAACTGGATCGCCTCAAAGTTCCTTCCCTTCCGACAGCAAGACAGGACACGAGTCACGACACACTGCTTCCCTCCACCTTTGTAAAAAAGGGCTGACAAGCAGCAATATTTAGATGAAATAACAGGTAACACCCATCCTTTTATACAATCTGTAATCAACTAAATTAGCCATCTCAAGCTTGCGGGCCTCTGTGGGCATCAAGATTTACTAGGTTAGGAACCTGAGGGCCAAGTAGCAGACAAGCATCAACAACAAATGCGCTGCACCGCAAGCTGTAGTCGAGCGATGGCCCATTCCCATTCAGGTGAGGAACCTTTTGGAGTTTCCCTGCTCGGTGAGGAACGCAGGTTACAGGAACCGGGTACCGCTTTTTGGTTGTACAGGCCATTCACATATGCTGCTCTCCAAAAACGCAGCCCACGTAAGTATTTATGCAAGAAATACTCCAAGAGAAAACGTTTTCCAATCGCACTACTGGTCATACTGTGTTCAGCCAGTCGAGGCTGTAAAAAAATTATTTTCCGTGACAAGGGTAATACTACAAGCACAGAGATGTTAGTGAAACACGGAGAGGAGCTCAGCATAACTCATCATCCTCTGTAAAACACCATCCCTGCTAATGGGAAAAAAAATGAAAGAGGGGAAAAAAAACCAACAACCAAACCACAGGAAAGGAATTCCCATGACAGTTCAGGGAAGGAAGTAAAGAAAAGCCACTGCAGACCGCTGCGCGCCCGGCTGGGAGGGCCCGGGGCCGCGCACCCACCACGGGCAGGGCTGGGGGATCCCCGCCCCAGCCGGGCGCTGCCCCGGGGGCGCCGGCGCTGCCCGAACCCGCAGACCCCGGCGCCGGGACACGCCTTGCGCCGCGCCGTCGGCGCCGGTACGTTTCCTTCGTTACCGCCGCCTGTAAGGTGAGAGTTACCGGGCGCAACAGCCGCCTCGCTCCCTCCCTCCCCGGCGCCCCGTCCTGTGCCCGCAGCGCTCGCCCCCCGCCCCGAGCAGCCCTTGAAGAAGCACCGGCCGCTGCAGCTCGCGTCTGCTCCCGGAGGCCGCCTGCCCCCCAGAGCCCCGCTCCCCTCCACGAAGCCTCCGGAGAACGCCCCGCCGGGGAGCCGATCGCACCTGCCGCCGGGCCGGGCCGCGCCGCCCCGCGGTCGGGCGGGAGGCGACGGGGCAGCGCGTCGCGGCCGGGCCGGGCGGGAGGGGTTGCGGAGGGGCGGCGAGGGCAGCCCAGGGCCCGCCGCGCCGCGTCCTTACCTGCTGCGGCCGCCCTCGGCGCCCGGCTGCCAGCCCTGCCGCCGCCGCTGCTGCGCTGCTCTGCGCCGCCGCCCGGCACGGCACGGCACGGCACGGCCCGGCCCGCCCGGGACGTCACCGCCACAGGGGCAGGCCGGGGGCGGGGGCTGCGCCGGCGAGCGCGGCGGGAGGGGGAGGCCCTGGCAGCTGGGAAGCCGGGGCCCGTCCCGCCGCCCTTCGCTCCGCACCGGCGTTGCCTGACGGGGAGGCCCAGCCTGCCGCCTGCCCCGGGGCTCCCCGCGGCCGCCCCGGCCGGTGCGGGCAGGGCCGGGTCCGGCGCCCCCCGGGCGGCCCGACCCCGCGGCCCGCGCCCTGCCGGCCCGGCGGTGTTGTTCAGGGGGCGGGCTCCGGGCTGCTCTGGGAGGCGCTGGATTTTTTCCTTCATTTTTTCACCCACCCGGTCACGTCAAGGGTCAGGTTTGGGGTGATCTTTGTCTTTATAAACCACGGCCCCTAAGGAAAGGTGCAGAGCAGGTGGCCGCTGCTGCCGCGGGCAGAGCTGGGGGGGCCGGGGCGGTGTGACCCCGCGGGGGCCCGGGCCCGGGGCCCTGCCTGGGCGGATCTCACACGGTCACGGCCCCGCTCCCTGGAGGAGCAGCACCTGCCAGCCCAGCCCTCTCCCCGCGGCTCGCAGGAGGCCGCGCAGTGCCGGGCCGCCTCCCCGGCGGCCTCCGTGGCAGCTCCGCGGGGTTCCCCTGGCACCTGCCCACGAACCAGCCTCTCATCCTGGTGGCTGGTGCACTGGTGTGGCTCGGGAAAGCGGCCCAACTGGACAGCATTGCATCATGCTCGGCACCCACAACCACCTTCCCCTGAGCAGCCACATTGGAATTCTGTCACCTCCGCGTCCCTCGGCTTTACGAGCGTTCATTCCTAGCATTGCCAGCAGGTTCCTCAGCTTTCCTGTAAACACTTTGTTTCTCTTCACGCAGTACCTCATGAGTGACCCTAACTGCATGTGCGAAGCCGCTTTACCCGACAGCCATAAAATTCTTGCGCATTTTGCTGACAGAGGGAAACAAACCAGTTCATACTTCAAAATCTCTCACATTTCCCTTAATCCTGCAGCCCTAACTGCCTTTCTTTAGCCACGGTGTGCTTCACTGCATCCTTTTTGAGTGCTCGGACAACACCGGGAACATTGTACAGCCACTAGCTAATAAATAATTGAAACAAAATGTTTTCTTCCAGCCGTATCAACCCCTGTAGATACAACAGTTATAATAAGGCCTTGGCCTCTTTTAGGGGTTAAAGAGAAAACCCAGGGGATTCTCTGGGGAAGGGATTCAGTCAAGGATCAGTGTGGATATACACATGGGAAGGAAAATGAGAGTATGAAAAGCACCTGAGTAATCCTTCATCCTGGGCAAGGCATGGGTGGAGTTAAATCCTACGTCCAGATTAACATTCCTACAACTCTTGAAACGCGCTATGAGGTTGTTTTGGTTTGTAAAACGTTCCACACACCTGCAAAGCAGCAGAGTGAATTTGACAGTTGCATCTTTGCTTGATATAATTTAGGAATCTTTAAGAATTTGGACAAATCAAAATACTGTATAACTTCTAGCGAATGGGAGTTTGCCTTTGGCTTTACCTTTCAGGGCAGTACTTTGTATGTTCAGCCTTACTTCTGTTTATGTAAAAGAGAGATAAGGATAATTATCTGGGAGGAAAACTGAATGGAGTTTTATGTGGGAGGATGAAACTGACTGGACCACTCGATTAAATGTAAATTTGCTGACTGGATAATCCCCTCTCTGTTAGCAAAACAGGCTACAATGTCAAGAAACAGTCAACAAAATATTTTCAGTGTAAACAAACTGGTCAGTTCCATGGTGCAGTGGAAGCCGGGCAGAGCTGAGCGCTCCCACCATCCGACACGCCGCTCCCCCATCAGGAGAGGCGTGTCTCCACTCTCTCCCCTCTTTTCTCCCTGGGAAACCTAAAAATAAGCCAAGACACAGCAGCATCCGTTCTGTAAATCCTCTGGGAAAATGCAGGAAAACTCGCACACAAGTAAAATCTGAGGGCAAGCACTTCATCGTAAGCCAAAGGGCGGGATGGGGTGTGGAGGGAAACAAGGCAAAATGTGTTTTACTGTACCCCTTGCCCGTATATGAGGAGGGAGGCAAGATGCCTTTCCAGTTTCATTCCTGGGAAAGTTGGATCAGCCTCTAGTTTTAGTCAAACTGAGACTTTCTTGAACACCAGCAACAGCAGGGCTGGGTTGGAGATGCCAACCAATTTTTGTTGAGTAGCTGTATAAGGGACCGACGCAGTTCAAGGCTGTGAGGGAGAGCAGAGTGCCTTTAGCATCACCCTGTTCGTCCCGCACTTCAGCGCGTCAAGCAGGGGAAGCTGCAGTGGAGGAGCAGCCGCTCACAGCTGCAAAGCACAGGTGTGGTCTGTTGGCATAGCTTTCGCTCGGGGTGGCTTCATGCTGTACCCATCAGACCGTGAGGGTCTGTTCTGATGAATGAGAAATATCACGAATAAGAAATATATATAAGTGCTATCTTAAATTTGCAAACGCAGTATTCTGGACAGCCAACCAGGAATCCCACCAGCATGCCAAAGGCAGAAGGATCACCGAGACAAGGCAGCGTGACATATTAAAATGTCTATTGACATGTGCACGTGCCTCTTCACTGCAGCCCTGCTGCAAAGAACTGATGATATTCCAGATGTTTAAGGTGTCTTCATTCAACCAGATATTAAAATCAAATATTTTACTGTGAATTCACGTTGTTACAGATTACAGTAAGCAGTTTCTGCCATTAAAGTTGCCACATATTTTTAAAAAAATGTGTTAATTGTTTAAGCCACCATATTTTGTCAGTGCTGATGAATGGTAGTTTGGAAGGATGAGCAGGTAAAGGACCCCAGATGACTTCTCAGAAAACCCTGGGAGAATATTATGTGTGTTTTCATTTCAAAAAATATCATACCATGTCTTGGCTGTTTAAATTCCTATGAAAGTGATTCCTATTCATATGTACAATTAAGCCAATCAAAATGTAGACAATTCAATATAAACACAAAAATGTAACAGCTCTCACACTTGCGTGGCTGGAAATCTCATTCCAGAGGTGGTTAGTATTGTGAGTGCCAAGTTTCTCTCCCCACACTTTATTATGAAAAATTAAATGCAAAAATCAGGTTTGACACCGACTACAAGCCTTTACCAACTCCTCAGGTGGAAAGCCTGTGTTTAAATCATGTTGGTGTTAGCTGGGTTTCCCCATGGATTACACATAGCTACAACTGTTTTACACTTCGCATATAATGAGCAAAGTTCTGCTTGTAAAAATGTCCATGGGCACTGATTTAAGTCACAGCCAATAACTTAATGAGGCCAGAACTTCATTTACTTTACACTGCTTTGTTGGCATACTCTAAATATATAGGAACATGATGTAATTACACTGTATCTGTGTAGTGTGGTTGTGTTAAAATACCTCACAGCTTGTCAGCATCAACTCACAGAGTTTCCTGATTGCTGAGTATTTCATTTTAGTGCCTTGATCCTCCCTAAAATGATTTTATAGTTTTGCAATTAATTTCTGAAAAAAAAAAAAAAACTAAACCAAACCTCATTGGTTTTAAAACCATTTTGGAATTACCCATGCGGAGTTTCCAAATATAGGCACTGTAGCTGCCAACATAGCCCTGCCAGCACAATTTATCTGCTACTTGGCTGGATAAAGAATAGCTTGCTCATATGTTTGCAAAGAACATTTCTAACTGGCTCAAAGTCTAGCAGCTTATGTTCAGAGGCAGAGAAAGACCAAGAAAATTTGCTGGGTTTTTAGCAGTAGTGTGCTTACCAATTGCAAGATGACGTTCCTTTCGGGATCAACCTTTGGTTTCTTTCAAAGGAGGCTTAGTCTAGATAAGCACCATTCATTTCCTTATCATGTAAATTATTTACTGGAAATTGGTGTGTAAGTCTTATTTTATCTGCTCCCTTTCACTTAGTGTTATGTGCACATACATAATTTTCTAATTTTGACAGCTGTGAAATGATCCTTTTTTTTTCCCTTGCTCTTTCCTTTCAGTAGACTTTACATGAACACCTATTTTGCCCACACCTAATTTTTTTAATATTCTGACTTTTCCACATGCCTTCTGTATTCCAACAGCTTCGTTCAAGTTACAAAATTTTAGACAAGTTTTAAGGCAAGAGCTCCTCCGTGAAGTCTTCCTGTTTCCTTTCAACTGGTAAGTAGTTCCTTTTGCATTATCAGACAATGTATTAGTTAAGGAAGGTTCATGGTTTTGCATTTCCACCCCTAACAACGTGTAACCAGTTCCTGAAGCTGTTTTTTTTGACTGGGAGTAAGTCTCTTGGACTGGCCCCATTTTTCTATTTCCTCTCTTCAAAGGATAATTCAATTAAGGAAATAGATTATTTTGAATTGTGGGTAGCTCCAGAGAAACAGGCTTGCATAAATTATAGCGTGAAAGGAGGTAAGAGGAATCCCTAACTCATCAACTCATAATCCTTCTGAAGTCTATTGCTTTTTGTTTTACTTTTGTGAGCACGTTCATTCTACAGGACCCAAATGGTGAGGAAAGGAAAATGAGATTACAGTACCTCAGAGCAGCTGGAAGATATTCCTGGAGTCATCCCGATGTTTGAGGAGAGATGGATTCCATTCCTGGTACAACACGCCCCATGTTTCTGCGGAGAAGATTTGCTTTTGTTTCTGCTGAAGCTTCTCTCTGGCAAAGGTATCATGGGCCCGCTCTCACCCGTATTAAAAGTAGAATGGGCCCCACCAGTTTAGATATTTCACCTGGAGGACAGGGAGGAGCTGCAGTGTAGGAACGAGAACCCAGTAAAAGCCACACAGATAACACACAATAGCAATTACCATAGCGTAGCTTTTTTTTTTTTTTACATTTTTGCTTCTTGCTCCCACCCCTTGCCACACACTGTGATCACTGACGTAGACTTCCTTTCTAGAGATGAACAGCTATTGTTGATAAAATAACTGCAGGCTATCTGAAATGCAGAACTAGCCTGCAGTAAATAAGTAACCTACAGATGGATGTCAGGCCTAGGGCTGCCTTCACGGAGCAGAAGCTACTCACCTGCAGTTAAATGAACTTCAGTATGGATATGGTAGATCACGGTACTGATAGCTTCTCAGTGCAGACTTTTTTTTGTTGTTAATTCTGTGAGGATAGTAACTAACCTTTAAATCTTTCTGTAAAGGCCACTGCTCATCTAGCATGTTCCCAAATTATTGTATCCTGTTAAACATACTGTGAGGACTTTTCTTCCATTCCATTTCAGACATTTCATTTTAGGCATTTTTAGCTTTGGCTTTTGAGCCAGTCTTGGGCAAGAAAAGTTAAAGAGAGCAATGAGTGATCCCCTTGAAATTCTACCACACCTTTGGGCAGGGACCAGAGGTGGTCTGGCAGTAATCTAATTCACAAAACACGAGGGTCCAGCTGTGGCTCTCCTACACTTTGTTAATAGAAGAAGGAAGAAATAAAAAATAGTTTCAATGCAAAAGGCAGCGTGAGGAATGTACTCCGACGCCGAAAAGGAAGATTGCTAATGCTGCTAAGAATCAAATTCTGCAAAGTTCTTGCAGGCACACCTCTGCTGTCTAGCCCTCACGTATCACTGTGAGGTTATTATACAGAACAGAGACAGCTTAATTTACATTGCTCATTGAATAAATCCATTCTCAAAGATGTAGGTTCTGTCACTGATATCCATCGGGGCAAACCACTCAACAAACTTGCCTTGGGACCATTGCTGCACGAAGGAAGAACAATACTTTGGCAGAAAAGTAGGGTGTCAAAGTGGCACGTTGTGTCAGCATGTCTCTGTTCCTTGGCAGTGCAGTTACACGTGCGCTTGAACGCTAGCAAAAGCGCAGACTAAACTTGCCTCCCCACACCCTTCCCGTACGTGTGCTAGCTAGATTACCTTAAACCTCACCTGAGTGCTCTCCTGCTAGTGAGCAGCCTTTGAGTTGGGTTTCACGCCCACACTTAAATTCCACACCAGCTCTTTAACACCTTGTGGTATGAATTTTAGTACAGCATAAGGCAATCCTCACCGAGAAGTTAAATACACGCTACAGCATGGCATTCTCTTCTGGCGTGCTTACTTGGCTCAGGGAGTGCCAAATTGTCCAGTTCTGACTCAATTTACTAAATCTGCATCACTTATCTGTTCACAGACAGTTCTAATAATGGGAACCAGGTGGGAAAGACTTAAGATAGTCCCTTAGTTAATTCCTTGTGAAACTACATATCTGAAACAGATGCAGAATGACATCTCAAGCGTGGACACTCAGTGAAAATACTAGTAAATGGGGGCTTTTGGGCATAAACAATCACACCTCCTGGATTCAGAATACTACAGCAGGTCGTCCTAGCATGGTCAGCTTTTCAGACAAATGAAGATAACTCTGTGGGTAAAAGTAAGTTTGAAATCAAACGAGATTTCCTCCCCTAAGCTCAGGGGATTTCTGACTATATGGACAGGCTGATGATCACAGTCATTTAGTGTCACGTTGGCTCAAAAATGGGAGGAGCTTGGTATAGCAGCTGACTATGCAGGATGCAAACTGAAGCTCATCATATAAGGAAAAAACAGAAAAAATTAATCACAGAACTAATATATTTGATAAGTTCTACTTGAAAGCACATCTAGCTTCTGACAATCTCAGGTCAACGAAATTCCAGTCTAGGCAAACAGTCCTCCTAACCACAAAATCGGTCTCTCTCTTCAAGTAGCTAAGTAAACAGCAAGCACCTTTTTTTAAGCTTTCTTTTCAACAGTCACAAGTGAGAGTAGCTGGACCATCAATTTCAGCAGTTTAGTTAGGGTAGCTTAGCCTAGTTAAACTAAAATGCTTTTAACCTCTTTCCCTGAACTTCAGCACTCAATTTGCAAAACGGAGTTAATGACATCGAGCAACACTGACTGCAGACAAGATACAGAGTGAAGCCAAGTTTACCCTGTCTAGCTCCTAACTGGCCAGAATAATTAAGTGTCTAAATAAAAACATTGGAATTAGACAATGTCCCTATGAAAAAGGGAACCTCATTTGACTTGGAGAACTTACTTGCTTTACACAGATGACTGAGATACTGAGATACACAGATGCAAGTTAGATACTGAAATCAGGCTGACTATACTGCATCTGACTTAATTCACTAGATATGAAAGACTGAGAATAATTGAGAGTAGAATGAAAAGTTCACACAAATGACTGTACAGTAAAGTATAGAGCAAAAAAACCCCTAATAAATTCAGTCAGGGAACACTGCCTTTGCAAAACAAAGGCTCGGTTTCCCTGGGCTAAGCAGCTGTATCACTTTCCAATTAAATATCATATCATAAGCTGTCCATACAAACACATTCAACACATTAATCCAGATGTTTGTTACAAATTTCTTCTTGATCCTGGAACCTAAACATTCATTTGCCATGGAAGGAGTCAGTGCAAATTTTGTTTGAATTCTAGAAGGATGGGAGTCTAGAGTTTTGTAGTCTAGAAGTCATGTAGGATGGGAGGAAGCTGTGCAACTTCTCATGGCCTTTTATTGCCCTTTTGTAACACGGGCAGATCTTATTACAATATTGTTTACAAAGCAGTTTAGGTTTCAGAACCAAGGAACATTTAAGTAAGAAACACATTCCATTTGTTTGCATTCCAGTGTATTTAGTGTAATTTTCTGTGAGAAACTTGTCATGCTTTTAATAGTCCTCTTTTGGGGTTAGCCTGCCTGATTTGCTTGTATTACAGAACCGAGCCACCATCTGGTATATTACTGATCTATAGTATGAAATACACTTCGAGGCCTGAAGCTATAGAATATGAAGTTTTCTAGACCTACAATAATCACTGTTTTCAGCCTGCCGCGTAAATAGTGCACACATCCTAGAGCTTTAAATTCCCAACCATTTCCTGATTATTATTATTATTACAACCAATTAATATTGTAGGTTTGGTCCAATATATACTGAAGTCCCTATCCAGGCTACCACCGTACTCCTCCTTACATACATACAAAAAGAAGGGAAACACATTATTTTTACGAAATCTGAGTTAGGAAGGAGAACCTGATGTAAACAAGCACTGTCACAGAGCTTGATTTAAAAACTGTTATATTTGGAGGACAACAGGGGTAGAGGTTTGTGTTAACAGTTTGCAAACTACTGCTGGGAGTTGGCATCAGTCTACTTAGTTATATTCAGTGTATATATATCTTTTTAGTTGGCATCAGTCTATGTGCAAAAGTAAACCGAGTTCTCAAACTTAGAAATACGGTTAAGCAGATACAGGTTTGTGTAAACAGTTGGTAAATTTCACTAAGTTAAACCACTGTGGAAATCTAACATGCTTTAATTTCTGGGTTAAAGACCAAAATCTAAACAGACTCAGCCCAGCAGAAGCTCAGGCTGGCTGGAGCAGTGTGCTTTTCTCTTATGGGGACTCCTCACAGCTTACAGGGGAACCAATGCTGAGCTGAAAGAAACTAGTCTGTCTCCCGCTAACCTTATATGTATTCAGTATTCAGTCAGCTTACAGTAAAAGAGAATCTGGTCCTGATGATGGAATTTGTAAATACAACCTAAATCTATGATATTGTGCAAAGGGACACATACACTACGTGGATTTGACTATCTACTTATAAGTACATCCAGCTTTTTTGCTGCTGCTGTTTTTCTCATATACAGGAATCTTTTACTTAAAAGAAGAGTAATAGTAATCCTTCTTCCCTCTCCTGAATTACTTACCGTGACATACTGATGATTGTTTTGGGTAAAGTCATACCCCAAAGAACCCTAGAGAGAATCTGATCACAATACCCAACAGAACAAGGAGGGATGAAGACGACAAAAAGCCCAAACAAAAACCCCCAAGAAACAGCCTGGCTGTTTGAATCTAGGTTGCAGCTAGCAACTACTTGCACAACTGAATAAAGAATCCCTAAGGTATGGCGTACGTTACCAAGTTTCCTTTTGTAACCACAGGTTTGCATAGGTGCAAATACAAATTTGTTAAGAGCAAGCAAAATCTAGCCTGTTAAAATCTAGCCAAATCAACAGAGAAAAGAGCCACTTTCCAGATCACATCCTCACTTAATCAGACCGGAGCCTACAAAACACACGTTTCGTCACATTGTTGAGCAGGCATGGTTGAGTTAAGGAGAAAAGATTTAGTTTAAAAATATGCTGGTGAAAGGTAAGTAAAACGGCTGCTACCTCACCCACTGTTTCAGAGTTGTGGTTTGTAGCATCGGCTCCCCTTTGATTTCCAGAAGTAGATGGGAAGAGTCAAAAGACTTGGGGGAGATGAAGTACCTTTGTGAACCTAAGTCATTGCATAGAGGTTCTTTAGGGGTACTGGGTATGTAGAATTGGAGACAGACAGTTACAAAAAGTGTCATACCACAATGAAATAAGATCTTTTATCTAGACTCTGGTACCTCTTGATCATTGTGGCCCCAAGAATCAGGGCTCCAAAGAACAAGCACCTTTATAGCTATCTCTTCTTTTCACATGCCAAAACATGAGTACCATGTTATCAATGAAGGGCAATATGAAGCTTTTATAACCGGTGACTGAAAACACATTCTACTTAAAAATCTGAGTAAAAAATTACAGTGGATAGGTAAGCTGCTGCAGTTTGTTCATCAGAAAAGTCTAGTAGTTCACTCCAATTTTCAGAGAAACTATGTTAACAAGAATGAAAAAATCATACATGCAAAAGCTTCTTGTTCTGCTTTACCCATTTGCTATGCAATACAGTAACAAAACAAAAAAAATCAACAGCATGGTTTTCTCATCATGGTGTAAAGTTGCTTGATTTTTCCAACTCTTTCTTTACTGAGTGTTTTGGAAGTTAGATTCTCCCAAGGCAAGAATGCAGTGCAACCTCAAAAATCAACAACACAGTCGTTCTGTTTAAAGTCTCTGGTCTTTGAAGAGCCTGCTCAGCTTCTTAAGCAAGAAAAATAGGAATGTCACAAGGGACTACTTAGATGTCTCTTCTGCTTTTGCAGCTATCCTGCAAATGTGCACCAGAAGTACATGCATTTTTTATGCTAAGTAATCTAAAACTTTTATAAGAATTCTTAACTGTTATTCTACCCGATGTGAAAAACAATACCAACAGATACGTTTCATGAGGTAGCCATCTGACACCTTATACTGCAGAACACAGTTGTGCTACTTTTAAAGCATTTGTAATCTTAAATCTTATAAAGGAATATACAATTTGTACTTTCCTTAGACTGTATGTGTTGTCACAGAATTATGAAATAAACATATCTAGTCCCTACCTCACTAACTTGCACTGAATAAATCCGGCTCAGAAAGTTCACTGGTAAAACTCCTTGTCAGACCGCAAAACACCGTAGCGTAGCCGAACCATTACGTTGAGAACAAATATCTAACAAGCACATGTGGTAGCGAGCTTTTTAAACCAAGCCAGTAAGGTTTCAAATAACTCAATTCTTAATTCTGTGGGTTTTTTCTATTAACATCACATTTTATTAAAAAAATAAGTTTCCTATATTTAACATGTATATTAGCTTGCTGTATATGACTGAAGATCTCGAGACCTTTAACATTAAATGATAACAAATCAAACACTTTCTTCACAGCTTTGAAAAAGGGGGGAGGGGAGGACGGAAGAAGGGGAGGACAGGAAAGAGGAAGGAAAAGGAGGAAGCACCAGGCCATTCCTAGCAAGAAAACCAAACAGTTCTACAGCATCAAATTTTGAACCTGCATCACAAACGTTAGAAAAAGGAAAACCGACTATGCTATTGATCAAATTTGGATATATTCCGTATGATTAGAATATACCACTGGGAAAGGCAAGACTGGGAAGGAATACATTCCGTTTGCAATTGTCTCTCCTCTGTATTTCCAAGAAATTATTTTCCTTCCTTCCCTACAAGATCTAAATCACTGATTTACTTGCATTTGTATAAACTACTCTTCCAGTATGTCAGCTGCACGAAAGCCAGATATACAAGACCGTGCAGGGAAACAATCTGAAACTGTTTTAGATTTTCCCCAACAGTGGCAAGAACACTGGATAAATCTGATGAAGGAAACAACTCGGAGGTGTGCACATTGTGTATTTAATTTGTAGTCCCGAAGATTGCCCCCATATACTTCCAACAAGAAACCTGTGTAGAAGTCATCTCCAACATAACATATATATGTGGTGCTTACATGTTCTCCATGGGGCCCAGGGTCCATGCGAGAAGAAAGAGATGAGGGAATGAACAACTCCCCAAAAATCTCACAGGTTATTTGCGCAAAAGGTTAGCAGCCCATGGTTGTATCGCCTTTGTGAGTGTACCCCCCTTTTTAAACAGAGGGATCCAGAGAGAGCCACCTGTGCAGAAATGCCCTGGCGGTAACGTTGTCAGCAGCTGTGTTTTCAGGGTTTAGTGAGAATGAAAACTCATGGAGACCCTGAAGTACTGGGTCAGACTTGATCTTGTGTATAAAGGTTTATCCCAGGGGACACAGAGTCCAGCCAATGAATTTTCTGCTGCTTCTCTTTGGGAGAAGGGAACGACAAATAACATTCCCAGTAGAAAAATGATGAGAGAAAAATACTATCTGCAAGGAGGGACAGAAGGTCCCCCTCTTCCGCCAACAGATTCCTTCCTGGGAAGACACAGTTTCTGGTTCCCTTGAAAGATATCTGTATTAGCAGAACATTGGATATATAAATATCCTTTCAGGAACCATCTCTTACTTTCCTCATCTGAAATACCAAAGCCTTTCTATAACCAGGATAAAAGGCCATGTTTGCAGTTTAAGCAACAATGGCAATTTAAGATTATTGTAAAATCAAAATACACTGGAAATATCCAAACAAATCCCAACATTAGTCTGATGCTACCTAAAGCCAAGAACAAACAAGCAAGCAATGAACACTGGTATTTTGGTTTTTTGCGTGGATATTACAAAAAATAGTAATCATACACTTTTTTCTTTTTAAATGTTCATTACTTAGATAAAGCACATATGAATGTAACATTCAGAATTGTAACATAGAAAATGTAATGTGGGCAATCTGCTATTCCAAGTACACTTACCAAAATACAATTTTATAATGAAGAAAGTCTCAAAATACACCTGTACAACAATTGGGATCCACAAAATATGATTTAATAGTATCACTCAAGATCACTTCAATGAAACCACTTTTATAATACTGTTTGAATAGTCATCTCTGGTCAAAGAGCATTCTCCCTTTCCCTAGCCCGTCCCACTAAAGCAAGGGTGGAATTTTAATTGCAATGCGTATCTTTTAAAACCCCAAATCTGAAGCAGTCCTATTAACTATTACACTGCCTACACTTAGATACTGGGAGGATGGGAATCACCCTCTCTGAGGCCATGGTACATTGAGACACTTACCCATAATTACTGTTTGTAGCGCAAGCAGAATAATCTTGTAAAGGGCAACTAAATAGGGTCAAAATATGAATTAATTATCTCACTATCAAATCATTCCCCTATGTGTTACTTAAGCCTGTAACATTACAACTTTACTGAAAAAGAAAAAGTTAACCATTTTATCCTATAAATATTTTCTTTATTTGCTTTATGTTTAGAAGTTGCTATTTAAGTTCTATTAACAGAAATACATAACAAAAGCTCCCTAACAAGTGGAAAAAAAGTAATTACAAATGCTGAAAAAGTTGGCCTCATTAACATATGTACAGACTTGCTTACTTAATACACATCTTTGTGGGAATTATATCATTTTATGACACACATTTATACAGGCATTAAACATTCCCAAGTAACTCTGAGCAGAGAATATGCCAAATCTTTAGTCTGGGCAGACAAAAATGTATATTTCAGTTTTGATTGTGGGGCTAACATGCAACAGATACAACATTCAGTCTGAGCTGCTGTTGATAAGCTGTTCTGTTTTTTCCTGCAAAGATCTTTCCATTGAACCTGGGTCCTTTTGTCCCTTCTTTTCCTTGTTCTGCTGTTCCTGTAGCTTCAGGATTATTTTTCGTATTTCTTCTCTTTTGGTTTTCATTCTTGGGCGTGGAAACCAGTCTGTTAAGTTCATTGGTAGCTCAAAACTCACAATGGGATTCTGAAAAGAAAGGTCATTTGGATATTACAGTAAGCAGTTATCCCCGAAAGGACTGGAGAGAACTGTAGAAAGGAAAAGTACATTCTTGCTCACCTCATTCCATCAGCATAGAACAAAATTCCTACAATTTGTGTGTTTTGTACATGTTCAATTAAGATAAAATATATCAAGCTTCAGTACGTTACAGAGTAACATTCATCAAGATCACTTGATCAAGATTCATCAAGATCTGCTTATAAAAGCATCCAAATTACTCATTTTTCTACATCTTTCAAGATAAAGCATTTGACTGCATAAATGCTTAAAATTGTTCTATTTTTTAAACAAAATTATTATTGTAATGGCATAGTACTTTTTTTTTTTAAGGATGACTAGCATCAAAATCTAGAGCTGTTCAGGAATTTCTTGCTAAATACTCCTGTTCTTATAAATATCTTTAGGACCACAGCCAACTAGGAAAGTCAGTTTTACATTTCACCCTAGAAAATAGGGCCTATGAAAAGCCCCTGGCTGCCACGAGCACTTTTTATACTTACATTCTGATTTCTTGCTACAGGTAAATCATCCAAAGAATTGAAAGAATGATTATTATCAGACATCATCTACGTCACTTCTGTGACACTACAACAATTTCACCCTAACCAAACAACAGTTTGTAGAATAGTGTTTTCTCTCAAAGAAAATGCCTCCCTTTGTGTATTCCAGTTTACATCATTAACAGGGTTATTTAAGAGTGAATTGCATTCATCCATTGAGCTAACACTAGCAAGGCTACTTGGGAAAAAAACCCAGTGGCATTCTGCAGATCTCAATGCCTAATGTTGCACTAGCCACATTACTCCAAACAGAACATCAAGTAGATAATGCAGCAACAACCCCCCCCGTTTAACTTGATTTTGCCAATGAAGCTACTTAACGCCAGAAGTAGGCAGACTTCAGAAGAATGACACTAAAGATGCAGAAAACCACGGGCAAAAACTGAACAAGTTTTCCCACTGTTTCGATTATGAAATAGGCTAGACAGAGGCGTAAGAACATTAACAAAACCTAATTAGTGTTTGTACCAAAACCAGAAAGATATTTCAAATTAATCTGAGCACATCCTTAACTAGGGCTTTTTGGGGGCCGCCGTGGGGATGCGCGGGGGGCGGCCGGACCGGGGCCCCGGTCCGTCCGCCCCCCACGCATCCCCACGGCGGCGGCAGCCCAGTAACTCACCCCCCACCCCCTCCCCAGTTAACCCAGTCCCCAGCACCGCCGGAGGGAACTGGGGGCCACCATGCGGCAGCTCAGAGCCGTCCCTTTGCGAACAGGCACGGTGCTGACTGAACGAGAGTACCCGCTGTGCCAGCCGGCAGGTATGCTCCTCATTACACTGCCTACCCTGTCAAACAAAGTCTTTGATTTAAAAAAAAAACCAAAACACTCGCCACGATTTCAACCCTTATTATTAACAAGATGATACTTGAATTAAATCCACAAAGAAAAGGTTGTGCCTGAATAGTCCACAAATGTCAAATTAGGCACCCTCCCCATTCAGTTTGTACAGCTGCTGAAAACAATGAGACTTTGTGAAAATTTTCAAATATATGATCAGCTGAAATTATCAGTTCAGTAACTGTAAGGCAGTCAAGTACCATGCAGCCAGTACAGGTTTTCCTCTCCCACTACGGTGACTTCTGACAATACCTTGTGATTTGCCATCTGACACGCTTACGTGCCATATCCCTATTCCCTGGCAGACAAAGCTGCTGCACCCTTGCAAGACCAGGCGGGACAAGGGATTCAGCCTGACGTAGTTCAGCAGTCAATTCACAAGAAAGAAGGGGCTAAGAGCACGAAAACTTGCTTGCTTCTTACATCCCCCGTGTACAAAACAGGAAGCACTCTAGGATGGTTCTAAGCTCTCAAGGACTCAGCAGTAAACCAAAAGCTTTTAGGCTTCGATTTGTGTGAATGCACTCTGCTAAAGCCCTGCTGCTCTTACAGAAAGTATGAATGAGGGGAGGGTAGTGGAATGGAGAAGAAACCACCAGCCTTCCCAGGAAAGGCTTGGTTACAGGACAGTTTAGGAACAGTGCTTTAAAGTACTGTGGACTGTAAACCGAGTTACTGTCCCATGCAGGCAACATCTCACTTGACCATCATTTCTCCTCCCAACCTAGACCTAAAGGTGCTAATGCCTCCACTACTTCTCAAAGGAGCTGTAACTTGAAGACCAAGACAGTTTAAGTAAGTAGGACTTTAACCAATTTCTTCAATGGAATCAAGATCTGGCATTTAGCTGTAATGATTCCACTTACATGCTCTCTTGCAAGTTGAAAAAACAGCTGCATCATATTAACTGATTTATTCATAGTCACAGTTCTTAGGGAGAAAAAAACAAGCTTTTTGTGCTGCATCTTTAGATTTTTAACTCAAATTTGAACTCCGGTACTTCCTTGCTAATATTAAAGGATACTCACTATATAAACACAAAGGAAGACTCTAAATGTATTCTCTCAGAAAATTCCATGGCTTCTGATTTCTGATACATACATACAACTAAAAATGATCGTTTATTTTTGAAAAAGTATTCATTATTATGTATGCTAATGTATAAATTAGTTTATAATGCATAACTAACAAATAGGTATAAAAGCTACACTAGGAGCCTTTTATAATTGCAGTACTTTTAATAGCTCAGATTTGATTGCTGCAGGAGACAAAAAACGTTACACAAACAGGTATACATACCTCAAAAAAGCTCTCCACATACTGCAGTATGTACACTCCACAATCGCTGAAGTTGTTCTGTTGTGGCACTTTTGGGTTGGAACCTTTCATGACATCTTTGGAAAAGCTTCTTTTGTTGCCTTTCCTGACTTCCCATTCCACCTCTAAATATCTATGATAAAAGACCATGCAAATTAAAAATTCTTTTTCTTGAAGAATTTTGCAACACCACCACACCACCACCCACCCCAAAAAAAAACCTAGTGAAAAAACAACCACCCACAAATACAAAACTTACTCTCTTAGTGTTTTCACAACATTTGACCGGGAAGGGCCTCTAAGTGAGTCCATAAGCAAAATGCAGGGCCTAAGACAGAAGGGAATTTTTAAGTACACAGTATTTTACAGTAGTTCCGAAAACACAATGTTACAGAACTAGCTATGAAATAGTTTGTGGGGCGACCTTGAACAAAACTAGATCAATACTATGAAGTTTTGCCAGGGCTGCTATAATCCCCTAACTCTGATAGCTAAATGCAAAGTTATCTTTAGATTTAACCATATATGAAATACACTTACGAATGTACCAAGAAAATACAGCACTGTCAAACTGAACGGATTTGTTACAGGTAAAAGCTAATTGCTTAACACCCCCTCAGGTGTCTAATGCCCTTTTTTAATGTACAAGGTATCTGGGACACTGGCAAGAAACTTAGAAAGTAAGGCACAGAACCCATAAACATCCTTCTGGAGTAGCAGCTGGAGGACAGATAGTACAGTCCACAGCACCTAAGATGACACCAGGTATGCATGTTCAACAAGTGATCCCAGCCAATGAATCTGAAATGTAGCTGACAGTTATGCACAGAACACACAGGCACTCAACTTGAAAGACTTTAGAGAAATAATGTACCTATAAACAAACATTCTCTAGAGAACCAAGTCTGCTTGAACACTCTCTTGCATACTACAGGTGCTTACATCCCATCACTTAATGCAGAGGATGCTACCTTTGCAGTAGCTAAAAATGCTAACAGTCATACCAGCTGCCTTATATGCAACAGCTGGATTTATACATCAAAGCCGATACCAGAGTTCAGAATCTCAGGACTAGATGCAAGACATATTTTAAGGGATGAACAGGATGTAGATTACTTTTCACAAAGCTCTGTTTTCTTTTTTCTAACAATAATACACATGCACTTAAACAAGGTATCATTTCTAGAAAGCAGTAAATTCAGACAAATACCTGCATGCATTTATGTGTAGATGTGTTTGCATTTACAAATTATGCAAATTTTTTAGATATAAGCATATAATTACTGGAATAATGTTTGCTTTTACTTGTACTTGGTTAAATTTCTGATAAAAAACAGTTATTAGATAGGCAACACTCTTCAAAAGTGCACAACTCATCACCTGGAGGGGGGGGGGGGGGAGGGAAGGGGAAGTAGTAAAAGCCTTTTCAAGGTTAATTTTCTTTTCCATATAGAAGTAATTTAAAAATATTCTAATCGTAAAGCATTTAAGCACCCTTAATGACGTTTGATACTTCAGTGTCAAACATCTTACTAAATTTCATGTTTGGACTATAATATTGTGGGAAGTATTACATACAGATAATCCATCATCAGAATAGGACAAACATAGCCAAGCTATCATCAGAAGCTCATAAATATTCTTAGAACTCACAACACAGATGGATTTTTACCCTTTCATGAAAATGTATTAAGATGTCATAAACATTCCATTATCACGTATAATTTTATTCTGCACCATAAGAACATATTGTGAAAGTCTTTACCTTTCTAGCTACCATTACACTGATGAAGAAGGAAATATAAAAATGGATAAATACATTGTGAAAAAATACAAAGGAAACTGTCAAGACAGCAATACTAGTAGCAATGTTTCTGGATTTGCAATAATGTGTTTCTGTCACACCAAAATGCAAGCAACTGCAATCAATGATTATTAAGAATTTCTGGGTTCCAAACATCAAAGAATAAATTTTAAGGGTTTTCAAATCCAGAACAGCTTAAAAAGTCAATAAAATGTAACTGAATTTAGTACTGTGGAACACTCTTATTAGAGAAAAAATAATCCTAAGAACAGAGAGAGAGAGAGAGAGAGATAGAGAGAGATAGAGAGAGAGAGAAGAGTAATCCTAAAAACAGAGACAATAAAAAGAAACAGCTAGAACACATTTAGATAAAGAATGGGGGCAGTTAAACGTTAAAGTATTAATAATACTTTATCCCATTTTTCTGTACTAATCTGAGTGGTGACAAAGGTTTTCTTTAATATTAATTTAATTATTTTAAAGGCATTTAACTGCTTTTTAATATAGAAGGATACATTTGAACACATTTGATACTTCTGCGGCTTCTTTTTGTAGGAATCTAATCCCAAACCATGTTATTACTCTAGCAGTTTCATTCATTAATTTTCTGCTCACTGAAGATGATACTACGAAGTATAAAATCCTCTCTCAAACACTAATAACATCCTGATTAAGGTGTTTGAAACTGATGTATGACCATTTCCCACAAATACTGCTTTTAAAGTTCCATAAACTTTTATGAAATATCCATTTTAACTGTTTTAATACTTACTGTTTGCAGATAGTAGGCTTCAGGTGCCATTGTCCCATTTCTGAATTACAGTTATCATCTACAAGGCCGCCATCATCGCTACTGTCTTCCTATAGAAGCAACACGTTTACAGGTGTAGTAAAGCTAATATTGTTTTTCAAACGGATGCAAAAGAAATTATTGCTATACTTACACTTTTTATTGAAGACAAATAACATAAGTTTAATAAAGAAATGGTACCTTTAATCTGAAACCATTCCTGTTTGTAAAGTTTGCATTACCAACTTTTAGTCACACAGTTTCTCAAATCCATGCTGGAATGACATGGAGTGAATGGTGCTATTTATTTAATGACTGCTGAAACTAGAAAAAAACTGCAACTGATCTTTTTAAAGCATCCCTGGATTAAAAGAAGTGCAACTCCATTATTTGCTTATAATCCAAATTGGCAACACTTTCCCCCTTGCTAATGATTACTGGAAATTTACTTGGTGGTTTCAAGTATCGTAACTTCTAGATGAAATGAGACAAGAACTGCAATGAACTCAGAAGCAAAATCTGATCTCAGCTCCAGAATGAAACAACTTGGTTCTTAGGGCAAGGGAAATTAAGACTGCCATTATTACATAGACCAGGGTACAAGAACAGCCATGCCACAAACCTCGGAATATTCTTTGACCTTTTGATTTCAGTATTGATTGCTATGAAGAGTATGGAAGTTTTATGAACAAAACCACTAAGTTATTGTATCTAAAAGTATCCCAATGACTTAGTTTCTTACCCTTCTACT
This sequence comes from Falco naumanni, assembly GCF_017639655.2. Classification (NCBI taxonomy): domain Eukaryota; kingdom Metazoa; phylum Chordata; class Aves; order Falconiformes; family Falconidae; genus Falco; species Falco naumanni. The sequence goes on from NC_054059.1 coordinate 10,338,532, forward strand.
GAGTTCACCATTATTACTGCAGACCATTACGTAATAGGGAAAGAGATGCTTTCCAAAAATAGGAACCTCTGTATCAGCATGGTTTGTGAAATTTTTGGTGAGAATTATGTACACATCACTAACACATAGGATCCTATGACTGAAATCCTTGTGCTATGCCATGAAGATGTTATCATATCAGAAACTACCGCCTAGTTCCTAATACACTTGTTTCTGTTGCAGCCTCAGCTCCATTTTTGGCAGATGAGAAAGTGCACTCAGCTTGTCATGTTCTACCATTTCTGTACTTGCTTTGTGCATTCTACATGATATCAGTAACAGCTTCAGCCTCAGTTAAGTTCTAAGCTACACTGCAACCATGAAATTTGGTATCTTTTCCTCCTCTCAAGGAACACAGTTGGCCATGTGCTTGCTTTCTTCCCTGCCTTCATGCCCCGTACTTGATTGGAAACATTCTACTCCTCAGCCTCCCATCTCCAGGCAACTCTTAATTGCTACAAAATAGACAAAAAAGGCACTTCTGTCAGGTGAGAATCACAGATTGTTTGGGCAAGTGGCATGACAGGAGAGGTGGGTTGAGTCTACATGAAAAGCATTTAGGTTTCAACATAAACTGAGGCTTTTATATGTATGCATACATAAACATACTATTTGGAAGCCACTGCAAATAGCTGGAGACTTTGGGAAATAATTTTTGTTCTAGACTCAGAGGTGAAAAATAGGTAATTCCTAGACTGTATATCTGATAGTCTCCGACTCTTTATTTCGGACAACTTGGAGTCATACACCTGGAACACGAACAGGAAGGCCAATTAGGAAGAATAGTAAACATGTAACTCCTAGCTTGCTCACACTGAATATACACTGTGGAAGCAACAGGCCTATGGAATCGTGCCCTCATACCTGGCAGTGAGTCAGTAAAGGACATTTTAATGATCAGTCTTTCCACAGCTCTAAAATCTAAGCATCTTGCAACTTGAACGAGAACACTGCTTGATTATAAATCCCTGCTGTTTAAATTTGATCAGGAGAAGCACCAATGAAATCAAACAGCAGCGTAGCAACTAGTTACAAATGCATCTCTTTATGTCCAGAAAATGCAGCTGAAAGCTGACAAACTTGTTCTTGGGTCTGACAGATAAAACAGAAATGTATTAACTTCCAGAGTTTCCACTAAAATAATTGCATAATATTGCCATTATGCAAAAGACTCACAAAACTAAACGCAGGATCAGTACAGCAGTGTCCTATTAAACAGTTTAATGAACAAATGCACAACGCCCTCCTCTCAGCTAATTTGCAAGTTTTTGTAGGTAGCCAGTGCTTTGGATTTGACACTTGAAAAGAAAAGCAGCTTTAAAAAATGCACATTTACAATATGTATACAGCTTTTAAGCTGCCCATTCAAAATGCAACACAACAGTTCACATTTCCCAAATAAAATTGCTAAATTCTTTACCTGGTTATCTTGGTCTTCAGAAAAATCTATAAGCTCATCTTCATTTAGTTTACTGCCATCAGCTGAGTCTTCACTGTAGCTTAGCCTGATTTTGTGCAATCCATCTGTATCAATCACAGACAGCAGTATATTTAATCATCAAATACTATGTCATCACTGAAGAGCAAACTAAATTTAAATAAATATCTCAAATTTCCTCAGGATTGCTCACAATAACGGATACAGCTGACATATTTTACTCGTATGAACGAAAGTGAAATTTCTTTTCCAAGTAACACAGCAGAAAATGTTCTTATTTGAGAAATACCAAAAAAAAAATTCTAGAGACCTAGACTAAAACCCACCATGAAATTACCCTGTAGTTCAATTAAGTCTCTACAACAGTATGAATCGGTACTGCTACCAGAAGGGTCAGTCTCATCTGGTCCCTTACTATAACTCCTTATTCCCATCCCTAGCTGCTTCCTTCCATAACACTGAATGCTTCCACACAGATAGGACCAGACTGAGAAAGACAGTCACAAGCTTAATATTTTTTAACCTGAATCACTTGCTTGATCAGATTCGCTGTGCCGTTAATACGAAGACTTGTGCTGGTAAAAGGGAAAACGCAGCTTGCGAACACGCTGCTGGGGAGGGTTGAATGCAGGATCAGCTCTTCTGGGAGCAGCAGCTTAGAAATGTTTGTGAAACTTAACAATTTGCTACATAAAAAGAGTATCTATAAATTTACTCCCTACTCCCTCTATGTATTTAGTTGCTTGGGAAACAGCAGCAGAAGAAATAAAGAATAATGAATGTTATAGCCATACCTGTGAAAGAAGCAGATGCAGACAGCTATGGTCTCGCTAGTCTTACTAGACTGCCATGCAAGACTTCAGAACAGATTTGGAGGGAAAAAATAATAAACTCTGTGGAAATTGCTCAACTTATTCATCAGTGGCCTGGCTGAAGGGACAGAGCGCACCCTCAGCAGGTTTGCTGATGGTACAAAGCTGGGAGGAGTGGCTGACACACCAGGAGGCTGCGCTGCCATTCAGCGAGACCTGGACAGGCTGGAGAGCTGGGAGGAGAGGAACCTAATGAAGCTCAACAAAGGCAAGTGTAAGGTCCTGCACCTGGGGAGGGACAACCCCTGCACCAGCACAGGCCAGGGGTGACCTGCTGGAAGGCAGCTCTGCGGAGAAGGACCTGGGGGTTCTGGGGGACAGCAAGCTGCCCATGAGCCAGCTGTGTGTCCCGGTGGCCAAGAAGGACCCTGGGGGGCATTGGGAGCAGCGTGGCCAGCAGGTTGAGGGAAGTTATCGTCCCCCTCGCTCTGCCCTGGTGAAGCCACACCTGCAGCCCTGTGTCCAGTTCTGGGCTCCCCAGTTCAAGAGAGACAGGGAACTGCTGGAGAGGGCCCAGTGGTGGGATACCAAGGTGATGAGGGGACTGGAGCATCTCCCTTCTGAGGAAAGGCTGAGAGAGCCGGGGCTGTGTAGCCTGGAGAGGAGAAAACTGAGAGGGGATCTGATCAATGTCCACTAATATCTTAAAGGCAGGTGTCAAGAGGACGGGGCCAGGCTCCTTTCAGTGGTGCCCAGTGACAGGACAAGGGGCAACGGGCACCAACTGCAACACAAGAAGTTCCATCTGAACATGAGGAAAAAGTTCTTTACTTTGAGGGTGACAGAGCACTGGAACAGGCTGCCCAGAGAGGGTATGGGGTCTCCTTCAAAACATTCAAAACCTGCATGGAAGCAATTTTGTGCATCCTGCTCTAGGCAAACCTGCTCTAGCAGGGGGTGGGACTAGAAGATCTCCAGAGGTCCCTTCCAACTCTGACCATTCTGTGAAATAAGTCAAAAATTGATAACTCATGCCAGCAAAACCTGAAACCTTCATAAGAAAACTTCTCCTAGAAAAGGACTATATAATATATATAAACAATGACAGAAATAAAAGTGCTGGTTATGGTGTCAGTGGAGGACATACTAAAGAAAACCAGAATTTCTGTAAGAACAGTAAATAGGGCAATGGACTAGCTAGTGGAAAAAATGGCTAAGACCTGAATTTGAGAACAATTTAACAGAGAAGTTGAAGTAACTTTGGAAAGAGGTCACTAGTGGAGTTCCATAGGGACAAAAACTTGGGAATTAGTCTTACTCAGTATCTTTGAAAAGACCTTAGCACAAGAAGTAGGCCATGTATTAATGTGACTCATTGCTGAGATTCCTAAAAAATAAAAATTGGTATTGAGAAGAATCGTATCTCATACAAGAACTGAGCAATAAAAAGACGATTAGGTAAGTAATAATAAAAAAATAAATCTGTGATTTCCTCAACGTTATTTAGATATCAACTCCTACTGATTTACAAGTCCAACACCAGAATTTAGTCTGGGATCAAGACATCTAACTTTAGGTTCCCATGCACAGTAGGCATCTAAGGGCTCACCAGTAGAGCCCATATTCAGAGCACAGAGATACTCAACTGAAGAACTACTCTATGTCTGCTGAGTATGGATGAGAGGACACGGTCTCTTGGTTTCATTGACTACACCATCAGAAGCAACTGCTGTCTTCTGATATCCTAGGATATCCAGGAGATATGTATGGATTTGGCAGAGTCAAGACTCACACCCTTCTGGAGCAACAGCTGAAGGCTGGGCAGAAAACCCAAGGCCTACATCCCCATCTTCCATCTGGTTGAAATGGAAGTTTAGATACACAGCACATTTAAATTTAGCTGCCTAACCGTATGCTTTGTGTCAATCTCAAGTTGAATCTCATCCTTAAACCAGGACTGTGACCTGTAAGAATGTCGGTGTTAATGAAAGGGTACATCATCTGCAACAGCTGAGCAAAAGTCTGAGTGTTTTAGTCAGCAATAGAATGACCATCAGCCACCAATACAATGCAGCTGTACAAAAAGAAATGTAATCCCTGCAAAAATAGACATCATAAAAGGTGTTCCAACTAATTACAGACACGTAACAGTAGCAGCATCCAAGACATGACACCATATCTTACAGCAGCAACATCATAAAAACAGTAACAATCACACATAAAATGAAAAAATCAATTCAAACAACAGCAGATCTACACATACGCCCAAGCTCCGCCAACAAGACCTTCTAGAAGTGACAATGTTATCACAAATGAATAAATTTACAATAGAAAGTAGGACAGTGTTTATACTCACAAAGATATTGAAATTGTAAAGGCCTGCAGTATACAGATTATACTGCATGACTGATAATATTTTCAGATTTTGTACTGTAACCTATGCAATTACTTACTGTATAAATTAAGCCAGCAGGAATAGTATCGGTTACTAAAGTACAGTTTTTGCATGACTAGATGTTTCATACTTCATGCCTCAAAGGGTTCCAAATCTCGCAGCGGGCAGGGAAAACAATCTTTTCCTAATTCCTTCATCTTCCTTTAAAAGTATGTCAGCTCCTTTGTTCACTTTGGTACAAACTGTTCCAGATCACTGAAATCAGCCTCCACAGCGGCAATGAATGGAGAAAGCCTCTCTAAATGGAGGTCATGTGAGATCTTTAAATTTTTTTTTAAGATCATTTTCATCTTATTCTTTTTACATACTTCCTACCAGGACATTAAAGAACTTAATGGTGTGGAAGAAAAACCTCAGATGCTAGAAGACGCTGACATTAAAGTTGCTCACTCAATTTTTAATTTAGTTCTCCCACACACATACATTATGAGGATCCATGGTCAACTATTAGTCTTTCCTTAATGATCACAGTCTTAAGTGATGCAAAGCAGTATCTACAAAATGATTTTGTGTGAAAAAAGGTCACACAACTAAAAAATTAATCTGGTTTAGGAAAACAGTGTTTTATCTCCTGCCCTTTGCCATGAAAGTTGTCTCAATAGCCACAAAAACATTTTATAAGCAATGGCTATAAATTACTTATACTGTAAGCACTCAAAATTCAGCCACATAACGAACTTTCAAAGTATGAAGTTTATACCCTGCAGAAGTACTGACAGATGTGAAATCTCAGAATTTTTCATTAAAACGTGCATATTTTTACAATTACATACCCATAGACTGGCTAGCAGTTGTGAATTCACCCTGTATACCGTTTTCATCCGGAGTCCTATGGTCCAGTTTAGGGCATGCTGATTCCACAGTGTTAGGATCTTCCAGATCACTGTCTATTTGATTTAGTTTTTTGAAAGCACTTTTTCCCCTGCAAGGACTTCTTCTACAACATGAAGACTCACTGTCTTCTGTTTCAGTGTTTGGGTCAATTAAAGCTGTATTATACTTTTTGGTCAACGTCTTCTTTGCTGTGGACTTGGAAGGTGAGTTTTGTGCATCTAATTCATTTGGCAAAGGAGATGGTGTGTTGCTCTCTCCATCTGATGAGGAAGATTTTATCTGTGTTGCAGCATTTTCATGATAGTTGGGATTTGGTTCATACCTGGGTTTTTCTAAACCAGGAAAACAGATGACAGCCAAAAACCAGTGGGCGCTGCAAAGGAAAAAATAGATTAAAAACTAACAACTATATCAATGCTCAGAGTTTAACCTGGAGTAGGTAAAACTCAAACAAAACACTGAGTACATGCGCACATGCACACGCAAAACCCAAACCCTGCCCCCAACAGGTATCAAAGATATACTGTAACAGCTGTTCACTTTTCTGAGCAGGTTTTACTCAAGCCTTCGCAGTCTTCTCTAAAGGTAAGATCACTCCATGCAAGTAGTCACCAACAAATTCATTAATATGATGCCGTTAGTGGAAAACGGGTGCTGTCTAAATATTCCTTTCAATTTCCTCATACTGTATTACATTCTTTTCCTTCTTTGAATTAAAGCTTATTTATCTTTTTAACATTTTCTTTATCAATGCATGAATTAGAGATCATGAAGTTCATGCTTTATGGCTGCATAAAGTTTTCTAGCAGTTCAGTGCTAACAGCACAAGTAGTCAGATCTAACGGTATAGCTGTATTGCCCATATTCTTCTGGCTACGAGATCTTCCAATGGTGTATGAATGACACTTCGTATTTTTAAAGAAATCTTGTAACAATGAATTTAAAAAGGGGAGAAAAGAGTGTTTATAAAGCCATCACCATGACTCTGTTGTCCTCCTCACCCTTCAAAGAACTGACATTCTAACCCTTTCAGTATCAAAAACAGTTATATGCCCCAACAGAAACTAAGCTTTGCCCCAGTTTCCTCCTTATCTCCTTGTCTCTTCAGACTTCACTGACTTGCCACTCAATCAGAAATGGAGCAGCAGCAAATTCAGGGACTGAGGCACTGAAAGTAGCTATCAACTGACGTGATTTAGAAATTTTCTGAAAGATCTTAAGATTCCCTACAGCTTAACAAAACAGAACCTAGCTATGTATTATGCAGGTGAAGCCACATTTCAATGTGTTTTAAGAAAAGAAAAAGCAGTAGCTAACAATGCAGGTCTAACTGACATACTAAAAAAATACTCAGATGATTACGAAGCCCAAATTCCATGAAAATTAAATGGCAGTTAAAGTTAAGTGGCCTTTGAAAGCAGCATGTGAAGTATGGAGGCATTTTGTCTTAAATAATTCACCACATCTAGTAAATGAATACATTAAGTATTGCCAAACCCTGGATCTGTGTGTGCTCTATTAATACGGGGTTTATGTACCAATTATGTAAACAGAATAGCAAATTAACCTGCATCTAAAAAGAAAATAGCTTGTAAACTTTTAAAAGAACAACCTATTTCCATTGAAGACTTGAACAAAAAGAACTGTACTGCCACAGAATACTGATGCAGTTATGGTTAAAACAGCCACATTGTTCTGAAGTTAATTCTCCCCTAGATTCATCCTGCCCACCTCCAGTTACTGCAGTTTGAAAACTTGTTAGATGATGAGCCCCCATTCCCTAAACTAGAGGTTTTGGGAGAGTCTGGAAAGTCTTTCTGGAAGTAGATATCAAAGTCCAGCAATTCCAAAGCAATCATTTCTAGAACGTACTCTTAAACCAGATGCCAGAATAAATAGCTGTGTCCTAAAAGAAAAAAAAAAAAAGCATCATTCTAGGCAGCACAGGAGAAGCGTTATCAGGAGCAACCATTAGCAGCGTTCCTATAACGCAAGAGAAGCTCTCAAGTTTTTCCGAATCCTAGAATAACTTGCTTCCCATACTAATTAATTCAAGACACAAAGAAGCTAAAGAAACTCTAAGACTGTTTTTCAGCCAACCTTAACCACAGATTAAGGCTTGAGACCTTTTACAAACAGTAATGAATGTAGATCTCTCACTGGAACCAAAGAAACACTTCCATACCTTCGATCCGCTATTGTATCACATAAGAGGAAGTTCTGTTTACAAGGACCAATTACCAGCACCAAACCAGGTGGCAAATTCCTCAAAAATAGCTGCAGTGCTGCAACACATCAAGTTGCAAACACTGGGAGAGTCTAGACAACTCAAGGCTGCATGTGAGTTTTATGATCATAATCTATGAAGATAAGGAATAAACTGATGGATGAGAGGTGGGTGATGAAAGCCTTACTACACTACATAGGTTGCACGTACAAATGTCCAGGCAAAGGCACACTGAAAAAATTCTGAAAACCAGGTTCTCCAAGAACCACACAGAATGGCATGGACTCTGCTCTCTATACATCGCAGGCATTAATTGGCTCTCCCTCCACACCGCGGATTCTCTGTGCTCCTAGTGTTCTGACTAATCCCTTGAAGTTACAGGGCAATGCTCCAATTACAAAAAAAACCCCCAAAACCTAGACAGCTAGTCAAGGAGTTGGAAGTCATGCTCTACTGAACTCAGGGCATCTAAACATCTCCACTCTTGTCAACACCAAGTGTGACGATCCTCATTTTGCAAGTGAGGAACAGGAGCACAGCAAACTACTGTAACACAAAAGTAGTCACACAAGGGAGTTTCTGAAAAAGCTGCAACTTCATACAGATGTTAGGTCCCAGCCCATAGCCTTTGTCGTAAGATATCCAAAACTCACTGCAGATTAAGAAGCCAACTAATATAGAAATCAGCACCACAAACACATAAAAATGTCGTATTTGGCCCAAAAGCAAGGTTTCACAGTTCTATTAACAGACAAAGTCCAGGGGCTATATGTTTTATAACACATTATATACACAGCTACGGACTGTTACCTGAGGCTTAACTTACACAAACAGTACCTATAGTATACTTGATAACCAGATCTGAAATCCTTCAGGTTAGTATTTTGCCATTAAGAAACAAAAATCACTACTAATACTTATTGCCTTTTTTGTCAGCAGTATGTTTAGTTCTAAAGATAAAAAACTTATGGTTCTATATCAGAAAACCTAAGAAGAACCTGAAGTGGTACTGTAGTGAAGTTAATGAAAGTAAAACAGGATTTACATGTCAATTCAATATAAAGACAAGAGCTACGTATCAAAATAAGAGAGATACTTGCAATAAAGTAACCAGCAAAACCTCAAAACACTTTGCCGTGGTTTAACTGGAGCTAGCAACTGACCACCACACAGCTTCTGGCTTACTTCCCCCCTCCTCTGGTAGCACAGGGAGGAGAAGTGGGAAAGAGGTAAAAGCCAAGGGCTGAGATAAGTAGAATTTAATACTTGAAGTAACATAAAATACAATAAAACCCAATAATAAAAACAACAGTAATTGTAATGAAAAGGAGGGAGAAGGGGAGAGGAATAAAATCCAAAGGGAAGGAGAGGAAAAAAACCAAGTGATGCGCAATACAGTTCCTCACCACCCGCTGACCAGTGCCCAGCCAGTCCCTGAGCAGTGATCAGCCAGCCCTGGCTACCTCCCCCCATTTATATACCCAGCGTGACATTTTATGGTATGGAATATCCCTTTGAACTAGGTCGGCTGTCCTGTCCCAATTTCTTGTGCCCCTCCAGCCTTCTTGCTGGCAGGGCCTGAGAAACTGAAAAGTCCTTGACTTCGAATAAGCATTGCCTAGCTACAACTAAAAACATCAGTGTGATCAACATTATTTGTATACTAAACCTGAGACACAGCATTGTACCAGTTACTGAAAGGAAAATTAACTCCATCTCAGCCAAATCCATGACATTTTTTGACTGAAAACACCATGTTAGCACAACTCCAGTTCTCTGCTCTTGACCTATTTTGAAGCACAAGTACATACGGAAAAAAGCAGTCACATACTAACCTAGTAAAACCTGCTACTTTTCTGTGTCATGGCAATATAAGGAAGGAGGAGATACTTTAGCAAGTGACAGTTCTGTTACTAGGACAGAGGCCTAGAAGCCTTCATACTTGCCAGTTTTTGTTCTTCCCCAGGTAGCTCCCCAGCCTCCCCTCTGTCCTGCGAGATACCAATTGCTCATCATAATGGCAGTATATCAATGTTGAGTCACTGATTCTTTCCTAAGTATGCTGGCATCTCCCGCAAAAAAAGGTCAGCTTTTTGTTCCTCAAAAATGACTACTGAGTTTTGGAGCACTGGGCAAGCGACATGTTTGAGGGAAGACAGAATAGCAAGGTGCATCCAAAAATAATAGCAGCTAAGAACAATGAATTAAAAAAAAAAATACATAAGATCTAATGTATGCTTTCTTTGGCAGAAGAAGGTTGTCAAAACCAACAATAACAAACCAACCCACTCTCCTGCCCCCCAATAGACCAGCGCTTTCTTGTCTCCCTGGATGCTTGTTTTTTTTCTGCTCTGCAATATTCTTACTATACATATAAAAAAACACTTTTTCAAATGCATATCCTGCTATCACCACTTACAAAGTTTCAGTTCACAGTGAAGGGCAGTTCCACAAAGTGTGAATAGGATCATTTCCAGATGAAAGATTCACACCAAGAGTACACTTTTTTTGCTCTAATCATTACTGCACGAGTCCATGAGACCAAGGTAGACCAAAGCAAAATCCCCAACCCACACAAGGGGTAAACATCATGCCTTCACTACAAGCTGTTTTGTTCTGCAGATTCGTTCCTACTGAGCTGCACTACTTGCTTAGGTAGATACTGCTTTAGCTCCTTATCAATAGATGATCAAGACAGTGAAAACTACTATATGTTAAGTTACTAGCAACTAATTCTTTTAAAACCACAGAACTATTTCTTTTCATTTTCAGGTGACTTCTAAGTCAGACTGTCTGGTATTTGCAGCATGATCAGTCTCATTTCTGCTATGCATAACCAATGTGGATGTGGGAATGACGTGAGATATGATGGTGGGAAGTAAATAAACTTTAGTTGCCTTAGAGTTTATATAAGTGACAGGCACTTCAAAGTTCTGGTACTTAAAGCTTTGGGGGAGGGAGATGGTAAGGATGAAGTCTGTAGTGGACAGGGAATTATCCTACACCTGAAGTTGTTTTCATCACCTGAGAACTGGCTGTCTTCCCATAGCTGTACAGAGGTCATAGCATCTCAAAATCTAAAGCCAGTGCTTGTGAGAAGCTTTCTCAGAGATTTACTTAACAACTTTATAACAAAGACAGATCTATGGTCAGTTACCTCATAACTGCCTCTCTACAGCTAGTCTCAGAATTCAGCTGGACAGAAAAAAAAAAAAAGATTCGGGAAATTTTCCTCCCACTTCACAATAGCATGGTATTTAGATAAATTTATTTTGAAAAGCTTTTACTTAAAAAAACTCCCATTCTTTGAACTTCTCAAAGATCAGTTAGGTATGCCTATGATAAGTCAGTTACAATTCTCTTGTCTCTCTGTCCTTACTTATGTTTTCTATTGTTTAGTTTTTAAATGCAGTAATTTGGCTTAAGGACTGCTTAGATTCTTTTTGTAAAATGTAGAAATATGTTTGTGACAACTTGCTCTGATTATTAAGGATGGTAAGCATCATTAAAAGTCTAACAATGATCAGAATGCCAACAGTCTGCTTCCTGATCCAAGAAAAGTATCAGGACAAAAGGATATAAAGAAAAAGAATACAGCTTCCAATACAGGCCAGCAGAGGTTTCCAATTGCATTTTCTTCCAATACAGATTTATTGTAATTAAAAAAGATTATCTCAATCTATACCAAAGAGATGTCATCAGAAGTAAAATGACTAAAAAAAAGCAAATCCAGAAGTCACCAAAGATAAGAGCTTAGAAAAAGGAAAAAGGAACTCCTGAGAACCAAGTAAAACTAGAAAAAGTACTCAGAAAAGTTCATTTTTGCTTAGTCTTTACATTGGCTCATACTTCTTATATTATAACACTTAAAGGTCTCACATTATTATTTTGGTTTTATTACCTGGAAAAAGATGTTTAATCTTTTAATTTTTAACTTCAATTCACACTATAACTTTCAATTTTAGAACTATGAAGCTTAAGTCTTTACCAAATGCGATAAAAAGGTATGTTTACTTACGCTTCATTAAGGGGAACAAAAATGAAATCTTTCTCAAAAATGTCAACGTGCCGTGTCCATGTTTTTACTCGCCCATGTCGTTTTTGTTGTATTCTGTGAGAAGAAACCAACACATTATTTGTAGGGTGGCTTATTTTAACTGGCAGACTACTTTTCCAGATATTTTCACTTCAACAGCTTCTTAAGATTTCCAAGGTACATTCCATGTTTGCTATAGGTCTGGATACCTCCTGCAGTTCTGTCGGTATCATACTATTGTCTGTAAAGATTTTATGTCTGTAAAGCATCTGTTCTTACATCTTACATCTTACAGAGCTAACTGTACTTAGCTCTTAGTTAAAGTGACCCATCAACAGACTTACGAAAGGTTTGAAGTTTCGTGAGTATTTCTTCTTTCTCTTTGATTAAGGCGTTTATAGAAGAATGAACTGAACACGTGTATTCTATCAGCATCTTCTTTTTTCAGTTTTTCAAGTACCAAATACCTAATCAGTTAAAAAAGAAAAATTCATGGAGGTGTTAATTTTAAATATTAACCGCTGCAGTAAAAATGACTGCCAACCTCCCCACCAAACTGTTGCAGCCTCTCACAAAATAGCTGTAAGAATATCAGAGCTAAGTAACCACAGGAACTACTTAATGCAGAAAAGTGTGTCAATACTGCAAGATATTAAGTGCTTTCCCCAATCAACAAGTGGTTTTGCTGCTGTTGTATTTATTTTTATATCATGGCAGGAAAACAAATGTTCAATGACTTTGTTACATAACAATCAACCTAGGAAAGACCCATATTTTATAACTGAGCTGCTAAGCCTCCGAACACTCCCAGAGTGATGCATTAACTTTCTTTTTACCTGTAAAATATTTCAACAGACTGAAAATTACACACACACCCCTTACGTGTAGCATAAACACAGCAGCACATACCAGTTTTATATGCTTCTAACATCTATAGTGTCAGTGACACAAAAAACAATTTATTTTAATCAAAACATGAAATTCCAAGGAACACAAATACTCTGGAAAAAAACAACTGAACTTAAAAAGACTTTTTTTTTTCCTTGCAGTTAAATTTCCACTGCAGATACTAGGAAATTTTAAAGAACCATTTTTCCAAGTGAGAACAATGTCACTGTCAAGCAGGACAGGAAAGGAACCAAAATTTCTCGCAAATATAGAAAACAACCTTTGAAATTACAGGTATACATACTTGGAGACCGACTTTAATTGGAGACCAACTAAAGAACTAGGTTCTTCAATGTCAGAAATTTTCAGGTTTCAAAGTAAAAGATGACTAAAAACTGATTTGAATTAAAACTTACTTTAAATAAAAATCAATAATAACATCATTTAAAAATTCTCCTTCATTTAGACAATGGAGGTCTTCATTGGTCACAGAAATACCACCTTTAGCTGGAGGAGGTGGATAAACTATCAACCTGAAAAAAAAAATACAGTCAATAATAATAATTAAGAAATGCCAAAAAAACTGAGAAAATTATTACAGTGCAAAGATTAATATCTTACTTTTCTATAGGACCAATAAATACTGTATGTGGTTCTCCAATTTCTTCATCATCATCAAAATATGGTAACTGTTTATTTCGCTGCTGCACTTTGGACTCAGAAGCAACCTTAAAAGAATAAAAGTAAATACTAATTTGCATACTGTGTTCAAATTTATCAAAAAAGATAATAAATCTTTCTGAAGTCCAGCAGTGTCAAGTTTAGGTTTTTGCCTTTCCTAGCTCATTGATTACACTTAGCTCCACACTCATTTCTTGCAGGTCCACAAAATTTGCAAATTCTTGAAGAGGTAGTTTTGTTTAAAGAACATGCTAATTCAATTTGAATTTCTTGTTTGAAATACTGTAATTTTACCAGTAAATTAATGTGGAAACAATTATGTTGTCCAATTATTAAGGGATGAGAAATTTGTACTATAATTTCTAAATGACAAAATTACTTGTGGACCATTGTACATTCTTATGATCAAACTAAACACACTATAAATAGTACTGTGAATGCAGACCATTACCCATAGTTTCATAACCCACCATGGACCAGTCTGGGAATCCTCATATAAAAGCCAGTAGAAGTTGTTGGGATTTTTTTGAATCTAGTGACTAGCACACTACCTTTACTGTATTTGTAACCTAAATAATATGATGACTTTGTTCTAAAACAAACCCAAAAACATAATTACATTTTTTATTTTGTTTTCTCTGTGAGATGGGCTTCCTTTGGAATTGTCTTCCAAGCACTTAGTAAATGCGACAAGCCTGCCATTGGCTTCTTCAAAGGAAATTTTCACAAAGAAGTCAGAAATATTATTTCTAATACCAATATCAGTAATTATTTTTTCAAATACTGAGTTTGCATGAGAATCAAGCCCAGTTTCAAAAATCAAAATGATGTACTGTTCTTCTTGACCTATAAAAAAGCAGAGAAAATTATTCATTTACAAACAAAACAAAATGTTGCAATTATAAACAGATTTCAAAGAACTGTGGGCCACCACATGTACACGCTGCTGACAATACATACAAGCAGTAATACACATGTATGCCAGTAGACAGAAGGAATAACTACCAAGTTCTTCTACCTACATTTGCAAAAAGAGGGCATTCAACTTTTACCTTAATCTAGAAACGTTAATTATTACACCTGATAATTTGTTAAGACACACTGAATGCAAAGCCAAAGCATATTTTGAAATAATGGCTTCTTTGCTTACTGACAGTAAGACTCGGTAATCGCTATTTTCTATTATTCTTATTACAGTTCCTATCCTATTGTTTCTATGCAATTCTAGAAATTATATAGTCAGCATAATTTCCTCTCTATAGGGCAACACCATGCCCTAATTTCTCCCAGGTCAACACTAAGAAGTCTAGAGCAGCTCTCTCAAAAATCCATCAAGATACATTCACCTATGGAAATCTATTAGAAAAGAACTATATTAAGAATGTAGGTGGGCTTTTGTGGTCTCAATGTTTATTATAAAAATGGCTTTAATCTGCTTAACTCCTACTTTCCAATAGATGGAGGGGGGGGAGCACATGCACTGAGACAACATACCCTAGATTAGACAAGAAACAGTATATGAGACCCCACGATTCAGGCAGATTCATGGTCTGTCCAGATTCCTCATCCTAGAAGGCTACACTACAAAACCTTTTTGAAAATTTTACATATTAAAGTACTACAACATATAAGCCCAGAGGTTCCCGGCCTTTTAGCTAAAACTGTCTATAAGAATCACTTCTACATGGATACACAGCACCAACATCTGCACGTCAGCTCTTTCCAACAATGGAGATTCTCAGAAACAGTGACAGGTTGGAAAAAAATACTACTTTAACTTGGGGTATCTAGCAAGTAGGATACAAAACTTAAACCAGTGCTTAGAAACTAAACAGAATAGAATACTAAGGAGAAGAAAAAGTGTATTTTGGGAACGACTGTTTCCAGAGTGAAATGTGAAAATAAGCACGATGCTTTTTTAAAGTCGATACAAACTGTATACCACATATTAGAAGCACAAAGTTCTAACAAAACTACTCTTACTGATTTTAGGCATGTGTTGTTGGGTATGTAAGTACAAAACCTGTGATGGCAATTTCACAAAAGAAACAGTTATTTTTCACCGATCAGATTTCTGTTACCATAGAAACAGAAATCTCTTCAGGATCTCCAATCCACTGGCAAACAGTTTTCATTTCTAAAAAGTATGCATCTGAGCAAGGAAAGGAATTTAAAATGTCACAGTAATCAAAATCTTCATCCTCTTACACGGGTAAGGAGATCTCACCACCTAGAAGAGCAAAGCCCTGCTTTCAGGTCCTGTAACATAGACAAACCATAACTTCTCTGCCCTTGGTGAACACCCTGCTAACAGAATACCATCAGGCATTCTCTCATGATTACTCTTGCTAGCTCTAATAAATCTTGTATTTCTTTTGGTACAGTGGCTGTCTGAACAGGTCAGCTTACACCTTTACCAAAAGCTGGAGACTGTAAGTCAGATCAAACAGCTGTTGTATAAATACCACCTGCTCACATCATCTGAAAAATAAGCAGTAAATTGCACTAAGAGGAATTATTTAGGCAGTCAGACACAGGAATAGGATTCAGGCTGCAAATCTCAGTCTCACGTAGCTGGCTAACTCAGAGCTGCAGGGACCTGTTTTTCTGTAAGAGAAGAAGAGTTTCAGACACATGCATAACCATTTCCTTTTGGTTATTCTTAACTCTGCATGCTAACTTGTGAGAAATAATTCTTCAGCAGCATATTGCCCAATTCACCACACACAGAATTCGGGTGTCTAACTAGGTTTTATTTATTCCTGGTTTGGGAACTAGGCATCTACACACACAATTGCTTACACAGCTATGGGTTCAGGCTTAAAGTAATTTCACACTCACAAAGCAAATCGCAAGTGTGTTACAACAAAGTGCTCCTAAATATCAAGTACAATAAAGCAGCTGGGTGCAAAACTAGCTTGGTGCCACAGCTTCAGAGGGAAAAGGCGGGGGGTGAAAGGCTGAGAGACATACTAAGGGAAGGATTTTTTACCTGAACAACTCAGTAAGTTTTTCCTTTTTTCACTTGTGAACACCTGTGATACCTGAGGTCTGGTGCCTGCTCCCAGGATTGTCTCTAGCTCCCCTACATGCACTCCAATTACTTTTGTAATTGTAACACTCGTTACAGCTCATACTTTTTATAGGAGGTGGATGAGGTTATTATAACAGTACTGTGTGCTGGAAGCACACAATTCTGAGATTGCTGAAAGCATTCTTCCTCCATTTGAATGCATCATGTATCTATGAAGCTCCGTACAAGTATAAATAACCACAAAATTTAACTTAAAGAAAAACCTATTTAAGGGGAAGAGGACTCTGTATTAATTTTAAGAATAGTGTACATATTAAGATGCTAGACCCTTGAGTAAAACTATGTTAAAATTAAAACTTAATTTTAAGATACATGAAGACAACCCATTTACTTTCCAAGCAGGTATTTGTCTGCATCACAACATCACTACAAGCATATGCGGAAAAAACCTCAGTCAACCCACACAACACTTTCTACTGAAACTAAGGCCTGGAAGCAGAACAGCACAGAAAGCAGAAGCAAGTATACCAAAAGCTAAACAAACCAACTTGCTTTAATTCAGTACAAATATTAGTGAAAAAAAGTTACACTTGATTGGCTAAATGTTGTAACTAGCATGTGCCTGGACAAACAGAAGACTAGTTTTGCCAAGCTGTTCTGAACTATACTCATCAGCCTGGGAAGGTGATAGTATCTGGAAAAACACTACCCCTGCCCCAGCCAATGATGCCAGTTTTAGTCTTTAGTACACTCGGTCACGATCCAAAATAGTAAAACAAAATTTGAAGTGAATAGTAAACTAATAAAAATTGTTTTACTTACTGTCTCCTTTACATTCGTACCAAACATTATCTTTACTCATTTTCAGTTGGTCTCTCAGGCTACTACAGGTTGATGGTATTGTTTGTAGGAAGACTACTGGTAATTTTCGCACGCTACACCATTCACATTTGGTAAGTTCTGAAGTTTTCAGGTTAATCTCTCTGATATCGCTTTCTGATTCTAGGAGAAAATAATGACATTATAGTAAAAATATGCAGGTTTCCTTTACAATTTCCCCCTTGATTTTAACAACGTACCAGTATGTACTCATTAACAATCTTAAAAGTTTTTAGAAGTTTCAGATCAACACGTAACCAGGAAGTGATGTCTGTTATATCTTAAAAGACAAACCGAACTCCACTGTCACCTCTCAGGGAAGTAATCAGAAACAAACTGTTTTTTCTCACCGACTTCAATCTAGTTTTTATTTCAACGAAAAAAACACCCTTTCCAGTGATTTAAATTTGCAACTACTGCTATGACACATTTTACAATAGGTTTGTAAAACTTTGTAGATTTACCTTTGACCAATTTCCCTTATGAAAAATAACTATAAAAAGAAGAGGTGAATGAACACATGAAGAGAAATGATCTGACTGCCTGAGGGAAATAAGGTGCTCCTTTCAATTTACTACCAAAAGGAGATGTCAGCAACATGGTAAATTTTAACACTACCTCTGATGCTGTCAATGGCAATGCTGAGTATTTTACAGGTTTTAGTGAATTATAAAAACGGAAAGAAAATTGTGTGAAGTCAAAATTCTTCAATTTGATGAAAAGACCCAGAATTTCAATGACATTAATTATTTCTAGATCACAAAAACGGTTAACGGTAGTTACTTAAAGCTTTAGTTAGCGGCAGCCTCCACCACAAAAACTGTATGCCCTTATGTAGGAACAAAGCACAGAATGGAAGGACAAATGGAGCCAATATGAAGTCCTTTAATAAATAATAATGCAACAAGCCTGTCTCCTCCTCCTTTCCCTGTAAAAGGGAAGAGATGCTGCAGGGAATTCCTGAAAATATTAAGGATTTTCTTAAGTTAAATTCTAGTAAATATTTCGTGACCAGACAGATGGCGAGTAAAAATTAGTAAAATGGTTATCACCTAAAGAGTTTAATTTGCATCACCCTGAACATAATTGCAAAAAAACATATGATGGGGGGGAAGACATAAAACACATACCGTTACTTTCTAGTTTAGCACATCAGTGGTGGTTATTATTAGTGAAGGAAGCGTTTCCCCCTCCCACCCCTGCGATCCTTATCTTGGCATCTAGCAGTCAAAGTCCAGCAGCCACCCTCTACACCCACCCTTGCCAGCAACTGAACGCACACCCCTGTGCCTGCCCTGCCAGAAGGGGAGTCTGCTGCTTGTAAAGACAGGGCAGTTACCCAAGGCCAACTATCCACTGGCTGCAGACTGGAAGTGGTGGCCACCACAGCTTCTGTGGAGCAAGGCAGCCCGCCTTTTCTTCTAAACCTCCAATACCCCTGTCCCACTAGCTGCGGAAGAAGCAGCCCGGCTCCGAGTCAGGCTGCAGTGACAACACGCTTCCTCCAAGCCGCCTGGACATTCGCTGTTCAGAACAGTTTGTCATGTCTGCCGTGACACGTTTTGCCATCTCATCAGGAAAAGAGCAGCAGCAATGTGCTACATGGATTCTGACTAGTCTATCTCCTTGCACTGGTTCTCCTTTATCTCCTTAGGGACTTAGACAGGAGAAAATGAAGTTAGTAAATGAGTGAAGATTTGTAGATGACTCCTAGAGTCTTCTGCCCTTTTTGTTTAAAACAAACAACAAAATAGCTTTCCAAGGCTAGGCTGCAGTATCTCAGTCTCTATAGTAATATTCAGTTTTCTCCTTCCTAAATGAAAACACTTGCCTTAGTTCATTTTACCTAACTTCCCACTTTCAGAGGTAGGCTGCAGTAACGACAATCACAAGTGAAAACCAGAGGTATACAAGTCCTTCTAATGCTGTCTAGATAGAAAGTCCTTGCCAGAACATGAGCTAGCTGGTCTTTGGAGAAAATTCTGAATCCTTGTAATGGTGGTTTGCACTGAGGTAAAACGTACCGAATTTCATGTGCAAGGAAGACTGTCTACTCTTCATATGAAAATTTAAATTGCATTGATCCTTTTGTGTTAAGACAGGCATCTTAATAATACATTTCACCATAAACACCTTAACCCCTGAGCAATACTTCCTGTAACACTGACTTAAGACAGACAACATGACTTATCCATTAAAGGCCACATGAATAGATTTTTACATGTTAGAAACAGAAAGTTGTTTCCTTGAAACACCAGTTGGGAGTTGCAGAAAACTGACAAGGAATGTGGAGAGAATTTTGAGAACCTGACATATTTATACATGCAAACACAAGCTCAAAGCAGGACAGTACTGCTGTTTCTACAGCTGTTCAAAGCATATGCCTTTCCTGAAAAAGCATGACCATTGTAATCAATCTCAAGAAAAAAAAAAAATCAGGTGTCATTTTTATTCCAAGACCCTTACTTGTATTAAAACAAGTCGTGCTGTGATTATGATGTTAATAGAAATGGACCTAGCTGGGAATACACCCATCTCCCTCCAGTTGCAAAACAAAAAAAATTAAATGGAAGTGTGCTAAATGTTCCGATAAACACAGCATTTAATGAGTTGCCATATTTATGCTATTGAGGGACCAAGTCCCACATAAATCATTTCACCATGCAGCTGTTTTGACTAAAAATTGACATTTTCTACAAATTTTACTAAGCTTTTTAATGTTTTTTTAGAAACGCATTTAATGCATGAAAACTGATAGTTTCTATGCATCTATATTTTATACACAGCAGAAAATTAAAATACTTTACTGAGCAAAGCCTATGCTTATCTTCATAGGTTATGAGACACCTTTTTGTATATAATAATGACAAAATATAATAGTTCTGTTTTACAAATAACAAAAGGCAAAATTCAATAGGACTGCATCTTCATGGAAACTTAAGATTAAGAAAAGGAGGCATTGCTTCTTTTTAGGCCTAATGCAAAACCCTACAAAAGAAAACAAAGGAAATAGTGCAATAATCGTAAGCTCACCATTTCCTAAACTATGTCCCTGTATTTCTTTCAGGAACATGAAATCTACAACTCAGAGGCTAGAGAAGAAAAATTTTTCCAGGGAGATATAGACAGGAAAGGTCTAAGACACTTAGGTGGTTTTTACTCTCTACTGATGCATCTGAAATAAAAAAAAACTAATAAAAGGTAACATGTTTTACAGGAGGTTACTCTTGCCTTTTGTTTTTGTTAATAATTTTCAAGACAACCTTTGCCAGTCATCACCAGAATATCTACAACTCTTCAGCCAGAATGAAGGGGAAGAGCTAATGACCATCCATTTGCACACCAAATGACACCACAAATTCCTAATTCCTGCTATCTGTGATTTTTTTTCTGTCAGTGGAAGGTATAAAAAATGCAAAATCATTTTGTATTTATTCACGAGGCAGTTCAAATTTATACTCCCATTCTTCTTCCCTGACTACAGGCACAAAATGAGAATCGACATTTCATTATGACTTATTTGTTAAATCCTTTCAGAAAGTTACTTCACGCAATATATATATATGATCAGTATTAATGTAAAATGAAAGATGTACTCACCTTCTTGACTTTCTAAGCGTATTTTGATATAATCCAGGCAAAACTGTGGAAGACAACAAAATAAGATTTCACATCTTCTCTAAATCAAAACTGACTTAATGCCTTTTAATTGTGAGCAAACATATTTCAATTGACTAAGTACTTAAGTAATGAAAATTGTAAAATAAAAACTACCTTTTTAAAAAAAGCAAAGTGTACATTTTAGCATAAGTCAAGGAAGCAAGTAAATTCTTTATTATTCAGTGTCTCAGTCCTATTGACTGTTGAAACTTAAAGAGTTCTCCTAAGTATTCCACTTTCAAAAAGGTTTATAATGCTCTGAAAAATACCACCAATTATAGCGAGAGGAAAAAAAAAACTATCTTCAAAAGAGAATGTCTTCTATTATCAGTATTTAAGCAAATCAAACAACAGGGTTTTGCAGATAAGTGGAAAGAACAAGTAACACTTCTCTGCTATTTATGTGGTTACCCCAGCAAGAAGTGTCCATTTTCTCTGGCTTATTGCATACAATTAACATTCGATGTCTCCTTGAAAGTCTCTGAGTAACTGAGCTAACGAAAAAAAATGTTATATAAAAATAAAATAATTCAACTGCAGACATGCTTCTTCCTCTCATCTATCAATATTAATTTTTTGGTCACTGTTGCCTTCAATATTCTTAACAAATGCATGCTAATCCACAAGCCTCCACAACCAAGTAAATTGTTTTCAAGGGTTTTGCAGGCATGATGTTTCTCTAACACCAGCACTAGATAGTATGTCGGTACTTTGGGATTCTTTGGGAATCACTGCCCCTGACATTAGAGACAAACTTACTGTTCCACAGATAAAAGGCAAAAATATTATGTTGTTAAAGTATGAAAATAACAATGTCCATGAAAAACTGAAAGGAGATTTGTGAAATAGTAAGTTTACTTACAATCACAGGTTCCACTACCATTCTTCGCAGTGTTCCTATTCGTATACTTCGACAATGCAGAATGACACTTTCACAGGAATTCAGAGGTACAGTCTCAGTTACAATCTCTCGAGAAATAACTTTACGCCGTTTTATTGGAGTGTTAGACACAATGTTCCCAAACTGAAAAGTAATTTTCAAGGTTTCAGAATGTCTCACTAAGATTTATTGCTAAAACAAGCTTGCTAAAAACTAGCGACTATATTTTCAACTACTTTTCTGTTGGTCAAGAACATTACTTACTATATAGCATCCACCTCAACCATAAACAGAAGATACAAATTTCCTAAAGGGCTTTATGGAACATCTAAAGACCTTAATATTCTAGATTAAGGAAAAAAAAAAAAAAGGGTAAGCTGACACTTGTAAACATTTTGTTAATATTTCCAAATCACAAATAGTGCTCCTAAAATTGCCAAAACCAATTCAGGTTTTGTCATTTTGAAACACTGTGCAGTCCAGCAAAATAGGGTTATTTTTAAAATATTTTATTTATATAAAACTGCTAATGCTGTAAAAGCACCACAATGTTGGTGGGTTTATTTTTTCTTTCAGTTTTTATTAGTGCAAGCTTTTTGTGACTGAAAACACTGAGTAATTACTGAAGTACAGTGCCTCACCACATTAGCAACAGTAGAATCTTCAAGAAACATAAATAAGCCCAAACAAAATTCCTTAAAGAAACTCTACAGAACTATTAAGATATTTTTAGGATAGATTCCAGGACCAGAAGTCTGAATACTGAGAGAAGGTCACGTGGAGTTTGGCTCCAGTTCAAGAAAGTCTCCAGATGCTGACTGAAGCTGTAATCTCAATGAAGCATCCCGTTTACCAACAGATCAATCTTATGAAAACCTATTAAAATGAAAGAAAGCTGGCCAACAGCCACCTGATTAATGTATTTATTTTTTGTATTGCTTATATTGCTCCACATCGTGGAAGGATTTTCTGTACACTAGTCTTTTATTTGGTAGTTACATTGTTTCATAAAGCTGTCCATTAATAAACATTCTTTTGAGTTACAAAATACAATTAAAACTCCCACAGAAGAACATTTTAAGGGATTCAACGTATCTACTAAGACTAAGTCTTGACAATTAGGTTAAAGTCCCTAATCACTAGCCTGTCTTGGCCGTAATTCAAGCTACATGTTTGGATGCTTCATTTAAATACAGTAGAGAAGGCAAAGATTCCCAATCCCTGAATAAAATATCTTCTTAGGACTAGCTAAACTTTATTAAAAGCTCAAAACTCAAGACAAACAGTAAAATGGTAAACATTTAAGTGGAGCTATATTCAAGTAGCCTCTTCAGTAAAGAAATAATGAATATTCTTGAGAGAAAAAAAAAATGAACAAAGCTTCTCCAAGCTTCTTCTATCATATCTGACAAAAACACTGATATCTGCAATTCTTCGTAGTTTCCTTGAATCAATGGAAAGTTTGTGTCAAATTTCACAAACAAACAAAAAATTTTTTCCCTTATTTTTAAAAGCAAGCTATTTCCTACTTTTATATAAAATACATAATTCATTTCCAATGTTACTACTGGTTCTTAAAGACTGGTGAACAGGAACATATGGGTCTACAAAGAAAAACATTTGGGAGAGTTTCAGGAGTCTTAGACACCAGTGGCTTCACAATGCAACAGTTTCAATTAATCCAGTAGATAATGCCAGAATAAATGAAATTCCAAACTATCTATCATCCAAGCTTTTAGCCCCACAGCTTTATTGTAGGCTAGAGGTTCACAGCTTCATATTGACAGTGGTGACTAATTATATACCATATTACAAACATCCATAATTTCATCAACTACAAGACTAGAATGTTGGCTTCTGAATCTCAACATCGCATGAACGTTTTGGCATCATTACTTCAGCATTCTAACTCAGAAAACACAAAGGATTTGAGACTGCAGGTGGAAATCTGATCCGATACTTGTGTTAAACTAAACAGTGAAGCTGGACAAGCGACCCAAGAACAGTTTTAATCAGCACTATTAATTCAACACCACACTGCCACAGAGGAATTATTTTTCCTAATGGCTCACTGTTGAGGTGGTTAATTTTTTAACATACTGTGAAAGCTGTCCCCTTTGACAGCACTTAAGAAGTCTGCTCATGGAGCACTTTTTATCTTTGTTTATCCAAATCTTGCAGTGGTACTCAACTACAAAACAAAAGCCCCACCAGGAAATCCTTAAAATAAATGATATTAATTGGGACAGTTGTTCGAAGTATTTTGATTTTAGAGGGACTCTATTACTCCTAATGTCTCTTTTCATGTTTAACTTTCTAAGTCCAAAGTCTCACCAAGCAAGAGCTGGTACTTATATTTTTTTCACAAACTAAGCAGGCCCTTGAGTTTCACACAGACACCCTGGCACAGTCTCAAAGAATATACATTCAACACAGAAGCACCTATGTTAACAGCATAATTCAAATCACGATGAACATTTGTAAAAATATAATTAATACATTTTCTTATGTCTCCAGTATTATGTAAGCAGATATACTACTCAATGAGCTGCTAAGTAAGAAAAGCAATCAAAATATAGTCAACTTCTGACAATGCAAACAAGCCTTTACATTTACCATTATCTGATTTTTGTTTTCTTTAAACAAAGCATTAAATAGTACCTGATCTTTCATTCTTGCTTTTCTTGGTAGTGTGACTGCAATTTCTGTATCTGTTGTTATACTACCTATTCTCTGTTCTATTCCACAACTGTTTTCCTTTAATGCTGCTTCCACCTTTCCTGTAGAAGGAGCTGGGGAGGAGCGGGCTGAATCTGCAGGACGAGGTGAAATGCTTTCCATTCTCCTAGTGCTGCCACTATCCTCATCATCATCATCATCATCATCACTAGACAAGACAACTAAACAGAAAATATTACATTCTCAACCACTACATTTTCCTGTAACAGAAATTTCTTTTCCAGCAATAGCTTAAAAGTAATTTATGTAATTGTCCTGCAGTGCCAAAAAAGTCCACATTTATCATTATATTATGCTTTTAATAATGTTTATTTTGAATCTGCTCACAGGCGCTCCCTCCCCTCATTTATTTCTCACAACTAACTATACAAGAAATGGGTATCGTTAATCAGCCTCCGCACACAGAAGTGAAGTCATACATTTCCTGGTCCAATCAAAAATTGAGAGTGAATAATATAAATTAAGAAAAACCGTCAAAAGAAATTACAACAAGTTATTCAAATCAGTAAGACAACATGGTCTAGTAAACTAAGCATGGAACCAGAAACATAATTTCCCAAATTCCAAGTTCCTTCCTGCTTATAAATTAATTTGAGTTTATGCAGAGAAAGCACAAAAAGTCAACATTTTACAAATTACGAATTTGAAATAAATGCGTAGCTCAAAAAGAAAGGCAGGGGGAATATAAAATAAAAAACAAAGACTGTCTTTCCCTTTGGGAGAATGAATGATGAAATTCTGCTAAGAATGCTTTTTTGCTAAAGTTACAAAGTGTCTTTTTAAAAATAAAAGATTCATGAAGTAATATGTTTTCCCCAATGTTCATCCTTCTCAGAGAGTACCTCAGCATATGAAAATGAAATTAAAAAAAGGTCTGTCCCTCTTCCCCAAGAAGATTGTTCACAAAAAAATTCCATGCAAAATCAGTAATGTAAACCTGCGGGAACAGTTCTGTCATTATACAGTATTTTGGGTTTCCAGTTCATGGCTATATGCATAAAAAGGTACTTACTTGGATCATTTAGTTCAGATGGTCTCGTACTTCTCTGTCTTAAGCTTCCTGTAATTTTAGGATTTTTTGTCCCAGTAATAAGACCGACTTTTCCATTCTGTCGTAACATAGAATGTCCTACTTCATTACTCAGTAGAATATCTGTTGGACCTTTCCCAACAGCAGAACTATAAAACTTCTTTGTGCTGAAGCCTGTACCTGAAGATTTTTGCCCTGTTGAATTCTGATGTATCGAAGAACGTGATAAAGGTCCCACAGATTCACCTAATGTCACAGTTTGTCTGGAGATTCTTTGCAAATCCTTTAGAGAAGCACTTTCACAATGTCGGCATTTGGTCTGATTCTCATTTGCCCGCCCACAATTTGGGCAATCAGTAGAATAATCAATTGGTTCCAAAAGCTAGAGAGGAAACACACACACAAAACTAGTTAACCACATTAAGTGCAAAGATACCATTTCCAAATCATGCATTTAATTCCTGTTCAGAATAAAAATTGACTATATTAGCAAATATAGTAAGCAGGGAAAGCAAACATTAAAAGACAGTTTGTTTTTTTCATTTAAGGAAATGAAAAATATTCTAACAGGAACAACTGGCACTTGTGGGTATTTTTAGTAAGTGATTAATGTTGGATAATTCAGATTTTTCTTCTTGCCTTTTTTTTTTCTGTACATAAAAGGCTGCACATTATTCAGATATATTCATCAGCAAGAAGGTCCATTTACATCACTTCTGTAAAAATAGTTTCATTGGAGAAAAATGGAGTAACCTAAGGATCCAGAGAGCAATGCTAACGAGGACTAGAAGCAACCTCCCGGTCTCCCCAAAATATCTTCTAACAGCCTGGCAAAGCATGCAGAAAAAAATCACTCCTCAACAAAAAGACAGGACATACGGACAGACAGACAGACAGACAAGGAAAAAAAAGTACACTGCTCTAGAGTTCAGCATCTCAGAAAAGAGAATAGGACTTCAGAATAAGGAGATCCCCAAATTTTCAAGAGGAACGCAAGGACTACAAGGGAAAATGTATCCTATCACTGCAAACACAGACATGTTTTGTTTCTCTCACATGCACTAGGTCCCACCAAAAAACTCTGAACGTATCTTCAAAACATAGCTATTACAATTAGCACATGCATCCTCATCCCCACCCCACACTCCATGCCATCATGAACATCTTTCCAATAAAGAAGACTTCTTCAGGTGTTGGATCTTCAATCACTTTTTAAAACAAATGTAAAGACAAAAATTATGCAAGGAGAATATATTATTGTTACAAAATTTCTGCAGTTTAACAAAGCTACACATACTATAGCAACACAGATGCAAAAAACCCCAGCATATAAAAATGTAGTATCAGACCTCTAAAACCAGAGTGATAAAATAGCAAGTGACATGAAAACCAGTATTGTGCCTCAGTGTTTAGTTATAGAATGTAGCAAAGATACCTCTAATCACATTGAAGAATTTCAATCAGACATTAAAATATTCAGCAGAAGCTACCAATTCTACCTGAAGGATCAGAATAACTGCACCCCTCTACTCGAGCCACACACCAAAAATTTAAAACCTACTTCCTTTTCATGGTTTGAACACTTGCATATTGATGGTAGAGGTAGTAGTGTTTAAGAGGTAGCATTTAATTAAAGAGGGGCATACTCTTTCATTTAGACTCTACTTGAAGATAAATGAGTACTTAAGTAGATGAGCTCTACCTAAATGTGTCTGGCTTAACTTGTAAAATACAGCGTTTTTAAAAAACTTTGAAATCTGCAAAATATAAATACTATATGCCCTATAGCAGGGATCCTCAAACTACAGCCCATGGGCCGGGTACAGCCCCCCAGGGTCCTCAATCCGGCCCCTGGTATTTACAGACACCCCCCCTCCCGTGGGGGGTTGTGGGGGAAACCAAGCAGCCGCAGATGGCCTGCTGCCACTGCATCCGCGCCGGCCCCCTGGTTAAAAAGTTTGAGGACCCCTGCCCTATACAAATACTCTGTCCTATGACTGAAGTTTTCCTTTAAAAATTATTTAAGTTTTTAAAAATTAGAAAGCACAATCTATGGTCTACTAAGATGGAAAACATTTGCACTTTGCCTGACAACCAGGAGGCTGTACGTGCAATTCCTCCTGCACAAAAGCACAACCAATACTTTTGAATTGTTCAGAGGTTCCATAAACCTCTGCTCTGGTTTCAGCTGTGATAGAGTTAATGCTCTTCTTTGTAGCTGATGCAGTGCTGTATTTTGGATTGAGTACCAAAATGATGTTGAAAACACACTGATGTTTTTAGTTGTAGCTAGGCAATGCTTATTCGAAGTCAAGGACTTTTCAGTTTCTCAGGCCCTGCCAGCAAGAAGGCTGGAGGGGCACAAGAAATTGGGACAGGACAGCCGACCTAGTTCAAAGGGATATTCCATACCATAAAATGTCACGCTGGGTATATAAACGGGGGGAGCTGGCCAGGGCCGGCTGATCACCGCTCAGGGACTGGCTGGGCACTGGTCAGCGGGTGGTGAGGAACTGTATTGCGCATCACTTGGGTTTTTTCCTCTCCTTCCCTTTGGATTTTATTCCTCTCCCCTTCTCCCTCCTTTCCATTACAATTACTGTTGTTTTTATTATTGGTTTTTTTATTTTATTACAACTATTAAACTGTTCTTACTTCAACCTTTTTGAGGTAAAACTTCAAGTTTTACCTTTTTCCTGATTGTTCTCCTCACCCCTAGGGGGATGGGGGCAGGCAGGGTGGGACAGGAGGAGTGAGCAAGGAGCTGGCTTGCTGGCTGGGTTTAATTGCTGGCTGGGGTTAAACCATGACAACCTCCAATCCATCATCTGCACACTCTGGCAACTCATAGCTCGTGTAAACGCGTATAGTTCACGACAAATGCATAAAAATCCCTTTACTGTAATAAATGATAAAACTCTTAACCCATTTAAAAAAGAAAATAAAAACTGTGAGTTGTGCTAGTGAATTCAGTTGCAGCGAGATCTGTTCTATATCCATAAAGCATATCCACAAACTAGACAGTCTTATAAGGATCCTAACTACCCCACGGGACTGGAGTAACGGTTCATCTAGCCCTGTGCTTACCGTTCAGCAGTGGCCAGCGGTAGATGGTAGAACAGGGAACAGAGTAAGGACATACCCTCCTTATTTGATGTAATCACCAATTTAGACATTTCCTGAATCAGTGGCTGAATTTCAATCAAATTGTTCAATGATTATGTAGCCTCACAACAACTGATTAATAAAATCTCTGAATTCTTGTAATATATCATGAGAACAATATGGGGGGTTTGCCTTTTTTAGGCTTACTGCTTGAGAGTTTTACCACAGGTACTCAGCTCTTTCGTCTGAGAAAAGGTAATTGGTTTTCATTCATGACTGCTGGTGTCCTCAACTTTACAGATTTCTAAGATATGTACGGGAAAAAGTACCAGACAATTATTAAATACTGTTTACAAGTGCAACCTGCCTGGTGGCTTTCGAAATGAAATCATGCCCCTGACCTATAATCGAGTCTGCTGCTTTTTTAATCAGGGAGACAGAAAACAGCTTATTTTAGCAACATGGTCAGCCATACGCAATCTAGCTCAAGGATACCAAGCTGCTGATGCTTCCACATACAGCTCCAGCCTCCACTTTCCCCATGTATACAATGCGGGAAGTAGTTCTGGGTTTCAGTACCATGGGTTTGCAATAGGGAGGAATATGCTGAAAGCACACATTGCTTCTTCATGTACTGAGTCTTCTAGTGAGAGCTAGGAGTTACTGCAAACGGCCTAACAGTTCACAATGCAGCCACAAATCATGAGGCTGCTTTCTTTCCTCTCATGCTAACTCAGATAATTTGTAGGGAAAACAATTTATGTATTAAAAAGATGACATTTGTTAGATCTTCAGACTGAAAATTGTTTTATCAAGGAAATGACAAGATTCCATTTATTTTTAAATTGTTTTCAATGACCATTTCCATCTAGAAAACGGTTTTCTGCTTTTGTCCCTTACTTGACAGGACATAAGGTAAGCTGCAATGAGTATTTTATTTCTTTAAACAAACATAAACCATGTTTATCAATATAATGATTAAACAAAACCCACAGAACAGTAATGTCTTTTTTTCGTTTTTAACTGCTTTGTTACTTCATTACTTTGCTTGTATAGATCATAGCTATATAGATATCATACACAGATCAAAACCTCAGGTATTAAGATTTTCAAATAACATCATATTAATTAACTAAATACGTAATGGTAATGCACAAGAGTAGTACCAAGTGTAATAGATGTATTTGTTTATTTTTACACCAAGATCTCCTTACAAGAAATTTTGCTTTGACAGTCATACAGCGTGACCTGTATGCGTGCATTATGAATCTTCCATAGTAACTTGGGAAGATGATAAGAAATACAGAGCACCTTACGGGAATTTCAAAAATAGCTTGCATCTGATACCAGGCAAAATAACCTGGTTGGCTGCACCTAGACCACAGAATGCCATTTGGATACCTGTGCTAGTTTCACTGAGAAAAAGAGCAACTTAGTAAGAAGTACTTGCATTTGTGCAGTACCTCTATCTTTATTGTTATGAGTACAGAAAATCACGACACTGAAAAAAACCAAACCAAAACAAAACCAAAACTGCCAGAGAGTAAAACAGCGTTCCTCTACTTCATAGACAGCAAACCAAAATTATCAGTTTCTGGTTTATTGATCATCCAATCAAATTAACTACAGGTTCTTTTGCTTTCCAGTGCAGCATCTGTTTGTTCAAATCAGAAAGTATTTCATAGCTAGTATCAATATTAACACTTAAATAGCTCTACTCTTGTAACACTTTTTTAAAAAATTATGTAACGCTTTCTCCCAACTAAGGATTTTTAGAACATTAACTTGTTCTACAGCTGTATATCTGTTTTTAAAATATGCAACAACTTTTAAAAATAAACAGAAGTTTAAATGCTTTTAAAATGTAACCCACCTTTAACGGAGTTAAGCATTTTTTTGTAGCAGAAGACAGAGTCAAGTCAGATTGATATGAATTGCAGTGACGTTTCTGTTGCACCTTTCTCTTAATTTCATATTCCGATTCTGATTCTGACTCTTCTGTGTTTTCCATTATACTGTCTAGGAGGGAAAACGCAAAAATGTTACAAAAAACGTCTATTCATATGCTTTAAAAATAAGTATCGCCTTATTTTTCACATTTTACACTAATGTGAACTAAACATAAACACCTTTTTAAACATCCAACAAACTACACTGCTTCAAGTTCTCATGATTTGTTGTATGAATAAGAAAAAATCCCCAAAGTAACTTCAATAATCTTGTTTTACTAATACTATTTCAGTGTCTTTCAGTGACAATTTTAAGTCCAAAGCCTCCTCCAAATAGGAGGAGGCTTTGGACTTAAAAGTCTATACTAACTTCACTACAACTACAATGGACTGTCCGCTACTGAAAATAGGAGATCTGCTACATTATGCTCATGGCAATTTTCACTAACGGACTGCTGGTAAGTGCATTCAGAATAACTGGAAATGTTCTGTGTCATTAGAATTTATTCCTTCAACACAAGACTCAGCAGTACAGTGAACTACACTGCTGTATCTTGTTTTTTATTGGGGCATTCACTGAAATACTTCAAGAACACTGGAACAAAGAAACCAATAAATTAACAATGTACAGAGTGAGATCTTCTTCTTAAGTAGTACAGTATGTTGTACAACAGTGCCTTAATTCGGTTTAATGTAAAAGTGCTATTTATACTCCCTAGTTTAATTGTGGTCTCCATACTGGAACTTTTTTTAAGTCTGTATTTTTTTAAATAGATATGAATACTTTTTCAATATACACACTGATAGTCTCACCAACTTCCTACTATTAGAAGACATCTCAAAACTAAAGAATGAGTAATTTTCAACAAAGAAATAATAATAAGTGAGGTTTTTCTATGTTAATTTACTTTTGTGTAAGTAACTACTTGTGTGAACTGGTGAAGTTCTACTTAACATTAACCTAAAAACACACAGCAGAGTAACTGGTTAGCATAGATGGGTAAGCAGCTGAATAGCAAGTTTACAGACTGTTACCTGTACTGACAAAGCTCAAACACACAGTGATTTTTCTTTTCCAATTTCACAATTTCCACACCTCAAAGCAAACTTTATTTTCTCTTTTGCACCTCCATCAATGGCCCCTAACCAATTATGTAAGTGCATATTTCAGTTGAGGTACAGAGCAGTGCTAATGCTGGATCTTCTACTCACTACCTCAGAGCATGAATATACTTTGTACCCAGTGTTATTTACCATTTTGCACATACTAACAGTGCTACAGAAGTTCCTTGTCAATAATTGAAGAGAAGCTGAGGGCTTGGGCTCAGACTAGAAGATCTCGAGAGAACTGTTCTATCTCAATTCTATGACTTGAAATTTTTCCAATTTCAGTTGTTTTTAACATAACTGAAGCCTAATTTCAAATTAATTATAATGTGACTGATCAGGTTGCAAAAATCTGTCGAAAAGGGAAAAAAATCCTCCCTTCATGCACAAACTTGTATAATCTAGAATAACATGATACAAGGATATAAATAGATATACTAAAGGTTACACAAAGTTTGACAACACACCCACCCAAAGCAGGTATTCAAAAAATTATTCTGCTTAAAAGAAATGAAAACTCTAAACGTAACTTACCCACTCCTTGAGACCGTGGCAACCTAATGTGGTCTGCTTCTACTTTCTGAAGCTGAGGAGGGTATTCTTTTCTGCAAAATGAATTACATGTACAGTTGTTATTTTGACAGACACCATTATAATTTAGTCACAATTATACATGAGCAAATAAACCTGGAATGTATCTGAAAGCTATGAATAAATAACTTCTATTACATGCTATCTGCCCTTTTAAAAATAGTACCAGAACACTAGGAACAGCTACGGTAAAGGTCTCAGAAGTGTTTCTGATCTAAATCCCCTTTGACAGTAATAAAGAGTTCAGGAGTCTCTCACTTTCAGACCCAAGTCTTCAAAGACTGAAGCCTGCATTTCTTCCTCCTCATTCATGAAGACAGATACTTTTAAAGTCCAAAAATACAAACAACTGTTATTTTAATATTAAAGTAGATTCCATAAGTTCCACAACCTAAAAACAGGAAGAGAAGATGCAAAACAGAGGAAGGAGATCCGACGTCAAAAATTGTTGTGGCCAAAAAATAAAAAGAGCAACGCAGAAGAAGACATAGTTCCCATATGTTTGTTTTTAAAATATAATAATATAGACAAATTAGTGGATAATAAAGCTTTTTTAATAAATAATTTGCATAATACACATATCACATAATTGCTGTGCAAATAATGGAACATAAAGCATTATAGTATGGTGATTTTTTCAGTCCCCCGAAAGACATTTTTAGTTTATACACTAGTGTGTCAAATCCTGCTACTACCAAATTAAGATTTCTGAAGCTCACGGCATCTCAGTTACTGTTTGTGGCAGTTCTCTCTCTCAGCTGCCTTACCATACTCTACAGCTGTAGAGTACCACTCCTCTTGGAACAGAAGATGGCATGCACCTGAAACACAGGAAACCTTGCCAACAACTTCAGTGGAGAATGTTTTTACTGGCAAGTTAAGCCAGTGCACTGGGCTGTAAATGGGTCACACACATCCCATAATGCTCTTGTAATCAGAGGCAGCAGTAATCAACAGAAAGGGAGCAAAGAAAACAGGTGTAGAGAGTAACATCTCAAACTACCAGCTAAATTTTGAGGACCCACCTGACAAAAAATTTGGCTATGGCTGAGGAGGACTTCAGCATCAGGCTTCAGTTTTTATTTCTTTCAGCATAGCATTTCCTAATAAAACCTTTTAATTTTCTGCATTTCTAGATATTTTTCAGGGTTTCCCTACATTTTACTATTAACTAACACCTTTGAACAAGAATAATCTACGGCAGAGAGGACTGAAAAACAAGCATGGCTGGATTGCAACACTGAATGTAGAGATGGCACAACACCGTGAGTGCCCACCAACTTATCACAGATCACAGATTAAGTAGTTTGTTAGTGATTGTGTCAAAGATGTTTCTGAAACAATCCTGCTCCCCAATTTTTTTTTAATGTCTGCACACACACAAACTGACCCAGTATCAGAAAGTCAACATGAATATTTGTTAGTAAGTTACATGTATGATTTTTTTGAACGTTTTCTTTAAAAATTCAAATCACAAGGGATTACTTTGAAGACAGAATTGCTGGAAATATAATGGCAGAGCTCAAACTAATCACTGCATAATGAGAAGCTGCTGCTATTAAAACCAATGCTATTGACATTCTAAAGGGTAGAAATATCCCTGTAACTTCTTCAGAGGAGATCTCAAAAATCTAAACTTTGCAGTGAGGATGCATGAGCTGTTGTCTGACATGTTATATTTATCTTCCAGTAGTGTTTAATAACAATAAGTCTTGTTTTGAATATAACCACTGTTAGAAAAATTATTTTGTGTAAAATGTTTTAAACATAAAACATTTAATTGATATTTAAGACAAGCAATATTGAAACTATTTGGCATTTAATTGAAAGCAATGAAAACGATATAGTAAATTTTAAATAGTAAAATTTCTTTTAAAATTTAGTTTGACAATTTGAAGTCTCTGGACGTTTGTAAGTTATTATTTTTCTTCTAAAAATTGTACAGGTTTGTATTACATTTTTAACACACAACACATATTTATGGATTTTATTATGATAAATTCTTCACCATATATTGCTAAATAATTGACAATAAATTGTAATACAGTAGCATTATCTACCCTTGTCTGAATTTTGTGTTATCAGCATAGACCCATATTGATACTTATTAAATAGGCAAACACTTGCAAGAATACACAAGGGCTGGCATAAAATGAGCATCGATGATCTCTCGTAAGATTTCTACTCATATGCTTACCATCAACCGATAACACTCAAATCTAAGCTAGGAAAAACAGCTCCAAGTCAACTGAGGCTTCCCAACACAGTTTAACCTGGTTACCAATGCAAGGTCAGATTAGAAACGAAGGCAAAGACAATTTTAAACAGTACTTAATTGTAGATTTCATCGAGGGTGGGGGGTGGGGGGGTGGGAATCCTTTCTTGGAGACACTAACAGCATTCCCACAAGAGGGCAGCAACTTGAAGCACCTCCTACTAGTGTCCTTTCCTGAAAAAAACCCACACAAACAAAAAGGCAGAGACCACCACCACAAAGGTTTTACAGGTGACAAAAGGAAGGTTCCCCTTTCAGCACAATGTCTGTTGCCATCTGAACAGCTGCAGATGCACTGACAACTTCTCCAATGAAGTACTTAGTACACTAAGCAGTTTAATTGTGTGTGAGTGCAGGAACAGAATGGAAATTACAGGGTTTTTTTTAAATCAAACATGACACCTATCTATAAAAGGGCTATTTGGAAAACAAAAAAATTCTTTTAGGAGATTAAAAAACATACAGCACTTCAAACCAAATGCTTTCCTGCTGTTAAATCCTAACTTAAACTAATAGCCTCCTGGTGTAAAAGGAATAAATGAGGGATCTAACAGCTAAACAGATCCAAGATGCAAGACTATCCCCCATACTGTGTCTAACACAAAAAACAAGAAATACAATATTGACTGCTGTCCCTACCATCCTAGCAAATATTACAAATATACAATGTTTTTTTGTCTGTTAGATCTCCTAAAAATATTTATGAAATTTAGGATTTTTCTTGAAGAACAAGGCTCCACACTCACAGATTAAATCATTTTAGGCATCTAATTTATTTCATCCATTATAAGCAGCTTTGATTTTAATACCTTGAAGTACAAGGGAGGTAGACTGTATCGGGTAAAAGCAACCTCAAGAAGTAGTGAAGCATCAAACAGCAAAACATTAATTACAATACCAAGAGAGATTAAGCTCTTACTGCAACAGACATAAAAATACTAGCATAGTCTGGACTGTGGAGAGTCCTGAACTTTTGATGCATCTTAACAGCTAAATGGTATAGCATTCTTGACTAAACAGGTTTTGCCCAGACAGAGTGTTGTCACTGATTTGGTATTTTCAGTACACATTCAGGATTAACTGCATTCAGGAATATGGATTACTGCCATATTCCTTTGCTGATGAAATTAGACCTTAATATCTTCACCTTGGGTTGGTAGACAGACTTCTGTGACACCCTCCAGTCAAAGTGAAATTTTCCTAACAAAATTTCTTCTCTAGAAAAGAAAAAGGGGAAGGGGAGCAGGGAGGACAGGGACAATAATTTCTGTCTATGCCAGAAAGGAATAAACCTGAAGAAACATCTGGATCTTGGAATTTAGGGTACAGTGCTGTCTGAGATCAGAACTTTGAAAACTACCCACAGTCCAGTATGAGCCACATCAAAAATACCACGTCATGTATCCACAAGGCTGCACCAGCTCCTAACTTTGTCGAGGTGCACAGGCTCACACCAGCTGTGTTTAATGTGTATCCTGGCTCTTTGAGAGACTGCCTTATTCAGCCCTTCCTCACTCTGCCTCTGTATACTACTATTCAGAGGTAGACCACCGCAGGTAGGCTGTTGGTTTCTACATCACTACGCAAAACCAGTATAAAAGCATGCTGACAGGAAGCACCAAGCTGCTGAGGTGCGATTTAGCTTCCATGTCTTACAGGAAAAGCAGAGTATAAAAGGCAAAGGCTGAAAGAGAGAAGCAGCAGCGCAGGGAGTTGGATTTTTAGTATGCAGGTTAGTAGCCCCATTTGGCCCAGAAAGGCAGGAGCTGCAGCCACACTTATGATGGTAATGATTAAAACTAAATTTAGCAGCTCTTGCTTAAATCACCTTCCCCTGCTAGGACGGCAACAAAAAAGCAGGGAAGGAAAAAAAGAACATATCCAGTAGCACTGAACAAAGAAGCAGCAGGTGTCACCAAGGGATCATTAAGATCACCAGCATGGAACTCTACCCTAGTCTTCCATGACATAGAATACCAAATTAAAAACATTAATAGCTGAATGGTTAACTAATAACATATACACAGCACAAAGAAAAACAGGAAAAAGTACATTAACTCAAAGCACGGGCAGCAAGAGGATGATCAAATCACTTCTAAGGGGTCAAAACTAACCGGTGAGTATCTCTTTTGGTATTTCTTTTAATAAATAACAAAAGACAGTAAACCAGAAAGGCTTGATTTTACTACTGAATTTGAAATAAATCTAGAAAATCCTGAATTCACAAAGAACAGTTCTACACTAGATTTCTGTGTTATTTATATCATGATTGGTTAAACATTACATACACTGTTTAAACAATTCAACCTGATATCAAGCATATACCGCCAAAAACAACTACATAGACAAGGTATTTGCAAAAACTCAAAGAATTAGTTACCATCAACAAAACATTTCTACTAACATGAATTTGAGCTATACAGGAAGAAAAACAAATTTGCTAACAAAATATTAAAGGCAGTAAAACAGATGCAAAACGAGTAAGAAATGAGCAATGAAAAACCAGTGTACCTGGCTTTGTTATAAATTTTCTGTTAATTGCTTCAACGTACACACTTCATGAACAGAATGTACACAGCAATGCAATAAAAACCTTTCATGTTATTCAAACCAAGCTGAGATGACAAGAATGAAAGCTCTTAGACACCCT
Organism: Falco naumanni; assembly: GCF_017639655.2. Classification (NCBI taxonomy): domain Eukaryota; kingdom Metazoa; phylum Chordata; class Aves; order Falconiformes; family Falconidae; genus Falco; species Falco naumanni. The sequence continues at coordinate 10,375,841 of NC_054059.1, forward strand.
ACTAAGATATACTTCAGATCCATTCTATTACACAAAATATGCTGCTCTATGAAAAGAATTAGCAGTGATTTCTTAAATTCCAGAGAAAGTTCAAAATTCTCTATTTTCACATTGGATATATAAATAGATGGATAAATTTCCAGTGGAAATGTAGCCAAAGTTCACATTAACATGTCATTATTTAGAGATGGATGTAAAGGTCCTTTTCTCACACATGAGCAGATATGATTGACTGGATTTAATATTCTTTAACTAGCATAGATAAAGCACTCAGTTAATTTTCTTAATGCTCATTGCCATGCTCAAACAGTAAGCTTACCTTTCCTTTTGGTCCAGATTGCTTAAAATATGAAAAAAGAAAAAAAACCGTAAGATGCAAAGCCCCACATGTGCTGCACATCACTAAATTCAAAAGTTATTCAACTGTTTCATGGTCTCCTGCGCTCACTAGACTAGTTTTCAAATAAGCATTATTATTTTTCACAGCATTTTTGTAACAGTAATTATAAACACACAAACAAATGTTACTTCACAGACAGTGGTTTAAATACTACATTGTCTTGCCTCTTTTTCAATGTGTAAAATTTCATTAATTCTGATCTCATCCTGGACATCTTGCTTAACTCACTGCAATGTAGAAGCTGACACGACAGAATCCCAATACATGAATTAAGACGAAGCCTCATTTCCAATCCCTGATTGCCATGCAAAAGATAAAACAAATTTACGTAACACATTGCTTCCAACTATTCAAAAAATATTTCAGTGTCTAAATTAAGAAAAAATATTCAGAAAGCATTACTTAAAATATTTAGGAGACCACATGCAATCAGCTACTGGATAGAAAAGGATAAACAGAAGCAACCGGCCTCCTCCTGAGGTTTTGGCTGAAAAGAATCTCCAAAAATATTTAAAGATTAGGGCCACTAGTTCCAGAAGTGTCTCCTTTAACATCAGTGAATGTAGCTGATGCTCACAACTCAGGTCCTTCGTATACAAAGACTGATACAAAAACAGATCTAAGGAAGCGCAGCAGGAAGACAACTTGAAAACAGTATCTTTCTCTCTCCTGCCTTTTCAAAACTTGAGATAGGGAATGCTGCAAGCTTTTAATCTATGTGCCTTTTCCTACCAAATATCAAAAGCCTAACAAACTTATGTCATATATGCATTACACCAACAGTATTCTAAAACAAAACAAACTGCTTCCTGTTTTACTTTAGCCAAATTAAACAGAGTGATAATATTACAGAGTAATATAAACTCAATTCTCCTTTCCTTTTCACGAACAGAACACTCACAAGAATAGAGCAAACTCTCCCTCTGTTACCCTGAGGAATGGCAGGACTGAGAGTAAACCAGGTAAGAAGGTAACTGTGATAATCCTACAGAGTTCAGTATGAAAACACATTCAGTCTCCACAGTGCTCTGGGAAGAGAGTAAAAGGAATTAAAAACTCAGTGTGACCACTGCAACTTAGACTAGGGTGGGGCTGATCAGCCAACGCTGCATGGAAGTGGGGAAAAATTGCTTCGAACTGGAGCTAGCCTTTACAAACAATAAACATTGGTTTTGTGTGCATCACATTTGAGTTTGTAAATTCAGTCAGATCCAAACCATGTCCATATGGAACCACACCCAGTATCTTTGCATCCTTCGCACAGTTAATACATAACTTCAATTAACTGTTTACAGGTGCTGTAAAGAATCACAACTGTCAATAATTGTAAATTCTAATGCTAAGGAAACTTAAAGGCAGGAAAAAAATTTCCAGAATGCCTGATACTGTACGCTGTGATTATTACATCAGATGCTTCACTTGCTTGTTTTAAAATCCCATATTAATATAATGCATTTAAAACAATTCTCACTTTTACATCTCAAAAAGATTAAAAAACGAGAATCTGGACAGATCCAGGAATTATAATGAGCAGGCAGTGTCTCTACAAATTGCTTCATGCAGCTCATGCGTAAGATTTGTTAGACATGCTGTACATACATGCCATTCCAATGCCAAGTCTTAGAGAACAGCCAGTCAGTAGCATAAGACAGAACTATATATCCATTGAATGAAGCAAAATAGTTTGAACCATCTTCAATACTAGGCTAAACTATCTCTGAAAAATCTGTTGTATCACAAATTAGCAAATTTTAATTTCAACCCCAGACTCCACTAGAAAAAAACATGAATAACTTTTATCAAAATATTATTTTTCAATGCCCAATTTTGTTGTACGGGAGACCTGTATTTTAAATATGAATGCAACAGTCAGAACTGAAATTAACATGCATGTGCAAAAAAGTTGGAGATCGAGTACACATCACAAGCTCCAAATTCAACCTGATAAAGAGATCACAACTGAGTTTTATAATTAGCTTGCCCCATGTGACACCATCCCCACCCAAAGAACCCAGTAATGTCGGTGTCGGAGACTCAATCTGCTCAAAACTAACTTAATAATGCTTTTAATTTTTGTTATCCTTTTAATAATCCACTGCAGATTTAAGAACAATATATTAGGTCATTTAAAACTATTTTCCCAATGTTATTACTGATCACCATACCATAAAACAACTCTACGAATGCAAACAATATAAAAGATGACAACTTTGTGTTGCCTGTAACTTGGTGTAGGAAAAAAACCGAACACCTTAGGACTCAATTTCCATGGTACCAGCTTTGCTTTGTGTCGATATACACCTAGAATTTTATTCTTGGTTTGCCACTCATGTTTTCTGCATATACTCATCTCTCAGAAGAAACCACCAGAATTTACTTTTAAACTTAACTATCGTCTAAAGTCAGTAAAAACCAGCAAAGACTATTAAAAAAATATCACACAACTGAAAATACATGGCCAAAAAAAATACCCACATTCTATGCAATGGTATTTTGTATTAGGAACAGTTTAAAATAGTCCTATTTTAGTTATTTATTCTAACCACCATTGTCTTCTCATTCATAAACCTATGTTTTCCATATCAAGTAGCCTTAAGATCCTCCTTTTTATTTTTTTTTTTTAAAGAAGTATGATAGGAGGCCATGTCCTATCAATTTTCAGTCCCCTAACTCAGAAAAAAGGTTTAGAAGCTTTTCAAAAGTAGCCAATCAAGTTAACTGGCAAAAGACACTGAAATTAAATACCCTTTGCACAGTTCCTCTGTAAAGCTCACCCTCAAGTCAATTAGATCACGCTGGTTCTGACATCCTCCAGAGGCAAAGCATTGCTTGGAATTGTTATGACTATTTCCTGCCTTTGAAACTTCAAAAATATTTTTAGCTTAGGAGTTAACTGTCTGTTGTTGACGTAAATTAACTACAATAACAATCCTAAAAGAAACATTCAAGATGACTGCTATCCAATTACTTCATGCAATATTCAGCTTCCCTGTATTATGCATTAGTTTTCTTTCTTCATGTCACACACACAAAGTTGCTTTTTTCTCCCCCACATTACACTGAAGCCTTAGAAAAGAAGCAAGTCCCATAGATGAGAAAGGCAAGCAGGCAAGTCTAACATCTCCTCAAGAGTACGAGTCTCCAGCGCGGACTCTCTTGCGTGCTGAAGCAGCCTGTGACATTTAAGTAGGTAAGATGAACTGGCTGTTTCAAAGAACCATCTCACAACAAAGCTTAATTAAGTACACTAATATTATTCAGGTCAACATTCAGAGATCCATGAAAGAGCCATCTCGCATGAAGAATTCTGCTTACTTCAGATCACTTTAATTAGCACTGCAGACCAAGATTTTATCCCTTAGAATTACAAAAAAACCCAAACAACCCTCCCCCAAAAATCCCACAAAAAGTGAAAGGTAAGGGCATAATGCTTAGAGATGCCCCATGCTTTCCTCGACAGAACACTGAATAAAAATATTTTTAAAAGGACTGCATGTAAGAAGACAAGAACACAGCTGGTTCACATTAGTATATGGGCTTTGTTTTTCTGAAGACAGCAAATCGAAGTGAGGGAAGTGGAATGAAAAAGCGGATGATGTCAGCGGATGATCCCATCATCCCAAAAAATCTACTCTGAAAAACAGAAGAAAAAAGGGGGCAGAAGAAAGAGGATACAAAATGCTGACAGGATGAAGCATTCATGTGGGCTAGTGGAAATCCATGAAATTCATAGGTAAAAAAAAGAGCTCTGAACAGACGAACTCTGAAAGAAAAATCTTTAAAGCAATGGTTAGCTCACATGTTTGTGACACACGTCAGGTGTGAAAAGCCTGTAACAAAAATTTAAAAACCCTGCAATTTAATAAGTTTTCAAAACAGTAAATTTAATTCAGCAAGTTTCCAGTCATTTCTTCTAACAACTACTTACATAAATGCAAAACCTTGCTTCTGTTAGATGTTCCAGTTTGTATGTTTTATGCTGTATTTACATATGATCATTAACCTTTAGATGGATCTTACACAAGCTGGAGTTGGTGTGAATTAGTATTTGATGATCCTGTTGTCAGTTACGTGAATTTCTACCGCATACTATGTCCATTTCAAAGTATTTTCTAAACATATTTGCATTAGCAGGTGCTCTCCTACTGAATACGTGTCATAATATGCTTTAAAACTAGCAAATTCTAAGATTATATAACAATAACTCCTAAATGTTAACTTTTATGAAACTTTTGTAATTAAGATCAAAGCTCATGATCAAGAATGCACCACGACAACATACAAAACCAGAAAGGACTTTTTACAACGGGAACATTTGGCAAAACAACTGCACTTAGTCTTACCTTTGGGCTGCTGTTTTTACTACTGCTGTCTGTGCATGTGCATGGTGAAAACGTCTACCATGTACCACAGTTACAGGACAAGACATATTCTGAGCATTTTCACTGCAAACATACAGAGAAATGGTTTAAGAAAAGACTCTGGTGTACTTGTACATTGTCTTAACTAAAAATTGTGGTGTCCAGATTTTACAATAACAGCCATACAAAATGAAAAATCAACAAAGTATTTCTGGATCAATAATACAACTTGTTATGATCTTTTGACAGGCATAAAACCAGACAAAACAGGTAAAGATTTTTTAAAATGTTATCACCACCCAAAACACTGCAAACCGGCTCTCTTTTACTCAACCCCATCACTACAAAAGGACACTGCTTTTTTAAATCAATTATGAACATTTCTAATTAATTTTTTATTCCCATCCCTACATTAAGGCATAATACTGAACTTCTTTAGTATGACTTAGAGGGCATAACATTTGAACAGATTTAATTACACATTCAGAAATTTCCCTCATCTTATTAATCGTAAGTGAAAATAAATGCAGGAAATTTAGAGACGTAAAACAGCTCATAACTGAAACACCACAATGCATCTCAAAAAAAAAAGGATTTTCAGGTGCTCAAGTATCTCAGCAGGACTCTGCGCAGAGTATATTCACCAATGTCTTTTAGAATTTCTTTGGTTTTTTTAATTTGTTGCCTTTTGACACTTTAATCTCATTACTACATAATGTAGTTCTGGAGAGATTACTCACCATTATCCTCTCTAATAAAAGCTTATACAAAGTAGATCAATAATACAGTACTCGTTCGAAGATCATTAGACCCTAACAATTATCCTGCACACTTCTATGACACGACACATAATACTGTATTTGAAATGCTCAAAAAACATGCAACTTTTAACAGACAGCATGTTGATAATGCAAACTGTTTCAAAATATTAAAATACATGGCTCAAATTTTGCTTGCAAAACTGCTTGGAAATTTCAACTGCACTAAATAAAATCATGTGAAAGAGCACTCTGACTGATTAATAGTATTTCTCAGGAATATTATTCAGCAAAAGTTTTGCTCCTACCATTTGTCCTGTTATGAACAATGAAAAGAACTGAAGTACCAAAATTCCTCAAAAAGCTGATGACCCATTCCTAATCCTTCTTTTATATTCCCCCAAAAGATGAAAGTGAGCAAACTGCTAGCTTGCTTTTTCATTTCTTTTCAGCTTAGCACTACAAACCCTTTGGGGAGCCTTATATCAAGTATCGTAACTCAGCATTAGAAGCTTTCAGAGCATTTCTGACTGATCGTAAGATGACCATTATGATCTGGCTGATCATAACCATAAATATAGTAGAACAAGACTTACTAAAAGCAACCAAATGGTAAAACTCTCTTTTCTGGAATACAAAGTTCAGAAACATCATCGATGTTCTAAGTTAACAGTTCAACTTCCTCAAAACTAAGCTAACAGTATCCCATTCAAACACCAATCTCTTGAAAGTAACCGCATCATGTTTCCAAGTCAGGACTATACAACTCCAGCTGGTCAGTCATCATCCAGACTAATTTACAGTGAACCTTCTGCTTAATGTTGTCACCTGAGAAATAAGAAGCTGACTGCTACTTGCCCTAAGCATTTTAGGGTGTCTCAAATCCTCTATGGCTTCCATTTTAATGTCTTCGAAAGAGACGCTAGATAAGAAAAAGCAGAGTGCAGGAATAGATTCTCAAATCCTTGAGACTGAAGGAGTTTAAAGAAGCAAGCAAATCTGTAAAAACACCAATCTCATGTTTTAGCATTTTATTTGTTGAATCTGAGCTTTGCCAAACTATCACGATTGGAAAACTTAAGTTTTGTGCCCCCACAGAACAAAAAAACCGTTAAGCAGTACTACTGCTTTCTGCCTCACACTCAAGTAGGTGCTGGAATTGAATATTGCATCCTGCTGGGTGATCAGATTTGAGTCAGACAACTGTTCTAGACAGCATGCTCATATGGCATCAGATATGCTTCCAAGCAGGACAGCTGTAAAAAAAATAAATCTGCTCAATGATCCTGTCCTTTGAACAGAACAAACCCAGAGCAGACAGAATCACCAGAAAAATTAATCAAAAACTCCAAGCAAGTGGCTAAATGGGCACATCCAAATTGAAAACTCTGTTTGCAAGTTTCAGCACAGTTTCAGGAAAATTAACATACAATAGTAAAACCAGCGTGATGTAGCGGTCAGAAAGTTCCTTGAAAGAACTATTCCAGAAGTCTCAAAGAACTTACAATATAATAACGATTTATGCCTCTTTGACGTGATCTCAGAAACCACAGAATAATTTGAAGTCTAGACTGACAAAAACAAGGTTATACTATCACGCTGTATCAGCTGATCCCAGGAACTTCTTAAGACCACAAGATTCAAAAGGCAAGGCACGGAAGAATTTTGCACTAGGCAAAGGGATGGATCTGGAAGTAATAGAAGGATGATGTTTCAGGAACAGATGACCAACTCCAACTCCATTGATTGCTGTTCATCAAATAACTTTTTTGGGTTTGTTTTTTTTAATGAAATGCTACAAAAAAACCCAACAAACTAAAAGGGACTTAATAATGTGAGAAATTTTGATACAAGTTATTGAAAACTAGCAAAGATAAAAGCAATTTAAACTAGGACTTTATGATTAAAAAACAAAACAAAACTACTAGGGTTAAGTTACGAGTTTGATACTGGATTTCCTTAACTAGATAACAGATGATAACTTTTAGGTTGGTTTAAACTTTTTTACACGCAAGTGGGTATTATACAAGGAAAATTTCTTCTCACTGTCCTGGCATATCCCTTGTTCCTATCACTCATTCACTGAATTTTAGAGAATACTGTATTACTATAATACTAATTTGAGTCAAGCCCCACCAATCCGAGGAGTTTTTAATCCCTATTCTGCAGACAAAGTGGACAAAAAGATACCTCCACTTCATGACAGAAATTACCAAGAACAGCTCAAGAATCTCAAGTATCTACCTGATCTGATCTTGTTGTACTTAATCTAGCAGGTTAGCTGCATGATCAAGCTTCGCCATCTTCTCTAGTTGAAGAGTCCAAATATTGAAAGTGTAACTCTTAAGCACTTTCCACGCTGCAGGTAAAAGTGCCCGCACCACCAATCTTCATATAGACAGTGACCAGCTAACAAACCTTTACTGATTTGGGGATTTTGTTGTGATACATGTGTTACGAAAGATATAATGGTATCACAGTTAAGTTTTTAAATCAAGATAATCACTTACAGCATAATCACATTTCCAAGCAGATTTAGTGACCAAAATCTGAAAAGGAGTTAAATAATGTTGGTAGTATGAGTTTTAATCAAGCAAGTGTTTACAGCTGTCACAGTGGCCTACACACATCCATTATTCCCAACTAAATTCCTTCATTAATAACAGTTTATTAAGGAGAATGTGTAAACTTATATTTTCCAGTTAAATTTAGCATGCAGCTCAGTACTAGACAGAAGGTGGATACCTGCTTTCAAAGTAGATATGTGACCTTTAAGTAAGTTAACATACATGTATCAGATTTTACTTTTTTTAGTTGAATTTTATAAATCACCCCAAGTCTTAGGTTTACAATGTAGTATTTGTCAACAGAAGGCAGTCCCAATATAAGTAACAGAATGTCTGAACAAAATGCTTAGACCATCTGAAAACACCTCAGCAATTACTTTAAAACCAAAATAAAACTCACATACCTTTCTGGAACTTAAGAAAAAAAAAAACATACACAGTCAAATATGACTGCTTTAATAGAAAAGGGAGAAAAATTACATAGTAAGGTTGGATTTCGCTAAAAATCCCACAGCCAGACAGAAGAACATCATATCAGCATGCAGGAATTAAGACAAGAACATCCCTCACAGCTACGTGTGGGTAAGATATTTGATGACTGGCCCAAGTATAGCCAGATATCTTAGGAACTTTTCCTTCCTGTAAAGGTAATCAAATTAAGTGCACTTTAGCAATATGAAACACTCCCAGAGAAAGTTTCATGAATATACCACTTTTTATTATATGCTCAATAAAAGAGATCAGTCTGTTTACAAGCTAGGGACGGTACTAACAAGCAAGTACAGCACTGAATGCCTAAACACTCAACGTTGTGCTTAACACAAACACTTGTGACGATCTCAAGCTATCATGTAAAAGTACGGATATTTGCTGAATCCTTTAAGAGAATAGTCTGTGACACCTAAATCAAATGATATCTTGCAGTAGGGAAAACAGAAAATGCATCCTGAATTCACCTTGGCAATTCAGAGTCAAGGAAAGAAGAAATTCTTGATGGGGATGTTAGAAATACTCTTCTACCTGCTAGCACTACACAGAGAAACAACAGCACATGCAAACATTGGTAAGGCACCGACAAGTATGCCAGTGAATGCTCTAACTCTATTTTAATAATCTTCTGCTATTTTACTAATGTGCTATTTAACATTTTGGTAGAGGAAAGACCTTAACAATCTAGTTTTCTGTCTTTGCTCAGAAGCACAGAACAGCATAGCTTCTTAAAATGCACAGCAGATAATGTAAACGTGCAAGTTCTGTTCATATAACATTGATCTATATCAATGACCAAGTAGGTAAGTAAACATAAAACTAAATGTAGTACCTCAGTTTCTTGCTATTTCCCATCATGTTGAGGCCAATTGAGTTCCCTTTAAAAAGTCTCAAGCTTCCAGCTCTGCCTCGCCTTGCATATGTTTTTAGGGAATCACCACTGGTGCCGACAGCTCCAGGTCGACAACGAAGTGACTGTAACAACAGAATTCACATATATTAAAATACCTGTATAAAAGTTATAAAGAAAAAGTGATTACAAAATATTTACATAAATGTTACTTTAGCTTCATTTTCAGACTGCTTTTGTACCAGATTTCACGTAAAATATATCCCACCTACACCCTTACTCACTGACATTCCTTACCAAACAAAAAAATCAGTATTTTCCAAGTACTGTGAAGCATCTTGCAGTTGTAAACATGAAAAAATACAAAAAGCATGGGGTTTGCCTACTTATCTTCTCCTTTTATACACACACACACATATATATGCATACAAAATTGGGCAGTTTTTAAATCAAGATAATCACTTACAGCATAATCTATACTGGTTGGTTTAGACTTTTGTAATATATATTTGCCAAATAAAATATGAATCCCCATAACAGTAAGCGATCAAGGGATATAATGATTAGTGATAGCTGTCTAAACTTAAAACTAGTTATTCGTGTCTGTATTTTCAGGATACTATACAAACCAACAAGATCTATACAAATAAGAGGAACAAAAACATTAAGGATAGGTAGATACACAGCTGGAGCATATATTGCTAAATCAACACAAGCTTTTATTTTGTAATACTGCACAGATGACTATGCAACATTATTTAAGAACCTAGCTAGCTTTAAAGATACATTTTCACCATGAGATAAACAGCCTACTTACCTTTCTTTCTTCATTGGGACTGAAAGGCCCATCACTGTCATCTATGCTGAGCAGATTTGCCTCGCTAGATAGGTGTGAGAGAGAAAAGCAGATACATTGGAATGCCACAGAGCACTAGCAAAACATTTAAAACACAAATGGCTTTTTTCTCCTCTTTAAATTTAGATGTATCACATACACATTTTATGTATATGCCTAAAACAATAGGAACAATAATGGACAATGTAGTGATCCAGACGTATTATGTGAACCTCAGCTTCAAAACGTACATCAAATTGTTTCACAAAATGTAAAATTAACACAATGTTATTAATTAGAAATAGAGAAAACTACTGAACCTTCAATATTGTTATGGCAATATTACTGGCATTGTGAATAAGGCTATACAAGATTCTATTCGAATTGAGTCAAATACTACATAAAGCACAGTCTTAGTTTGTTCATGCATAACAATGTTCAAGTATGAGGTTTAAAACTGCAAACTTCACAATGCTTTAGGAGAACTGACATATAACTAAATTTTATCCCATAGCAATTACTGCCAAAATATGTCTTCCTAAAACTAGAATACTCAGATTGGCTCAACTGCTCGTTAAAACATGGAGTTTTACTATTTATGTCTGTAATCTTCAACTTTGTGGAAGAAGATACAAAAAAAGAAAGCCACCACATGATACTGTGAAAACATACTTTTTTAAGTAAAAGGCAATTACCCTCAAATAATCTTAAGTATTTAAATTAAAACCCAAATCATACATTTTATATTGATAGCAGCTAGACTAGGCTAACACATTCCTGCTTCCAGGAGAAACAACCTGCAGATAACCCCTTCTCATCAATCCTGATCTCGCCTCTTGGCCCCAAGAAAATAATGCAACTTTTAGACTACTTTTAATTTCATGTTTTTTTGGGTTCTAATTAATATAATTCAGGGAGAAATTACTTCATTCAAGCAGTTATGCCAGGAGTTCCAAGGGAACAGCTACACAAGAGAAACAATGATGGAGATGAAGGTGGAAACATTTCTCAGCTGCAGGTATGACATGTTGACTGCAATACAGATAGTGATTTTAGCTCAGTACCCACCCCACACCCCAATTTCTAAAAACATCCATGCACAAGATTTCCCTTCACGTTACAATTTATTCCTCCACCTTATGCAATACCAATATCCCTACATCACAGAAAAGAGAAAAAAGTTCTTGACTCATAGGGTGAGAACTGCAGTCCCTGAAACTTCAGGATATAAGATGGTGCATACAGTTGGTTTTGATACGGGAAGAATGATGTAAATGTCAACACAGCCAGTGGCACTGCTGTTTTTTCCTTTCTTTTACAGACCACAACAATTCTAGGTGTGTAATGGTAAAACGAACAGCGCAGTGGATCATCACTAATTTGCAATATAAAGTGTAACAAAGACAAGAGTGTACTTGTACTTCTATACAGACTATCCATGGATATTAAAATTTTAAAATACTGTAACTTTTTTTTAAACTCTCTTTAACAGATTATTTTTTCAAGTAAGGCTTACAGAGCTTTCTCAACTCTTCATCAGGAGACAATAATTTTAACAATTTCATAAATTTTCCAGAACCTAAAGAATAAACAAAACCCTGCAGCACAGACACAAATAGTACCTACAGTACCTGTAGCTCTGGCATTCACCTACTGTGTTGACCTAGCCAGATCATTTCACCTCTAGATACATTTTCCTTCTTCAGCTCCAGCTTGAATAAAAAATCATGACCATTTTCAAAATGCTCTTGCACAGTGCCTGTATTTTTAGAGCTCCAAAATGCCACAATACTGCAACGATTTTAACAAAGGCTGTTCGATGGGTGAGAGAGATGAGAAGGTAAAAGACTGAAAATGAAAAAAGCACTGAAAAAATCCTCAAATCAAACTGAACTATAACAATTTTTATGATGCAACTAAGATGACATGACTAGAAAAATATGTGGGAATTGGATGTTTTAAAAAAGTTAGTATTTTTAGATTTTAAGGAATGCAAAGCATATGCATCAGTATCAGAATGACTGTTTTTTCAGAGAGCAGAATACATAGCAACTGAGTAATGTCTATTTGCTCATGTACCACATGCTTATAGCTGCCTGCTTAAAAGATGCAATTTATACAGTGAAAAAAAACCCTGACACTATACAGCACTCCCACATATCAGACAGTAACAGGTTTAAGACTACTGGAATGAAACCTCAGTGGTCTTGCTGGGAGGAGGCTACACTTCCACACTTTGTTGCTTTTAGCCAAAGAATGAGAGAGATTTTCAAATTAGAACAATAATTCCTAGCTTTTCAATAATTTTCAGTAAAAATATTGAAAACAATGTATTTTCAATAATTTTCAATGAATAACTAAATATTCAATAAATAACAAAAACTTAAAAATAGCAAAAGAAAGTTAAGCCTTTACTAAAATTAAGGGGGGGGAGGGAACAGAAGTATTTTAGGTAAACAGAGTTATTTCCAAAAGGGAGTTCACAGCTACGCATCCAAATTTAAGTATTGAACAAGAAAAAAAAAAAATATTCTACTTACCCATCTCTCATCACTTACCATCTGTTTGATGTTTTAAAACATTAAGCACTATGCAATACCTGGTTAGATAACTCAGTTTAAGACACAATGTTTTACTGCCATCTACAAGCAACCCAAACTTTAAACCTCTGTTGATCACTGAGGTTACACTCCAATAAGCTGCAATATTTCTATGAACTACCAATTGATCCAGTCACATTTCAAATATAAACTGGAATTTCTTTCTGAAAACTCCTACATATGAGAACAGCAGGCCGACATATTTTCCCTCACAGCACACTGTGTACATTCTTTATTTTAAATTACATTAAACACAGTCCTCATATCAGAGGCACAGGAGAAGTAGTGGTATAACTCAACTTATGCACAATGCCATCCCGTTAAAACTAACCTTAACTGAAACTGCTAAAAAATAAGAACTGAGGTTCTGAACAAAAAGTTTATTAATTTAAAGGCTATAGTGCCCTACTAACAGGGTCACAAAAGAATCACAGGATCATAGAATCATCTAATATTTAGGTTGGAAAAGATCTTTGAGATCATCAAGTCCAACCATTAACTCAGGACTGCCAAGTCCATCACTAAACCATGTTGCTAAAGCAGCACATCTACATGGTTTTTTAAACACCTTCAGTGACGGTAATTCTACCCCTTCCCTGGGCAGCCTGTTCCAAAGCTTGACCACACTTGAAGAGAAGAAATTTTCCTAATATCCAAATAATCCAATAAAATTCAAAAATAATTCGAATAATCCAATGTCTAAAAGAAGTATAAAACACCTATATAAATATCGGGGGTTTTTTTGAGAAAGGAATAAAAAGGAAAAAATTATCAGAAAAAAGCTAAACAAAAATAATAAAAAAGTATCATTGCTTTTCCAGTCAGGAACACAAAGAAACAAGCACTTTATCCCCCTAAATAAAAGGAAAAAAAAAAAATCAAACTTTATGAAATAAAATGTTAGTTAAGAAAGGATATCACAGTGCAAATAAACTAGACAGACCCATTTATTTGTATTCAATTTTTTCATAAGGCTATTATTGAACAAATCTCAGCGGAAGGCCCAAGTCTGGACTATTAACCCGTATGACAGCCAAGAGAAAACCAGGCCCATCCGTTTACAAAACCACTGTGGGACATATCAAGACATATTTCAAAAACATTTATGCAGATATTGGAAAGGAGTAAAACATAAATTATCCAAGACACTTCAAAATCATCTGTAAAACTAGAAAGCTTCTTATAACATGTCAAATCCAGAAATCAATTTAATTATTACTTTGACCACATTTGCATAAGTCTGCCATCCCTTCATGTCTTCTGCTACATAACTAATTTCCATCATTGTCTATCATTGTCTATTCCATCACCAACCATGGTCTACACGAGTTTCAGTGTGTTCAACTGACCAACTGGTCTTTTTTTCCTTATTGTTCTGCAAAGCAAGAAGAGCTTCAAGTCACTTGGTATCATCTTGACTGTGATCCTGAGTAGATCAAATCTTGATCAAATCATCAGAATTGTTACTTTCACTCTCTAAAGTGGATGTAAGATATCTGTAGGCATTTACTTTGGGATAAGGTACTTGTCAATTACCATTTTGAATTTCCATAACTAGTTCCATGCTAAGTATCAACTCTAACAGAGTTAAAAAATGTAAATATTGTGTTAGGTGATCATTAATTTTTCCAAATCTTTGGTTTATGAAAGTTCTTTACTCTTTTTGTGTTCATTCCTTGACACTTTACCATTATCACACAGCCCATCTAATTCCCCAAATAAGTTAAACAACACACTTCTTTTAAAATAATCTACTTATTCTAAAAATTGCTTTGGCAGGAGGTCATTAGCCATGTATTTTGTGTTCATCTCACTGAGGAAAGATAATCCCAGTAGATCCAGTATTGACCAATGACAGTAGCACATGCCTCATGGGGTAATACAAGAACACAGCCACACCTTTAAGTGCTGGAATGTTATTCTTAGGCCACTTCAAAATAAACTTACTATGTATCTGCCATTAAGAAGGCAAAAAGCTATGATAAGGTCAGACAGCAAAATGCTTGCACCTCACCAACAAGCATGAGATGCATCCAGATGCTCAGTTCAGATTTACGGCTTTCTCCACACAGAAATGCAGTAAATTACAAGCATTGTTAGTAAGTATCAGCATACCATAGCGAATGACAATTTTTACAAACTGCCATAACACAGACTTATTGCATAGTATAATCAAAATATCGAGGGGACACAAAGATCTATGCTGGAACAATTCTATGAACTGAAGCTGCTGATCTTTGAAATGTTAAGGATAAAGCAAATTTAGAAAGAAAAGGCCAATTTACTGTCAAATAATTTGTTTTATAAAATTCCCTTCTGTCAGTATTTTGTTATACAAAGTAAAAACTTATCAGAAAAGCAAAATACACAGACTACTTCAAAATGCTCAAAGCTTACAACGCCATTAAGACAAAATGCCAGCTGTTACCAGAAGTAGGTATGTGGGCAGCTTAAAATGTATAGCTGTTCAGAGTGAGAAGTTGCCTTAAATGGTATCAGATGATAGGTAAGCAAAAAACACAGGATCTCCAGTTTCAATCAATTTTCAACTACTCTTTTATCTATACTTTCAGATAAGATTCTGCATAATTCACAGGTATAAAAATGAATTACTGATGTGAGCAGGTAATAAAGTTTCAATACTGGCTACGGGAGAAACTGTTTATTGTACAGAATATTTGACAGGAATGAAAAATCACTCTGAAATACCATCTTAGAATCAGATACAATTACACAAAACACATGTTGCACAATCAGTTTTTCAAATTTTCTTTAGGATCACTACACTACACATTTTATTCTGTGTTAATTCAACATCAGCTGGAGACAGATGGAAAACAGCAGTAAATTACTAAAAAAAAAAAAAAAAGCTGCTTTGCTTAAAAATGTGCGTTACTTTTATTTCTGAAGACAAGTAAAATGCAAATACTAACTGTATTGCATGTACTGCCACCACACTTAAAATATATTACTGCGCACCAGAAATGGATGTAAAATTGCTACGAAAAAACCCAAGTTCAACTCTATAAAAATAAAATGCCCTTAGTTTGACAACCGCTTAAAAAGTGGTTTTAACTTGATTCAGTTCTGTTCTGACAAAAGCTCTTAATGCTTACCTCACACTTAACTGAACTAATTTTTTAACAACTAGAACATCACATTTCTTAATGTTTTTCTAAGATTACAGCATAGCATGTTGCTGCAGCATAAGTGGTTGTGTGTCTACTTTCCCACCTCCCTCCAATGCACAATATTTGTCTGACTATTACAAGATACAAATTCATATAAGAACTATTTTTGTACTTCACCACAGGATTCGGTTCCTCTTTACAAGACCCATAGTATCCTTTTTAAACTTGCAGGTCCTACTCTCCAAATATTTAAACCAACGAATAAACCCAACAGTCATTCCTCATGCATGAAACTTGCTTTTTTTTCAACAATTCATTAGTCTTTTTGGAAATAAATACATTAACATTGAGAAAACTATTGTTACTATTAGTAACAATAAAATGTCACAAGGACAAAGTTAAGTATTCAAACTACACATTCAGGGTTTAAGTTTTAGTCAAAATCCAAAACATAATAAGTAAAGAAACAAATGATCAGGGAACACAAGCAGACTTAACTCTAGCCAGTGAGATAAGCACAAGGGAGTAAACCCTATAGTCTACTAAGCTCAGTTTAACTCGATGCAGACCTACAGCTACCGAAGTACCTTAATCGCAATTGTGAAGTACTGGGTAGTATCGCCACTAAAGGAGAAGCTGAAGCTGCTTGGATACCGTACCTTACCATTTCCTTGCTTTGCAGTCGGTATATTTCTTGTCTGTATCCCTCAGACTTACACAATAGCTCCAAAGACAACTGCAACACTTGAAATGCATTGTGCCCTCTTAAGCCCCATGTTCACAATTAAATTTACATTATAACACACTTTTATACGGCAATACTATTTAAAATATTAACTTCTTTGAAATAATTTTTCTTAATCACTGGAATTTTTAAGATATTATATAGTTTCTTATTAATAAATTACAAAAAAAGTATTTATTTATAAATAGACACTTATACTTTCAATAGCCTAGATGAAAGCATCCTTACTCTTTCTCTGCATCTCCTTCACTTTCTTCTGCATGATCAAAGCTCCAATTATTTTTAAAACCTCCATCTCTCTTGGACTGTGATCTATCCAAAGCTGAAAGGAGAACAAGTGAAGATAAGTCTTGATTTCAACCCGAATTATTAATCAACACAAACTAGAGTAATAAAACAGATGCATAGATTTTCCCCAAGCATTTACATTTTTGCTGTCGGTGTTTAACTATCACTTAACAAAGTAAGTTCATCAATGCAGTGGTGACTCGTTTTCCTAAATACAGGTGAGTATCTGTCCACATCTTGATTACTAATGCAACAAGTTAGCAAGCTATTAAAAATGACACGAGGTAGTTTTACTGACACCTGTAAGTTAAAGGTTCCTTCTCTGATATGAACTATATGCCACATGCAGAAAGGGCCTTAAAGTTTATTATTTAAATGTTTAATACCCAAGCACTTTTTAATTTTTTTCATAAAAAGCAACAGTTTTGAACCCCAAGTACAATTGCAACATAATACACTTTTTTTTTTAATTCAACATCTGACACTGACCCAAATTAACATATGATGGTAACTGAAATTTCAGTGTTAGCATCAACTAAGTAAAAATCTGAAAACTCTGCAAACACTCACACTATATCAAATTTCAGATTTATCTACTGCCATATCCAACAGTATAGAGATTTTCATATAATATGATGGCATAGGAGTATTCTTCAGTGAAGGAGGTCCAGAGCATGGAGACAGCAATTAAGGCACTGTTCACCCCAGGCCCTAATTACCGTGAGTAAGAGCTGTCTCACACAAATTCCGTATGACAAACCATGCAGCAGCTTTGACTTGATTATAATTTAAACGTGTCTTTTCTTATTATGTTTTTCTCTACATAGTTCGAAATGCATATAGAAATAATGAATGCAACTCTGTTTTGATAGAAAAGAAAAAAAAACCACAACCAACAACAGATGTCTAGGGTGAAGTATATACACTGCACACACAAATATTTATTGCATATTCAACCTCTACTTCCAGTTGCTTGCAACTACTGAGGGTTTCCCCAGTATCCACCAGCCATGGGTGATATTTTTGTGTTTAGCTGCCTTTGCTAGCCTTTTTCTTCTCCCCGCTTGCTTTTTTCATCAAGCCTACTTTACAAAATCAACAGCATCTTGCAGCTGATAGTACATCAGCTTATTTATGTATTACATGAGTAAGTATCTCCTTTTGCTTGTCCTGAGTCAATTTGGCATCTTTTGCTCCTACTTAGCACTCTATTCCTCCAATTCTTGCACTTTGGAAGACAGTATTAAGCAATCCTTCCACATTCATTCATGACGACATAGATCTCTGCTGTATTCTTTCACTGTCATCCTTTTTCCAAGCATTATCTTTTTGTGTAAAACCCAATTAACAAGCTTCAGATTTTAAAAAGCATGCTTATAAGAAGAATGGCAGAAAGCAGTTTAACACCTTCAGGTTAGTGTGTGTGGACACTGTTTTGTAAACTCCTTTAGCAGGAATTTCTATCATTCAACAGTGTGGTTGAGGAATCCCTAAATGGGAGGGAAAAAAGTGAACCTCCATGAAACAAGAACAAAGTTGTGCATTTGGGGAAAAAAAAAATCCTTTAAAATTCTGCCTAAAACACTGAAATGAGGAGTTACATATACAGTATTTAGTAAAATGCTAGTATCCAACAGAAGACACCATCTTACAAATTTTTTTTGCATGTCTTGTACCTTGTGCTGTAAGGCAAATCATTTCATATGAATCTACATTACAGCTGACCAGAAAAACACACCTGTTTCTTTATTGTTTTGGATGTAAACCTATATTGGGTTTGTATGCCAAGATTTTGATGGGGGGTGAGAGGCAGGGGGGTGCAGGGGTGTCTTCTGTGAGAAGATGGCAGAACCTGCCCCCATGTTGTACAGAGGCACCTCTAGCCGGCGCCAAGGCCAAGCACACCAATTAACAGGGGTGCCGCCTCTGTGGTAACAGTTAAGAAGGAGGGAAAACTGCTGTGCAACAGCAGCCAGAACAGAGAAGTTCGGATATGTGAGAGACACAACTCTGCAGACACCAAGGTCAGAGAAGAAGGAGGGGGAGCAGCTGCTCCAGGCGCTGGAGCAGAGATTCCCCTGCAGCCCGTGGTGCAGCCCATGGTGAGGCAGGCTGTGCCCTGCAGCCCGTGGAGGTCCATGGTGGAGCAGGTATCCACCTGCAGCCCGTGGAGGTCCATGGTGGAGCAGATTTCCACCTGCAGCCCGTGGAGGTCCATGGTGGAGCAGGTATCCACCTGCAGCCCGTGGATGTCCACAGTGGAACAGGTATCCACCTGCAGCCCATGGAGGTCCATGGTGGAGCAGGTATCCACCTGCAGCCTGTGGAGGTCCATGGTGGAGCAGGTATCCACCTGCAGCCTGTGGAGGCGCAGGTGGAGCACCTGGAGGAAGCTGTGACCCGAGGGAAGCCTGTGCTGGAGCAGGCTCCTGGCAGGACCTGTGGCCTCTGGAGAGACGAGCCCACACTGGTCAGGTTTGCTGACAGGACTTGTGACCCTGTGGAAGGGACCCAGGCTGGAGCAGTGAGTGAAGAACTGCAACCTGTGGGAGGGATTCACACTGGAGAAGTTCATGAAGGACTTTCTGCCATGGGAGGGACCCTGCGCTAGGGCAGGGGAAGAGTGTAAGGAGGAAGGAGCAGCAGAGATGATGTGTAATGAATTGTCACAACCTCCATGCCCAATCTCCCTGCACTGCTGGGAGGACGGAGGTAGAGAACTCGGGAGTGAAGTTGTGCCTGAGAAGAAAGAAGGGTGGGGGTGAAGTGTTTTAAGATTTGGGTTTATTTCTCATTATCCTACTCTGATTTGATTAGTAATAAATTAAATTAATTTTCCCCAGGTTGAGTCTGTTTTGCCCATGATGGTAACTGGTAAGTGATCTCTCCGTCCCTATCTCAACCCACAACCCTTTAGCATTTTCTCTCCCCTGTCTGGTTGAGGAGGGGGAGTGAAGCAGTTTGGTCGGCACCCAGTGACTAGCCAAGGTCAACCTACCACAGATGCCAGCCAGATGCATTTACTGGCCATACAAAGAACTTTTCTAGGAAAGCAACTTTTTCAGATGTATCACAGCATTGCCAGAACTCCCTACCACACCTGGAATACAGCAGTAGAGACTGTTTCTATTACAACACACAGAAGCTTTTACAAGTCTTGCATCTGCTGAGATCACATCTTTTTCTGTGTGTCTCAGAACCATTCTGAACATGAAACCTAAATCAAAGGTTTGCTTTGGGACCAATGTATTTTTCCAGGAGGACCTTAAGTTCACATTTTTTTCCCCCAGTTACACTGGTAAAGAAATAATACAAGCCTCATCTTACAAATGCTTAGACCACCATAACTGCAACCAACTTATCAGATACTGCAGCATTCACACAAATTCAAATTAAGTGTGCTCAGAATCATTGCCTTCATCCAGACTCTAAGTAAATTAAAAAGAATGCTTATAAGCTTTCAAATCTGTCATTCATCTAGAGTCATCACATATATTGTTAAGAGGATAAAGTACTCATAAAAATCTGACACAGAAATATTTTTTTAATTGTTTTACCTTCCCCACTGCTTCATTATTCTTTCAGACAGGCTTCTATGCAAAACAGCTCTTTATCTTCCAGCTCTGATACCATCAGCTCTAGTACATCAACTGTGTGACTACAGTAAGGTTGCATTTTCACACTGTGAAGCAGCACTGCATGGACAGGTTTACACACCCCTCACATTTCCTATAACTTGGGCGTTCTTCTCCTGTCTTGCATCCTGTGTATGTCAGCGCAGCTGTTTCTTCACTGAGAGCAAACTTGGGGAAGGAAACTAATTCAGGAAAAAATACCTTGAGCAGTGGGGCAGGGGGAAATTTGAGGGTTTGGGGGTTTTTTTTAAACCATATCACTTCCCTCCTCTGTTCAACCACACTATCACAGCAGTTGTGACAGTACAGCAGAGGTAAGGGGCATCCGGGAACGGTGATCATTTTAGGCACCAAGGATTCCAAAGGAACGTGCATGGAACCATAGCCTAACCTACATTTATAGGTATAGACTTAGAGATCTATTGCTTAGAAGATGCTTAAACTTTCCTCTCCCTAAATTAGCTGTAGATGCAAAATACCTGTCAAAACTACATCCAATAATAGGCAGTAATAATAAACTGATTGTGAGATACTCAATGAAACACGGATTTCAGTAGTAAAGTTCTATGACACCAGTGTAACAGATGCAAAGTATGGATGTTCTTTCACACATGAAGGCAATTTAATTTCTCAAATGGCTAACAAAATACCCCGCCCTTTCAAGAATGTAGTATCAACAGAAAAACAACGATAAATACAAAGCATCCACTCCTGGGAAAAGGAGTGCTTTGCAAATGCTTTGCAAAGTAGAAGCATTTAAGGGCTCTGTAGTTCAAAGATGGAAAATGATCTGCATATTCTGATAAATGACTGGGTTTTTTCGTCAGGACTTTCATACACATTGGGTTACGTACAGTGCAGAGTATCACGTAGAATGAACAGAACTGTGTAAGTTTTATCATTTGCCAAACTGTGTTTAACATTTTCTAAGGATTAACAAGGAGTAACAGAGGAGGATAAAAGGAGGACAGAGCTTTGAAATACGTTACAACATTTTCTTTGCAATGTCTTTGAAAGTTTTTCTGCTAAGATAGCAGTGGTAACCACACAATGGACAACTAGTGTTTCTTGACCTTTTCTACTGATTCTCCCAGCAGAGATGTAGAGGTATCACCCAAGGATTCTGCCCTTGTGACAGCATCAGAAAACAATGCAGAAGTATTTCAAGAGGGCTTCTTTATTTATATTAGCAGCAAAAGGAATGCAACAGAAAACACGGGCCCATGGCTCACTGAGACAGGAACCTAGTGACAAGGGACACTGGAAAAGCTAAAAAACTTGGGTTGTTTTGGTTTGGTTTTTTTACCACTCCATATTTCACTGTTAAGTTCTGCTCTCAAGACGTCCTAGTTCCCTAACCCTACCAACAAAATCTGTGGGAATGCAACATCACCCATTGTCAAGAAAGATAGGCTTAAGGAACACTTAAACCAGCTGTACATGCAGAAGTCCACTGCATCAGACAGGAGGTAGCTGATGGTATTGAGGAAGTTTGCTAATGCCACTGTTAGGCCTTTCTACTTTATCTCTGAAAGGTCACTGCGTAAAAGATGTTCCCAATGACTGGAAAAACATCGCACATCTTCAAGATGAGCAACAAGGATGATCTGGTGAACTGCAGTCTAGTCTGCTTCACCTCAACCCCATTAAGGTTATGGATCAAATCTTCCAGAAATCCATTCACAGCTACATGATGACAAGAAAGCCAGCATGGATTTACCAAGGGCAAACTGTGGCCAACTAACCTAACTGCATTCTACAGTTAGATGGCTGGCTGTGTAGGTAAGAAGAGAACAGGTGTTGCATGGTTTTCCACAGGGCCCTTACAGCCAGACTAGAGAGACATGGACTAAGTGAATGAATGAGAAGGTGAGAGGAAAACCAGCTGGACCATTCGGGTCAAAGGATGATGACTACCAGTACAAATCCAGCTGCTAGCACCCCTCAGCCATCAGTACTGCACCCAATACCATTTAACGTTTTTGTTAATAATATGGATGCTGGGACCAATGGCACTCAGCAAGTTTGCAGGTGATACCAAACTGGGGGAAGCAGTTAATACACTGGAAGCCAGGGCTGCTATTTCAGAAGGACCTGACAGGCTGAAGAAATAGGCTGACAAAAACCTTATGAAGTTCAAAAGCAAATGTGAAGTCCTACATCTGGTACCAAACAACCCCAATGCAGCAGTGCAGCCTGGGGGACAACTGGCTAGGAAGCAGAGGATGCGGGGGTGCTAATGGACAGCAAATTGACCATGGGTCAGCAGTGAACCCACATGGCAAGGAAGGCCAACATGACATACTAGAAAAGTTTAGACAGCAGCCAGGAGAAGTGACTCCTTCCCTCCATATGAAACTGTAGCCAGAGTACTGCACTCAGTTTTGGGTCCTCTGCAAAGGAGATACAAGGAGAGGTTAAAAAAAGTGGATTTATTCAGCCTTCAGATGCAGGGAGGGGAGTCTTCAACTGCCTGATGGGAAGGAAGAGAGAATATAAAGCTAAACTCTCCACAGAGATGCACAACAGAAGGACAAGAAGCACTGGACACAAGCTGGAACAAAGAAAATTCCAACTCAACGTAATAATTTATTTTTTATCATGATGGTACTCAGGAGTGGACCAGGTTAACCTGAGAGGTCATGGAGACTGAACAAAGACCTGAGCAACCTGCTAACTGGGCTTGGTTCGGACAGGAGGTTCCAACCCACATGCTTACAACCAGCAGTCAAGCAAAATCAGTGGCTACTCACAGGTACGAAGCATCACCTAAGGTAACTGCACCACCATCATACACACTTCCAAAATTGTGTACCTCAGTCACTTTTCTCTCTCTCTGAGTAAGTCTGCCACCCTCTCAAACATTCCAAACAAGTAACGTAATTTAAATAACATCAAAACCAGGATCCAATAATAAAGGGGGGAAAAACAAACAAATAAGTGATTTTTTTCATCTCTAGTATTATGAATATATATAATTCTCTCCTTATATAAGACCTCTATTGCTAGACTGGAGATACACTAAAAATTCAGAAGGGAAGAAGAAGGTTTCAGTGTTTTCATAGGGAAGATAATACAGGGAAGATATTCCTATTTGATAAGAAAACTGGAGGATAAAAAGTTAGGATAGGCTAGGGACAATTTTTGAGCTGCCAATATACTCTTAAAGTATGAAAACATATATAAAGCTAACAAGCCATTTCAAGGAAGATGACCAAGAATTCCAGAATACGATTTCCATGGCAAATCAGTACATATTAATCACACATGATCTCAAAGTCTGAACACTGGAAGAATTTATAAGATAAGCAAAGCACAGCAGGAAACCTTACAGTATATTATGCATCAGTATATTATGCATCTGATTTGCACACTTCTGATTTTAGACAGTTATGCACCATGGGATCCATCTTCATAAAAAAGTCTAAGCTTGTGCAACTGACAATGCAGCAGCACTAAACAGCAACCTATTTTTAGGAAGTGTTGAAAGGCAGTCACATACAAAACAAGATTAATAACCCAGCCCAACTACCTGGAAATTAGGCAACCAACATTCTGAGAATGTTTCCAGGTTTGCTGCAATAATTGGAACATCAGTTTGAAATAAAGCACTGTATCTACATACAAAAAAGAAAAAAAAATCAACAATTTCTATTATTTAACACTTCTGGATTTATCCTGCAAACTTTCAGCGATGATGTCAGATAGATACTATCCCCTCTATAAAATTTTACAGAAATTAAAGTCCAGTAAGGTTCCATAACTTCTACATGAAAATAACTTGCAAACATATGACAGGAGGAGAAACTCTTAAAATGTAGTTAAAGCAGAAAAAAGCAAGACCCTTCTCTGATGTTGTCAATTGTTAAAAATTCACCTGAAATGGACAGCAACAAAAGCACACAAAGAAAACACACAACATCCTCTATAAAACCTCAATAATTTGGTCAAATGGAAAAGGCCCACCTCAGACAATTCTGAGTAAGGAAAGGATGAAAGGAGGATGAAAGAGTTAGTTAAAGTCTAAGCTGTGAGAAAAAAATGCATTTGCCTTTCTGTAAAGGCCAAAGACCTGCGTTTTTCCCTATTCTTAGTGACACTGACAAACTTTCATACCCATATGAGAGAGCAGTCAGCTGGATTAGATTGCTGATACGGCTGAAAAGTAATACAGACCGTCTCCACCAACACTTGCCCCCACACAGGATTAGTTTTCTGCCAATTTAGTTCCTTCAGCCAACTTGCCATGAAGCCAAATAAGTGCAGGTGTTGACTCAAGCAAAGCTGTGAGCACACTGTCTCTGGGAGGGGCAGCAGGTAGGACTGTCACTGAGCCTGGCTGTGTCATAAATCGCTGGCACAATTACTTGCATGGCCATAAAGTATGGCCCTATACATGTGGACTGCTGTTAGAAAATGACCCTGCAAATGCACACACAGTTAAAAATCACATAAATCATGTCTGTTTGAAAAAAAGAATACTGGAGAAATGCAACACTAATACAGGCAACAGCCTCCTGCTCACACTAGATATATCATATACTTCAACTCCCTTTGCAATTAGAGGTATCAATGCAGTGAGGCATGATGTAATACAACTACATTACTACACTAAAAACACAGAAATCTTTATAATGTAAGTATCAGACTTCACTAGACCTAACAACAATGAGTATAAGGAACACTGACAACTGCTAACTAAACCACAGTATGCTGAAATTCACTAAGCAGGCTTTCTTTTTAAAAAGCTAGAAAAAATAACTTTACCATCCCTGGAAAAAGAAAAATTTATTTCAGTAATTACTTGTAAAGGTACTGAAGATGAAGAAGTGCTATCAATCAACTAATTTTTAATATAACAAAATAATACAAGCTAGCTTGCTAACTGCACCTGTTTATGAACCTACTTTTCAAGAAATATCACTCGAAAGACACCCAACTTCTTAAGAGACCATTCAGCAACTGGAGATGAGTTTCAGCCACCTTTATCGAAACATGAAACTCATGCTTACCTTGATCTATCAGCTTTTTCTATCACAGGGCAGAGTCGGTTTTTCTTCCAAGTAAGAAACTGTGCCTTAGCCATCTAACAAAGCCTTTGCTAGATGACAAAGAAATTATTTACTTCATTAACAACAGATATATATACACATATATATATTTTTTGGTAGTATTCATTGGGTAAAGCTACAACACATCTGCCTTATGGCAGAATTAGTAATCTCAGTTAAAGGTTTACCGCCCCACGGTGCCAGGTTTATGCAGTCATAATAACCCGGACCAGCATAGTCCAGAAGTTCACTTTTGAAAGTTTATCCTCAATTGTAAAGAATCCTTAAATTGCCTCTTGAGCAGTGAGCTTTGGTAGAAATAAAGTTACAATGGACTCCAGTAAGGGTTTCTAAATGAAGAGAGCCTCAGAAATTACAAGGGCAATTGTAAATATGAAACCTAACATCTACTGCATAGTTCAAATTCTCATCTAATGGGCACTTGAATAATCTTTCTGTTAGAATGTCGTATTAAATTCTATCATCAGCAGGATATTCATATTTTGCTAAATGAGCCATAAAAATCGGACACGCAAAACAAACACAACATTATATCCTACAACATTAATAAAAATACATCAGTAGAATGAATTTTAGTACAAATGAAACAACTGTATGGCACTGGATAAAAACATTCTCATGAAAATATTTTTGCAGCTGTTTCTTACAGACATAAATTTCTATGATTACATAATGTTAATCATGTCATATAGTATTATGTTGTACCACACCAGAAAAATATTACTGATATTTATCATTCCTAGAACAAACAAACAAAAAAACCCACCAAAAAAACAAAACCAACCAACCAACAACAAAAAACAGGGAGACTCTGCTCGAGCTTATATGGTCTGAGAACAAACAGAAAACCAGGAAGGCTTTGCAAAGAGTTTCCAGATCATCACTGTTCTTTGTTTATAATCAAGATTCAGTCAAAGATATCCCAAATTCACTGTCTTTCACTCCAAATTATTCTTTCGTAGGAATTACTGGGGGACACATTCAGAAATGTTTCCTTGCCTCGCGAAGCACTTACAGCACTTCCCCGCTAACAAAAACTTTTTAAAGGCCTGCTGACCAACCTGGGAAGAATAACCACAGCCTGTTAATTTACTCCCTCCAGTCTCTAGCCTTCACCATAAACTTCTTCTGTGCACAAGTTAACCTGTTACTTAAAATAATTGCATTTCCCTGGGCAGAATAAAGCTGTTGTTATACAAAAGCATTTATTCTAAAGTTGTTATGTACTACAGCTTAACCTGACTTAACAGCTCACCAGAGAGAGAAGAAAGGGGGAAATGTCCTCTTCCTCTCACATGCAAAGTCTGTCCGATCTCCCCATTCGAAACCATTGTCCTGTCTCGCCTGCTTACCCTTCAACAAACAAATTCAACAGGTTTGGCAAAGCACCAATCTGGCAAGACAATACACATCAAATTCAATCTCTTTGGCAATAAACTGGTAGGTGTCAGGGGTAAGGGACATTACAAGACACACCACCACAAGGGCTGGGGGGTGGGGAGGCAAAGGGGGAAGAGAAGCAGACCCTTCTCCACCTGCAGTAGTGAGGCCTAAAAGCAGCACAGCTGCAAAGTGTAACTCCTTCTAAACAGTAACATTCTGTTAGTCCCTATGCTCAAACCAGTTAATAATTTTAAGCCTTGCAAAGAGAACCAATAAATAGCTGACATGCAGCTTTGCATCCAAAATGGAGTCGGAGCACGGTAAGATAAAAGCAGCAACGTCACAGTTCCAGGCTTCAGGGAATTCATACACCCAATTTATCATTATCTGTACAAGACAATAGCACCACACCTTAATCATTTTACTATTCTTTGGATATTTTATTTGGAGAGCATTATTTCCAAATTTTATATCCATGCTGCAAATTACTAGTGTAGATTAACTAGAAAACATCAGTACTCATGCATTTCCTACAATACTTTTAATAACCAACTATCCTCATAGTAGAGCATAATCCCTTCCACAATTTATTTAGAAGTTATTCAAACAGCAGCATTGCCAAAATGCTATTTCTTTAACTCATAGCAGACATTACACCATAAATAAAAACAAAACACCTTCTCAAAAGTTATTTGCTCTTAATCATTCCTGTAAGCTACAGTACCCAACCATTAGCCATTCTGTATTCTGATTTATACTAGACTGTAATTCAGAGACTGAATTCCATTTGGCACAATCCCCAGTTCCGTGCAGGGAGACTACACCATACAACAAAGTTAAGTAAGTTTTCAGTACTTTTACAACATTCAACTGAAAGTAATCAAAAAACATTAAAAAATATGTCTATGTACTAATGAACTACTAAGCTCTACTTACAACATGTTAGTTCTCAAAAAAGCTTCCAACCTAAACATGTGTCACTGAATTAGGCAGTGATTTAATGATTAAAAATACACCATTTGATTTTAACCCATTATTTAAGAACTGCTTATATTTTCCACATTTTCTAAAGGAAATGAAAGTTCATGGCCTCAGCAGCAAGATTAAAAACATTTATTATCTTCTATTTGTGAATGATCAGTGAAAAAAAAAAAAAAAGATTGCCAGGTAATTATTTTTGCATTACGATATCCATCAACACAGGCTGCTAGAGCACCCACTAGAGAAGTAACAATTGCTCCTGTGAACATGACATTCATAGGCAACTGACTTGACCAACACAAGACACCAACTTTGACTTCACCACAGCTTAAGATCAGCTTCACCTAAAAATACTACATATGCTAGGCAGTCGAATGCAGTAAAAGAAAGTTTAAGAACATATGCTTTTAAAAATTAAATGTGTAAGATAAAATTACCAGCAGGTTTAATGCTATATAATAAGACTAGTAATATTATTACTAGTGCTTTAGTTTGCTTCACTTTAAGTAATCAAGCACAGAATATCCGTTTCAATCTAGAATATGCCTGCCTTAAAAATCCTCCAAATTGAAACCAAATAGGTGCTGAAATACATGCCAAAAGAAAAAAACCCACCAAATCTGCTTTAGCCTCACCCACACCCCAATAGAAGTGCATTTTAGAACAACAAAGTTAAGAGAAGAATTACATTTGCCCTTTTTTCCCAAAAAAGGAGTATGTTCCCTGTATCTCTACAGCCTCCCGCACCATAACAGCTGCATTTTTATTTATCTTCTTTTCTCAGTCTCCTGCAGGATCTTAAGCTATCTTGTACAATCTTGCACTCTTTTATGCAACACACACACAGATGGAAGCATACACTGTCCTGTGTACCAAGTCCTCCAGCTGCTCTGACCCTGGAATGTTCAGCCAGTTAGCAGCAAACTAAACCATGCTGAGGAAATACTAAAACCTTCACTTCAAGGACACTAACTTTGACTTCTCTGTTTTATGGGAAGTGGGCAAGTTTCACAAAATTTCTAGATATTTATTTACATGTGAGATCTCTAGGCCTCTGCAAACAGAATGGTTTAATAGCTGTTAGTGGGAAGAGGTAAAATGATGAGAGATGACTCAAAATCCCCTCATAATCTTATAAAGTAATATTTACAAGTGGTGAGTTTGGCAATTAGTCTCAGATTATAGGACTTAACTTCAACACAAAACACCTTGACACATCTCAGTTATCTCAAGAAACATAGCTAAAACTCTATAGAAAAGGTGAAGTCTGATACTGCACAAAAATCCATGCAGTCTTCCAGAAACTACAGTAATAAAAGCCAAAGTTGTTGTTGAAACCATTACAATAAATAATCCATTATGTTTTATCCTTGTACATAAAACAAGAAGCAAAAGACGAAAATACCCAAATAGGCTTATCACAAAAGTATCTGCGCAAGCATGACATTTGCAAAATGTTGGTTTATGCTTGCTATCAAGCCACATATTGACATTATTACTTATGTTATTACTATTACTTTTCTATTTATAATTACATAAAGAGGAGAGTAAGGATCTCTTTTAAAAACACTCCCAATTTAAATTTTTTTGGGTGACTAAACCCCAGAATTTCTGTACTTTTTGTGAGGAAAGAGTGGTGCCTTTACTATCAAATCCAGGTGCCAGAAAATAATGAACGAGGCATCCCATACAAGACAGTTACTCTTTTCACCTGAAGCTTGTGTGTCCCACTTTGTGCAAAATTATTATAGCAGCAGCTACTTAGGAAAAACTACCAAATAATAAATGCCTCCATAATAGCAAATCAGAATTGCACAGATATGTTTTTCAATTCAGAAAGCCAAGGACAAGCCTGGGCTCCTAGAATCCTACATCTCCAAATTTAAAAGGTGGTGATGATATGGTAGAGGACTTGGACACAGGCCCTTGTTTTAGAACATGCTACCAAGCACATTACAACAAATGTTATAGAGTATTAATAGTAGATAAATTAAGTTTATTTTTTGTATCTTTCTACACGCCTTAAGCAGCATTCTGCCTTTTTAATACTTCATGCCACCTATCACCCAAGTTCGGCTGGCACATACAAAAAGACAGTAAAAAGATAGTTTCAATTTGACTGCTGAGAAATAGTTCTCGACAAGTGGGTTTCACTCTTAGAAAATAATCTGTCACTGAAGTCAACGAGAAGGTTTCTTATTCTTAAAACCACTGGGAAGGACAGCTGAACAAAGGTCTGAGAAGGCATTTACGCAGTACTGGAAAGACATTCTGAATGGATCAGAGGACTGGGAGCCATAAGCAAGCTATGAAAGAGTCGCAAATTTCCCACTTTCAGATAGAAAACCACTCTCAAGAAAAAAAGAAGAAAGGAAAAAACATGCCTGGACATTGATGGGACTGACAACAATTCAACAGCGCAAAGCATGAGTTTAGATTATGACAAAAAAAAGACACAAAAGAAGGTGAATGATACCTGAAGCATCCCCCCATTTTCAAGCTAATATCTCCACTAGGTCATAAACAAAGTGTCAGAGACTGCTTCAGAGGCAATTACAATTAATAATTAAATTTCACTATTAAAAATAAAGAGAAGTCAGAGCAGGTAGAAAATTTTCAAGTGTTCTATTTGAATATGAACTCCACTCTGCCCTCCTAATTTGTATTAGTCCTGTCAGAGATTTCTCAATATGATTAAAAGATTGGGGGGGGGGGGGGGGGGGGGGGGGGAAGCCCCACAGAAAAAAAAGGCAGGAAAGGCTGACCACCACTTCAAATGGCAACTCTGTCTATACACTAATACACAAATGCTGTGTGTTTCTGTACCACTCCAGAACCTTAGCTACCTTTAAGAAAATGTGCAAGTCTACAACCCTTGCTTTGGTGAAGGCAATTCTTAACACATGAGCTGAGTGAAAAGCAAAGCAGTCTCTAGAATCCTCTGGCATATAACTGTCAAGTTTCTTCTGCTGCTGCTGCTAATGGGTAGTCCACATAGTTTTCTCTATCATTATCAGGAAACCTGTAACCAAGAAAATGCAATGAAAATTGAGCAGATTCCTGCCATGACTGCACTGAAATCTCTCCGCAGCTCTGAAGGTAGAAACTGGCAACATTCCTTAGAAAGGAGATCCTCAAAAAGAAAATTCAATATTGGTTTTCAGACATCAGGAGACTGAAAAAAGAAAACAGGAAGGAATAAAATGTTTCTTCTTCTTGAAAATACATGCAATTAGGAATACTTCAAAGTTTGACTGTTGTCTACTGCATAAACGTAGGGAAACTTTAAATTTAAGGCTGGAAAAGGGAAATTACAATTTCCTTGCAACTCAGTATTACCCAAGGAAACAATATAACAAGAGTTACCACAATTTTTCTCCAGAGGAACAGTACTCCCTATTCCCACAGCTGAACATCCCCCAATCTCAATCCAAACAGATATGCCTATCATTGCTTTGTACTTTAGCTGTAACTATCCATCAAAAAAACACAGGAATTCCTGAGGATGGATACCTCCAATCACTAAATCTCTACTAATCTAAATCTGAAAAGAATTCCTATGCAACAGGACTACTTTGTTAGTATGAATTAGCTTGAATTTCTGCATATTCTGCTTATAACTTTGAAACCTTACTGTAGGAAAGTAAATTCCGAAAAGTTTTACTAATTCCACTTGCAAACTGGCTTAAATAATAAAAATAAGGTACTTTCCACACTTCTAAAATCTAACAGTCCTGACATTTCAGGAAAAGTAAACATGCAGGTTATGCATAGCAGTGTATATATCGTGTTGGCATTGCTCCAGAATGATAACTAATGTAGCTTTAAAGAGTCAAACATTATAGTTCTAGGCATATTTTTCACATTTTCCATTAAACAGTCTACACAACAACATAAAAAATGAAGCCACATTAGATACGCAAAACTGGACAAAAAACATGTACGGGTATGAATCATGGTGTTCAAGAACAGCATTACCAGAAAGGCAACAGATAAATCACCCAAGGAACACCCTCTCAGAAAGACCATTTTGGTTTTATTGGAGAATAAAATAATAAAAATATTTTAAAAAAGCACTTTAGCAGCAGAATGACAGCCATATTTCTTCATAGTAACATCTGTTACACTAATTGAGAAAAAAAGTAGTATCTTACTGGACTGCGGAATCAAAACCTAAATTCTGAACAACTATCATACTTAAACGCAATTAATTTCAGTTAACTATGTTCATCTTAAGTCTGACTGATAGTCAACATTACCATGCCAACACACATACAGATACAGGTACATATTTAAACAACACAGTTTCCATTAGACTGAGTTCAATTAGTGACAGATCTAACATCCATTTCGCACATAATTTGTTTAGTGCATTGATGGCAGGGAGGGACAGAGGACTACCCCACCTCAGCAGCCTTTAATGTAAGGCTTCCAAAAACATCAAGTAAACAATTTTTAATTGTTGCTTACACAGACTTCAACAGAGCCCATGAAATATATGCACACCAACAAGTTATAGATATAAATCCAGGCTCATGCAATAGAAGTTGCCGTATTTCCTACTGTATACACTTTTATCCCAATTTTTGTCCACGTTATACTTGTCTCACAAGTCTGGCAGTCTCGTCCTTGTCTAGCCTTTGAACAATGGTGGTTCTAACATCATTAGATTGATTGAATGTATTGTGTACATTTCCAAATTACAGATTGCCAAAACCCCCACATGATAAATATATATATTCTATGACCTTACTTTTTCCTAGAATGCCAACATCCCTAATAAGAACCTCTCAAATAATATCTGAAAGCCGCCTTCTTCCTTTGCTTCAAATCAGTACCAAGTTTACCAGCTCTTACAAGATCTGCTGTAGTACTATCGACCCATTTTAACTTGGGCCACCCTCAGAAATTTTTTGTCACCACCATCCACATTAGGCATTCTTCACACATGCATGCACACTCTCACACTCTTAGGGTTTCCATCACATCATCAGTCCTAAAATTAACACAACCCCAAATAATGGGGAAATACAAAACCAGCTGATAACTCAGTTCATCAATCATGGAATAGTGAAGCTTCAAACGGTGATGCTATCCAGTGTCACACTGGTTCTGCTGTTGGAAAGAGATCTTTCTCATAAGCAAAAACCCTGTCTTTTCTTAGCCACCTGTCCAACCAGCAAGTAGCCAAGGTGCACACAGAAGACAGTGACCAGTCATCACCCTGACACTATTAGTTGTCTGCACAAACCTCACTATGCTCTATGGAAAGAGTTCAGGAAAAAATGGAGTTGTCTGCATTTCACCACCAAACACTTTAAAAGGCGGAAGGGCAGTAATGTGACAGCCCGTATTAACTAGAAAGTTTCTGAACATCAGAATTTCAGATTAATCACTCAAAACAACAAGCAGTATTTTGTTCACACAGTACTTCCCAGTACTTCTACTTCAAAACATCTAGGAATTAAAACCAAAACCCAGCATCCTGCAGCAAGAGAAAAGCTGCAAGAGGCATGTTCTGTTTAACAGTGGTACTACAGAACCTCCAATGCTAAACTTATCCCTGACTTGAAAAACTCTACTTATGAGGAGTAATTTATTTCATTAACATAGATTTTTTTCTTCACTATCATCATGGTAATGTAGCAGAATTTAGCAGATTATTGGTCTATGTCATCAGGATGTGTGCTTATAGCAATTTTGCAAGACTACAATAGCAGATTTTCTTTTACTCGGCAAAACTATATAAAAGCTCAATAGTTAATGATATTCGAATTTCAGGAGACTTTTTGCATTGTAATTAAGACCTTTACAGTGACAAAAAAACCCCATCAAACCCATATATCAAAAAGATTATTCGAGGCTTTATAAACGCTAAAGGTTTCTTTCAGTGGCAGCTGATAAATCCATAGTCTTCGTATCACAGATGTAAGCGCGATCCCCCTCCCCAAATTAACCTCAGTCCCAAACCTTGAAAGGAGCGTTTTAGAAGCAGACGAGACTCATTTTACGGTGGGGGGAAAGGGTAGGCGCTAGGCCGGGGCCTGGGCGCAGGCTGAAGGCAGGGAAGTGCGGCGGGGAGGCGGCACGGCAACCCTCGCTACCCCTCACCTCGCACTAACCTTGCCCGCCGCCCACCAGCCCACCGCCCCGCCGAGAGAAGGTTCCTCCCGCTGCAGAACCGGCCCTGCTGCACCAAGCCCAGGCTGCTCCCAGCGCTCCGCCGCTACAAAGGAAACACTGCGCTTCCAAAGCCTCCAAACATTAACAGAGAGAAAGAAAGAAAAAGAAAAAGAAATCAAATCACCCTCACTAAGCCCTCCCTCAAAAGCAGGTCTCTTTTCACCAAATGAAACCACCCCTTACAGCACCCACCCTTCCCCCACCACGAAGCCACCTCTCATTGTCGTCGTCCCCCAAAGGGGACCCATTCCCCCCCCCCCCCCCCCCGATGCACACACACACGCCCGCCTCCCCCGTTCCCCAGTCTGTACCGTGCCCCTTACTGGTT
The DNA here is from genome assembly GCF_017639655.2 of Falco naumanni. Classification (NCBI taxonomy): domain Eukaryota; kingdom Metazoa; phylum Chordata; class Aves; order Falconiformes; family Falconidae; genus Falco; species Falco naumanni. The sequence continues at coordinate 10,410,447 of NC_054059.1, forward strand.
GCCAGAAGGGAAACGCAGCCCATGGGCCACATTCCCCCCCTCTCAGCCATGCACGCACCTTCCAGAAACAAGCTGTCTCTGCAGCCGCCGCCGCCGCCGCCACCGGCCATCTTCCTGCTGCCGAGCCGCGCTCCCTCACTCCATCGCCCAGAGGGGCGGCGGGGCCTGGCCCTTCCCCCGGCCTGCGCGCTCCGCCGCCCACCCCCCACTGCGGAAGGCTGGGTGACCCGCAGCGGCGCCGCCGAGGCCCGGCCCTCTCCCGCTCCCCACTCCGCGCGCACGGCGGCCCGGGCCGCGCTGCCTTCCGGCCGCCCCGCAGGAGGAAGCGGCGGCAGCGCGCCCGCTCCTCCCTCACCGCGTCCGCCGCCGGCAGCCCCCCGAGCGGCTGCCAGCCGGGCACGGCCCAGCAGCCGCCGATGGCGCCCGGCGGGGCAGACGGGCCTGGCCGGGACTCGGTCGGAGGCGCCTCCGAGCACACGGGGAGGACGAGGAAACGGAGCGCGCCGCGCTGCCGCCCCTCTCCGCCGTGAACGGCGCGGCGGAGCCTCACCGGCTCGTCCCTGCCGGGACCCCGGCACCGCAGCCCGGCCGGGCCGCCACCGGCACTGGGGGCTGCCGGCTTCCCCGGCCCCTAGACGGTAAAATGGCCGCAGCAGGGCTGCGGCCGGTGGTGCCTCGGGCTCTCCCGCTCCCCCCTTGATCAGCTCGGAGGCAGCAGCCTCGGGGAGGCGAGGAGGTGGATCGGCCTGCGTAAAATGAATGGAGTTTTAGGAGTGCGGGAGGCCACGGTACAAGGCCGAGGCCCGGCGGTCTCTCACCTCGCTCACGCTGAGGCAAAAGGCCACAAAAGCCTTACAGATTCTTACAAAACATAAAAACCTTCTGTTGCCTAATAAAGGCGTGTTTGAATCCAAAACTGGGATTCTGGAAAACGTACAACGTTGCTAAGCCAAGTATACAGAAATTGCAAGTCATGGTCTTGGGTGTATTTGACTTCAAAAAACCGGTTTTGGCATGTAAGGTTTTACATTTTAAAAACCTTTTCTTGTGAAGCCTAAGTATCAAAACCATACATCCTTTAAAAACTGGAAAGTATATTATGACAGTCCAGTTAGGGAAAACTAGATACTCCTTGCTAGGACAGGTTGCTTCATCAAATTCTACTGACCCCGCTTGTACTGCAGAATTGGAGAATTTTTATATCTAACTTAAGTACCTAGTTTCTAAAATGACTAATCCCTGAAAAGTGAACTTCCAAAAATGTCTGACCTTAAACAATTTGTAGATTGAATTCCTGAATTAGGTAAATTCAAGTACCCAGTGCATATGAAAATTAAAAATAAAGGAAAACAATATCCTCTAAGTCTTCTAAATTTGTTACTTTCATTAACAAACTTTCTGTATTGACACCAACCATATTCATAAACCAATGTGCTTAAAAACACTTCTAAGTGACAGCGCTCAGTTTTTACACAAGCAGGAGGTAAAAAGAAGCCGAGGAGAGTGCAGAGCTAGCTTGGGTAAGACACAAGGGACATCAGACAGATCCCCGAATGCTACATCACACCACCAGAGCTAAGGAGCAATTAGAATTCCAAAAGCTGGAACAGTACTGGCAAACCTAGGTATCTCGATCTTCAGAAACTCCTTAGAAAAAAGGCTTTTTCTGAAAGTGGAATGACAAAATATTTTTGCTTCATTAGTAATGAAATTAACTGGAAACATTTAGGAAAAATCGGTGCAAGCTAATTATACAGAAACCAGAAGACCATATGTTTAATAGAAGCCTAATATTAAAACTCAAATAAAACCAGAAAAAAGGAAATTTAGAATCTAATTTTCAAAAAAGGGCCTACTGTGTCTCAGAAAGGCAATGTCTAGATGGAGGGCTTACTGCATAGGTTATAGCATTAATCCACAACAAAAAGTCCCTGTTGACAGTTGAGACCAGACTGATTCAGGTCTACCCAATTCTTCACAATTTTTTAAAAACTAGGGATTACGAGTTATGATTATGAGTTATTTGAATAAATGTTTGATACACGGCAGTGTGCTAGTGTGCTTTTGTTGGTCAAGTAAAGGCATCAAATAGGGCTTCATAGTCTTATTTTTAGCGAACTGAGGCACAGTATAGATTAAAATACCTTTTAAAGCAGAAGTAGAAATGACAAGGGAAGATGTTACCAATATTCATCTAGATGCATGGTTGATTTTAGATTTTTTGATTGCTGATTTAACATTTACTTTTTTATGAACAAGAGCTGCCCCAAATTTACATGTCACTGCAGTGTTATTTTTTCCTTTATTTTGAAGCTCTTGAAGGGTGCAATAGAATAGTATGCAGTCAGATTTCTTTTTAATTTGTTTTTCATTAAGCTTCTATTAGTAGTCTGTTCTTTAAAAAAAAAAAAGTGTGGGTTTTTTTTTAATTTGAAAAGTATTTGTGAGGGAATGCAATACTGATGACACTCAAATCTTAGAAAACCTTTAAAGCATCCTCTTAACTTTGCTTAAAACTAGAGGCTTTTCTTCATGTATAAGAAGTACCTGAGTGATCAATGCGAATTTCCCCTTCCTGCTGGGAGAAATGATACAGAATTTACTGAGTCGTCTTTCTCTTCTTGGCCAAAATGTATTCTCAGAGTAAGAGCCCAGAGACAAAATGCATTAGATCACCTTCCTGGCCTTTAGCAGCGACTAGAAGTTGACTAGTCCCACTATGTGTAGTTCACACAATCTAAGATCTTGAATTTACGAACACTTGCATGTGCATAGTTCTGTTGGCACAGCACTGCGAGAGTGAAAAGCTGATTGCTTCATTAAGCAATGATGAAGAATTTTTGGTCTGCCTTAGAAATCTAATTTTTCCATCTCTTCCCACAGTGAAAAATTTGTTATTAATGAATATGGCTTGGATGATTCTGTACTGAAATTATGGAAAAAATACATCTTTTTGTCTTTGTATTTCTGATTCTTTCCGATTATTTCTTGTTTCCTCTATGGTTTTTAAGGTTAGCCAACAAAATGGGGATGGCTACTCCATAGAAACACTATTTCCTTACTTAAGGAATAAAATGGAATTGGGATTGCAGTTTTGCAGCTTCTGTAGTTGTGGTAGTGTATGCTACTTAATTTTCTTTACTGCTACATAAATTGTGTATAGAAATTTCAGGGAATTTATAGGCACCTTGAACAATTTTTTGTTATTTACAACCCAAGAACTCATTCTACATACTATAAAATCAATGCTTTTTAACAGTCCCACTTTTCAGAAAATAATGGTTATGGGCTGAATTATTTTTCTCTGTTTTCCACTGTTGTTCTTAGAACTGTTCCTTGAATGTATTTGTGATGCACAATCTATGTCCTCTGTTAAAAAAACAACAGTTTTGTTGTTGTCCTCATGACTGATGCCTGGTTTTGTCTCTGTGCATTTTTAAAGCAAAATCAGATTTATTTCCTGTGCTTGCAATGTCTTGTTCTTACTATTAAAGCTAGTGTTTTAATTTTAATTGTAGGGATTTTTTACTTGGTATTATTCCAGGATAGTTCCATACTGTAGTTAACTCTTCAGGAACCTTCCTAAATGGAGAAGTACCATTCATCTGTGTGCTAAGACTTAGAATGATACAGCAGGATGTGGAAAAGCTTTTTGTTAAATTTTGGTATCAAAGACAGCTTGTTGAGTAGGTAGTAGGTAACTATGGACGCCTAAGATCGGGACTTTGTCTAAAATGTTTTCTTAACTCCTTCCTTGAAGGAGACCTGTTTTTTAAATCTGATCAGGCTACTATTGTAAAATGCCATATTGTGTTCTTGGAGAATAACTATAGTAAACAAATACCTATGAGGTTTCCTGCTACTCTAATAAACCTTTTGAAAATAAAAATCCCACTATTCATTGCTGTGGCTGTTGCTTAAATATCTGCTGCACTTAGTCATGACTACATTATAACCACTCAAAAGAGAAGAGTTTTGCTTTAAATCTGCGAGTTCTTTTGTTGGAAAATGAGATGAAGCAACTGTGTTGGGCTAAAAAAATTACAACTCATTAAGCATCAAAGTGAGATCTATAGATATAAGAAGAGTGATTGAGAGGTGTGTTAGTATCGTTAGCCACAACACAGCATTAGATATTAATTTTGGAAACTTTTTTTTTTTTTTGTTAGGGTCTGGGCTGCACCTGGAAGGCCATTTTTTCTAGAAGAAGAAAGTAACAGAATTTGGTGCACAGCCCAGAACCATTACATCAGTGACCTATCACTACTCTAAGCAGAAGAGTAGTTACGATCACAAGAAAAAGTAAAACTCTTTATAAAAGAAAATTACTTAAAATGTATGCATGGGATCACACTGAAGAAGAAATGACCAATTATAAATCAAATATAAAATGTTCCATCTGAAAAATTTTGGATAATCTTCCATGGTTTTGATTATTCCTTAGTAATGTACATTGGGTAATTATTTTATGACATATTTTGAGTCAAAGATTGATCTTTAACTAAAGAAAAGCAGAACTGTTGATAGTAGTTTTGTAAGTTGTAAAAGCAGAGCACATAAAAGGCTCAAGAGCATACATCAGATCTGAGATACCTAGAATCTACTTCCCAGTGTATAGTCAAAATATCTGTATAAAAGATATTTCAGTATATTCTGATGCAATTTATCATATTTGCTATAAGTTTCCTGAAACAACTCTTGTTAATCGGAAAGAAATTTTTCCTTTAATACTTTTACGGTGATACTGTAAAGGAAATATGTTTTTGCATAGAGGCTGATGAAATATACTTATTGATTGCAATCCAAGCTTTATGATTAGGCAACAGTGTAAATTTGTTGTCTTCCAGTGTAACTCTTTCATCATTTTACTAATAAGAGCAGAAGTTCTAACTGATTTAAAGGAGGAAAAATAGAAAATGTTTTATTTGTCAACAAAAATAGTATGGCATAATCACGGTAGTCTTTCATGTACTAACAGAAAGAATATAATGAATGCATCTACAGCATGAAATATTAAAATCAAAGACTATGTAATCAGAAAAATAAAATAATAGAAAAATTTACTGTAATAAAAATAAAATAAAGCACAGCAAGACTCAGGCTGTTGCTTAAGGCACATCAGGCATCCAAAAACATCCAGCATAGAAAACATACTGTGCATATATGCACAGGGTCAGACCCTGTCACTAATCTCTTGCTTTTCAAATCAGTAAGAAATATGCCTAAGTCAGCTTCTAAAGTATTTTTAGACACATTTAATAGATGGTTAAACTTTTTTTGTATGCTGTTACACAGAAGTCACTCTCACAATCACACATGAAAAGAAACACATGCTCTTAATCGCCAGCTAACATAACTTACAGATGGTCTCTCTTTATAATGGTCTCACACCCATCAGAAAAGGAAACTGGTTTGTAGCTGAAAACCTTGGAGATACTTTGTCAATAATCATTACTCTCAAGATCTTTATGTTAGTAGAGATGTCTAATTTAAGCAAGTGCCTATAATAGAAAATATCTAACTGAAATTGTTTCAGCAGGGTCACACATCTTAGAGGAGGATCACCTTTCCCTGCCTGTTTCATTAGATACTTATTTGTCTAAAGCTTTAAGAATACTTAGGTTTCAGAGCAATTAAGGCAATCTTTTAGCAAAAGTTATTATGTATATATGCAAATCACATTTATAAAAATAAACTACACCAAGGGCACATAAAACAGCAAATACTAGCCTGTACACACACATATAAGCAAAAATACATACTAAAGCAAAGAAAAAGGTCAGGTTTGTGTACAAGCAGTTGTATCATAATCATAATGAAAGCAGAGGCAAAAAATCACTACATCCCACGTATAGTCAGTGTTCGTGACTTAACTTCCTTACCGCTCATGCTGCTGGCTAAGACACTGAATTTGCTTCTTACAAATTCCCCTTCTAACCTGAAGAACTTCTGAAACCTTTTTCTCAATGTACAAAGGAGATTAGAGACCTGGGCTATGAAGATGGATGTACTTCTTTCTGTCTCTACTTCAGTGGTTAAGTACAGTAGTGTACTCAGTCTCATCTGTGAAGTGGAGCCAGTAAAAGCATATGTAGGAATAACCATACTGCAGAGACTAGAATCCATACAACACAGGATTTGAAAGATGCAAAGAAATAATTTCATTTGTCCTGCATAGACTTAAGTGGTAAAGATTTAAAACATCACTGGCATGTGCCCATAAAAGTCTCAGCTGAAGACTGATCTTCAGGCTCCACAGTGTATCAGAAAGGTGGGGGTTTCTCACATATTAACGTAAATAATTTTCTCTACAAAGAAGTTTCTTCTTCTACCTTAATTAGAGTTCACTGTGCTCTTTTGAGTAACTTTTCTATACTGAGAGACTGCTGTTGTATTTCTCAGCCTTCTCTAGTTCCTTCAGTCTTCCTTTATTATTTTTAATCCCTCTAGAGTCTCTTTAACTTAGCTGTATATTAAAGTGGGGCATTCAAAACAGGATGCCATACTAATGTACGTCTCTCCAAAGCGGAATAAAGCAGAATTACTGTCTTTGGCTTCTGACATACTGTGATTCCCTTTAATACGTCCTAAAATATTTTTCAACAAAACCACAGTTAGATCATGGTCAATTTGTAATGCAATATAAACCTCAGGTCCTTTTCTGTACTGTTGTTCCCTAGCCAGCTATATCTCATTTTGAATTAGTTCATTTGATTTTTCCTTCTGAAGTCTATGATTTTCTACTGGTCTTCACTGCATATCGTCTTGCCGATTTTAGATAATTTCTTTTAATTTATCCAGATCACTTTGAACTCTAACCCTGTCCTTAACCTAAGCCCCTGTTAGTTACTCGCAACACTGGTGGCCTGGCAGTGAAAATAATAGTAGAATTATAGCTAGGATAAATCTGTGTAGGAACAAGTGCCTCTCTCAGACTGTCAGTGAAACACTGAGAATGCATTTTTTCAGCCTATTTCCTGGTTCAGTTTTAAGAAGTGATAGACAACAGCGACTAATGTCTTACTAGAGTCAGTACCACCAGCATTCTTTCCCTATTGATCCTGAATGCCAACCCTTCCAATGAAGATGGACAAAACTGTAGTGTGACATCAGAGCTTTCCAGTGATTCTCAGGAGATTGGAATGAATGCAAGTCCCAGAGATGCCTAAGATGACCCTCCTATCTGTGCAGACATCCAGAGTTCTTTGCTCTTCTCAGTCTCTTTTCCACAAGATGAGGAATATTCCCTCTGTTAGAAGGATGTGGATGTCCCATACTTTTTCTGAAGATGTAATTTACATTCTGTAATGGAGTTATAGCCTAACAACACCAGTCCACATGAAAGACTCAGTTATACGTACAGTAATTGTCAAATGGTGGAATGTGTTTTTGGAAGGCTCAAGGCAAGATGAAATTTTCTCCAGAATGGCATGGATACAAACTAGCCCCTGTATAATACCTGTGAAATAAAAGGTGAGAAATATTCATGGAGTAGAGCCTTGGCCCTGCTGGAGTCTGTAGAGAACTTCAATTGGTGTAAACAATATAAAGCCCTGAGACGGGAAGTTAAAGAAATGAGAGTTGTCTCATGTGCTCACAGTTACACTGTACAAGGACATCTCAGTGGGAGAGGATGTTGTAACTCATAGTGATTTGTGATTTCTGTAGTGTTTGTTAACAAGCTCTCCCAATTGATAAAGTGGCCTAACACAATCATTTATTTTAACTTTAAAGATTCTCCACGTTTATATGCTTTTTTGTAAATGGCAGTGTCAGTCATTTGATTCATTCCAGGTGTATATAATCCTTATCATTAGCTGCATGTATAAAAATTAGATTCATCTGATTGTCATTGGTGTATTATTCCTAATGGGTACCATCAGGTCACATTCTTCCTCAGGTAGTCACATGTAGCTGTTAAAAGTAGAAGGGCAAGATGCTAGGAGACAATGAGGTCAGGAAATAGCTGCCACCACTCTTGAGTCCTGTCACGAAATCACTGGCGACCCTATAACACCCCCATGTCTCATAAAAATGTCACTAGTATTGCTGTTGATTTTGCCAAAAGCTAAGGAGATGTTAACTACTATGAGCATAACCAGTAGGTGATTAGCCTGCAAATTTTTACAGGAGTGGATTAGACTTGTTTTGATGTTACACTTCTTTTCATGCTAAAAATTCTTGAGAGTTGCTTAAGTAGGTATTTCTCTTTTCAGGGAGCATGAGGTCCACAGTGGTTTGTGAACATAAGGAAGCATATTACTCACACTGCTTAGTGCTCATTAGAAAGATGTTCCTTTTAATATTATAAAGACGTTGATCTCTATTTCTTTTTGAGAAAACCCTGTAACTTGTGATTAAATTTGCTTACTATAATATACTGTATTCTGTAAATTTCTATAAAAGGTGTCTAGATCACATGTGTTGTTTTCTTTACTTCTAGACAAAATAAAGATACAAAACCCAATCAGTTTTCCATCAGTTTGAAGATACATGGACTTTGACTGAGGATTTATGGTTGCTAAAACAATGTGAAATTTTAGCAGACTGTTTAAATTATGGTTACCATATGAGGACATTGAAAGTGGAGCTGACCTATTATTGGTCTGTCCTGTTTGCTGCCTTGTGGTATAGAAGCTAAATGTATTGTTTTTCAGCATAAAAAAGTTTTAAAGTGCTGTATCAGTTTTCATCATAAAAATTCCAGACTCTGTACCACCCATAAGGATGAATAAAGATGGTAATCATTCTATGGAAAATTTAGCAAATTAAATACAATCTCCTTAAGTATAGATAATATAATTTAAAGAAAGGAAAATTAAATTTTATTCATTATCCATAAGTAGTTTTCCAAGAGGAAAATCATCAAATGACACTTAAAATATATTGGGAAGAAATTCAATGCTGTAGGGATGTTTCCTTTCTTATTGCATGAAACTTTGTTGCTTACGTACAGCAGATTCGGAGGCCTTAGAATATATATGCTATCTATGTTAAACTATGTTACAATGCTTTTATGGTTTCTAGTTTGTAGGATCTGATTAACAATGTTTTCATAATTTGGGGTTATTTTGAGTTCTATTATTGTCCTCATCAGTATATTTAATAGCAGCATATCAACTACCATCTCCTCCTCCCCAGGCAGACTCAACCTTGTTTTCAGAGTATCTTTATCCCCTCCTATCTCACTTCTCCCTGCATCTCCTGCAATAAATACAATCATTCAACTTCTTGTCTGTCATTGCTCCAGTTCTTCCCTTCCCTTAATCTGCCCTAAAATCTTTCTCTCTGGCGCTTTCCCTTCATTCAGTTTGTGTTTTCAGCTTCTTTCTACCTACTCTCTCAGTACCAAAATCCTTCCCGTGCTTCCAACAGAGATTTCTCCAACCCTATTCTCCCACAGTTGCCACCCTATTCCGCCTTTTGTTGTGGCTCCCTCCCACTGCTGCTTCTGCTTTATTAGTTTATTAGGGTCCATGATTCATATTCAATAACTGAGGATATTTTTATATAATATATAATTTATATAATTGCTGAAATTTAGCTAGATGAATAAAAAAATCTTGTCCCTATTTCTTGAGTGTATTTTCTTCAGTGCCATAATTCAGTTTGGTAATAAAACACATCTTCTTTTCTTGTATTAGCTAACACATGTCATTTTGTTTTGAAAAATGTTGCATATATACATGTAAGACTGAAACAGAAATGCAATAAATTTCATACTCAATGCAAAGACCCTTAACAAAAACATAATTAATGCAACACAATGTTTGAGATTTTAAGCCAACAAAAGCCAGACCATTTAGAGCTAAGGTTCCCATAGCAACCTTACTCTATCTCCTCCTGTGTCTGTGTGATAGGGTCTTTTTTTACATGACCACATATTGCTAGAGAATGTGCTGTATTATTCCATAAATAGAACATCGGTTTAATAGGTGAGTTAACTACATAAGGACCTACAAAATTATATGTATGTCTTCAAAGGATATTAAATCAGTGTGGCTTGTAGAGGTAGTGTACATTTATAAATACTAGAAGAAATCTTCATGTAAGCTTCAACATGATGTTACAACATCATTAACATAAATCCTGCCTGCAAGTGAATTTTTGGCATGTTTTTAGTTTCCTAGTTAGGTTTCCCTGCATATATAGAAAATACAAAGGCTCAATAATTACAGGAGGAAAATTATTGGCAATTCTTAAAAAATAATACAAGGAGACTCTTCCGTTTTAAGTGATTATTTTCCAGAGTAGGCAGTTACACAAAAGCATATGGGAACTCAAAAGATGCAGACTTTAGTCAGACTTCAGGGGCTGAAATCATCCTATTTAACTACAAGCACTTAAATAAAGGGGCAAATATATATATATATCTTCTAATTTCTGCACAACTTAGGGAAGTAGAAGAGCATCTCCAGAGGATGATTCAGTCCTCCTGAGATGTGATTTGTCTTCTGCCTATCTTACTTTACTGACTATAAAGTAGGTCTGGAGAAACCAGTCAAGATTCCTTCCTACTTCAAGTTATTGCTTAAAGTAGGATAAATCCAAGTTGTATTGTCCCAAGAAAAAGAAGTGTGATTTTCAGACATTTCTGAGTACCTGATGTGTCTTACAGGTTAGGTGCAGGAGTCCCCCTAGACTACACCTCTATCAGTGTCTAAATCCATGACTTCACATTCACTTGACAATACAAATGTGTTCTTGATTAGATAGGATAACAAAGGACATATTTTTTTTAGTATATAGAACAGTACAGTGATTAGTCTGGGTTAATGTTGACTGCAGAAAGACAAATTATACCTTATTTGACCTAATACTAAAATAATGCAGACAATAATACCTGATTTATATTTAAAGACTGTTGGAAGAACTTTGCATTCTCTGGGTGTGTATTTGAACCACCAGAATGAGTTAACATTGATTCAGCACTTTACATTCTTCAGCTGTGACATTTTTGTTGCAGGACTGTCTCGGAGAACCTGGGAAAGTAGCTTTACAGGCATTGGATAAGGTACCTCAGCATCCAACTCATGAGATTTGATTTCTACTTCTAGACGCTGGGGTTAGGCACTGCAGCTCAAAAGTAATCACACCCTAAGTTTTTGTTGGATCTAGATAAAGGTGACAAAGTTGAGGTCCCTAGTAATATATCTCTACTCTTGAAATCTATGTTTGGGATTGGAAGTGTTTTATATGACACTGAAACAAAACTCTGGCAAACCAGATGGCCATCAGTTAATTTGGATAGGATTTTAAAACAAGAATAATATCAAGGAAAACAAGGATTAACACTGAAGGAAATAATTCTGACACAAAAGGGAGAATTGTCATCCATTTCCATATTCAGTTTCTTTGTAAAAAAGACTTACAGAGAAGACCTGGTTAATGTTCTGACAGTTGTTAGAAGCCAAGCAGGTGGATAGTTCTGGCATTCAACCACTGTTAGCTCTGAAGAAATCTGACACTCAACAATTAGATGACTGGCAAATCCCTGAAGTATCTGCTTTCCCGTAATAATATATAGACAACGAGACAATGTGTCCAAATAAAAGTGGGTAGCAGTCTGAAATATTAAACAGTTCTCCACAGAAATAATATGAGGAACTACTCAACTAATATCCTCTTTCTCACACGGATGTTACAAGGCAGTAATCGTATTGTGCTATGCTGGATTAAACTTTGTTGGAACTAGCACATTTAGTCGTAAACCATTTTTAAAAGTTACGAATTTTTTTTTTTTCATCTAAACAAAAAGCAAATGCATGAGATCCTAGCGATCTGAATGCTCCAGGTGAAAATCTTTCATCTAGATAGAGTTCAGGAAGGTAAAGTGGGGAAACAGCTCAGATGAAAATACATAAACAACAAATACAAACAGAACGGGGGAAAAAGCTTGAGAGTTTGAAGAGTGTGACTGCTGTTATAAGTCAAGGCTTTTATGTCAGAGCACAGGCTGAAACAGTTTCTGATGCTTTGAACAGGGCAACTCTTTAAGTTATCTATGTCCTCTTATACCCAGGGAAGTAGAGCCTTGGAGATTCTCTTAAGTAAATGCAGTAGCAACCAGAACGTTTGACCTCCTTGCCAACTTGTCCTCTTAGCTGACACAGTTCAAAACATTCTCTGCAGCGGGTCAATATACCTTTAACCTACACTACAAAGTTCACGGACAACAGCACATTATTGCCTCTTCTAAGGCAGGAATAACTGCCGTTCCTCACTCGCTGGGAGAGCAGCACCCACCATCAACGCCCGCCGGCCCCTGAGGAGCGCCATGCGCTTGAACCAGCTGTACCCCCGTGACAGGAACCTCATCAGCCCTGAGGACCCACAGGCAAAAGTGGGGTTTTCTTATCAGGGTTCAGCGTGGTTATTTTTTACAACTTTTTTCACACGTGGTTACTTACGGGCTTGTAGCAACTGCTTGGTGGAATTTTGAAACGGGACGGCAAAATATCTTTCCTGCATTGCCAACGGAAAGGGCCACATGTCCCGCGAGTGGGAGAAGCTTTGGCATGTGGGAAGAACCGTAAAAGATGCGTCTGGTCCACAGACAGAAATCACCTGCCCAGGGTCCTGCTGGTGAGGTAACCCCGAGCCAGCGCCTGGCCGGCTGCCCCTGCCAGAGCCTGCGCCCAGCGGGGCAAGAGCTGGCGCCTCAGGACCCCTGGCAGTTGCCCGGGCCCGCCCAACGGCCGCCCCAACGGCCGCCCCAACGGCCCCTCCCCAGCGCGCCGGCCGTGCCGCCTGCCCGCCGTGCCGCCTGCCCCCCGTGCCGCCTGCCCGCCGTGCCGCCGTCGCTGCTCAGGCCCGGCCCGGCGCGGCCCGGGGCTGTTCGCCCTGCGTGGGCGCCGCCCGCAGGCACAGGGCCCCGCACCTGCCAGGTGCGGCCTCGCTCGGCGCGGCGGAGCCGTCCCTGAGGGGAGGGCGCTGGCGCCGCTCCCTCTGCCTGCCGCCTGCTTTGCGCTGGTCACAAAAAAGGGCGAAGAAACTTTTTTTGGCCGGTTGTGAAAATGTATTCGCATCTGGGTAAGGAAACCTGGGGTTACAGCTACAGTTAAAATATAGACGCTGTGTTACTGATGGCCGTATTACTCTAAGAAAGCAATTTACAAATCCTTAACACAAGCATTATTTTCATCTGGAGAACTGTCAAGGATTTCCTTTTTTCTTAGGCAATGGGTCAAACCGTGGTTATTTTGCTCAAGCTCTTTGTGACGAACTTCAAAAAGATGACTTTTTTGTAAGTTTTTCCACTGTTACTCATTGTGTACAATATTTGTCAGTATACTCGTTGTAGCGCTCAGATTAGTATAAATAAATATTGCAACACTTAGGTTGAGAGATACATATATGATACTAGCATTGCAAATAACACATGCAAAATTTCAATTGCTGTGAAACACTAGTAACCCATGAGCAAAAACTGTACTAGAGGGTATGTTGAATTACCCATAATTTATGTGTACTTGTAAGAATAGCTTACTGCCAAAGCTAAGTGCAAAGAGATAAAGTTAGCTTTATCATCAACATTTGCCTTTCTTGGGTGATGAAGATTTTCGTCGTGCTTTGACGCTACACATTTATTTAAAGAACAAAGTCAAATTTTCTTAGTGACTAAGTATCCTTTATTGGCAGCGCTGGATGCACGGGGGATCCTTCCGCCTAACGTGCATGTCTAAAGTAACTAACTATCTTATATTTATACCATAAACCAATGACTATTCAATTAACGCCTATACATAGTCATTACCTAAACCCGCCTACTCTCGCTTCGTATGTTAATTAGCTTATCAGTCTTTTATGCTTGTGCAAATTCTTCCAAGAATTGTGGGCAGGGGTCCTGGGGATGTGGGTGATGGTCTTTGGGAGGAAGGCCGTAGGTCTTCCTCAAGGTGTACTTTTCACCTTTTGCCAGAAAATGCTGAGTTGGGTGAGTTACCAGTTTCAACCAGCTCTTGCTATCTGTCTTTCCTCCTTGGATGTGTTTTAGCTTAGGATGCCGACAGATAACAGGTTGTCCACAGCCTCACAAGATGTTGGCAGACACACAATACACAGGGGATGGATGCCCACAGATAACAGGATGTCGATAGCCTCACAAGATGTTGGCAGACACAACACACAGGGGATGTCATGTATCTTATATTCATTACATTTTAACTGCAAAATTCATTCTATCCTAGAGTGAGTTCATACAATATCAATGCGTATCATCTGCGGGACTTGCAAGTCATAATGCCAAGGGAACTGTCATTTTGGAACCGTGTAATGGCGTTCTGATACAGACATCTCTGGTTTAAGAAATAAGCCACCCCTTCTAACTTGGATGAACTCGGAAACTGGCAACTTACATTTCAGAGGTAAAATCTTGTGGATGTTGATGTAGATGCCTTTCTGCAGCAGGGCTTAGGGTTACTTTTTGCTAGAGATCAGCTATCTATCATTGTCTGAGGCATACCTACTTCTTAATTGGAGCTTCTGGTGCAATAATTACTTTTTGTTTACAGCGATAATGTAACTTTTAAATCAGTTGTTTCCTCATAGAGCCAAACAATAAAGATTAGCAATGAAGTATCAGTGCTGCAAGGTACATTAACTTGGCAGTATGAAATAGATTAACGCTTAGTTTACTACTCTTTTGCTTTGATGCACCATTAAGAAAGCTAACCAGCACTCAGCTGCAGAGAGGAAACTCCAGTTTTGCTCTTGTTCAGTTTTAAATTGATCACTAAGACAAGATCTTGAAAGCGGTTGATAAAGGTAATTCATTCAGGTTTCAGACACAGGCTGTTTAATACACTAACTCTTTCAATTATGGGAACAAGGAATCTGAAGTACTAAAAACAGTAAAGCTCAAACTGAGAGGGGAAAGATACTGAGAATGAGAATATGTGAGAGCATACAAGGAGATCCAAATCAAGCTTTTAAGTCCATCAGCAGGACCAGCTGGTGAATGTTTTGGAGAACTGGGCAATTTACTTGGGCAATTAATATGCAATCAGAAAATTAGCACTTGGCCTTAGACTGTGCTTTAGGAAACAGCTGTATAGTACAGATGATGCTGACTGATACTTGTAAAAATATGTGGATGAAGCCAGGTATTAAGAACAAAATATCTCAGATATATATAATCTCATAATACCTACCTCAAGAGGTAAGAATTATTTTATAAATGCTATTATAAAAATAAAATTCTGTTACAGCTACCTGGCCCATGAGAAGTTGGTCTTTGAACCATTCACAGCTTTTAAAGCCTTACAATTATTCTCACTTAGAGGAGCATAGGTACAGATAGTGGGATTAGTCTTTCTTGTCTTTAGGTGAATGCAGAACTGAAGTCTATGTCTGAGCTAAAGGTCTGACATTCTTTTATGTTTAATGAAGAGAGATAGGCACTTTTAAGGTATGACTCATTTGGGATATTTTTAGACGTCTACTTTAGAATGAGATTAATTGCTCCCTCAAATCTCCTGTTTCTTTCCATTAACTATAAAGGGTAACTAGATGTCTAGCTCAGATGTAGATTTCTGTAGTGTAGGAGTCTCTCTTTGATTAGATGAACGGCATCTTGAGAGACTTAGCAGAAAATACAAGCTGGCTATGTGGGTTCCAGAATCACACACACATCCCTAGTCTTAAAGAGGAAACTACTGGATAATGTTATATTTCTATGCCCTGTCCAGGTATCAAGATTAATTTTTTATTCTGTTCCTCACTGATTTTTTCTGGGAAGGTTGTCTTTAATGCTTTTGGACCCTGATTTACATTCAGAATATGCCTACATGTCGTGCTGTGATTAGGCACAGCCTTTCTGTGCTGGTGCTGAAAGCTGATATAACCACACAAGGCAAGTGTTCTGAGCCAACTGAGAGTGTGCGCACTCGGTGTCTGGCCCTTACTACTTAACCATGCCATGGAACAGCCTGATTAGTTCTGACACGGTATGACGTTTACTGCGCTCATGCATTTTTTGATCAGCACAGAACATGGGCAAGGTGATCTGGACCCTGTCTAAAGTAACCATGTAGACAGAGCTGCAGAAAGGTTATATCCTTCCATCTGCTTTTTTGCAGCTGTGTAGTCTGCTTGTCATGTGATTAGGATTATGACTCTGTAATAGAGTAGATCACTGCACGTAAGTAAAATAGAAAAGATATAAAGTAGTGTCTTGGAATTGGTGAATATATAGCTTCATCGTTCTTCTGTGTGATCTGATTGAGTAGACAACTTTGAAGAAAAGAATGTCGTCTTTTAAATAGAAAGAGCCAAAATTTGGCATTACATTAATGTGAGTAACAAGTAAGTAATGAGCCATTTTTAAGCTTGCAATCAGAGTAATTAAGATTAGAGGATGTCCTATGCTGGGCAAAGGATATGGTATACAGTCATTGGGATGTAGTAAGACACAGATTCTCCAGTGAGATGGACTTTGCAAAAATGATGTGTTAACCTCTCCAGGAGGTTCAAGTGACAACTTCACCTCATGCAGTCTGTGTCTATATCATTGCATCCGCAGTACTATTCTCCCTTTTTCTTACCTTCATCACTTGTTGTGGAAACAGCCATATGACGTTTTCCCTTGACTGTTGTGTTACCTCCTGGGAACAGGGAACTTAGAGGGAATTCTTTCTTATCCTGCATCACACAGATGTTATTTTACTTGTGGAAGCAGCACTTTTAATCAAATTTTAGTTAGGACTTCTCTGTTATCTCTGGCATCAAAGTTATTTTTCAACTTTTTCATGTTGAGAAATTATGTTGTTGTGGCAATGTTTTATAGTCCTGACCTATGTATTTAATGAATATAAATATGAAGTTTTAAGCAAGCATAAGAATTTATAGACTACTTGGCCATGCTTCAAAGTGAAGTGGAACACTGTCCATCCACAAGTCATTTACAAATTAAATTAAAGGATTATGTTATTTTGATTTTTCATTTCCTTATAATGTTGAAACTGAAGAATGACTCTTTTCAAGTGTTGGAGGGAGTGTTCTAATTAGTGAGCTGAAGAATAGCTCCTATAAATGTCAATAGATAGGTGGTCTGGGCTTTCTAAACTACATATGTGCACTAATAAAAGTGTCCTTCAAAGTAATTTTGTCACCTTTTCAAATCATACTTTTAGAACTATACTTTTAGTCAGATGAATTACAGCTGAAAGTATTTCATTTTTATGAAGCTAGTCTTGACCAGACAGTGCCATTAACATACTTCTGTACACAAAACAACAAAAAACCATCATCTTGACAGTTTTAATCTTAAAAATAGGCAAAACTAACTATGAAATTATGTATGAATATTTCACTTTTAAGAAGAATTTACAAGTCTTATGAAGTACCCTGTCATATCACTGAACTGTGTGACACAAGAAGCCACAGTATTAGAATAAAAGTATCCCAAATTGGTATAAGACATCAGGAAGTATAGCACTATTTGATGACAGACCTATTCTATCACTGGCATTTAGTGAATGAATCTTAGTGGACTGCATCTAGTGATGCTGTATTCTCACAACAGAATCAAGAAGCTTTGATATATCCAGCCCAAATTTAATTTCCGTTTCACTTACTGAACTCTCAAATACATTTTTTAATGTAAAGATTCCAGGATTTTATTGATATAACAATTTTTTCTTAGTCTGTCACAAGGGGGCAGATTAGTATTGTTGAAGTTTATAATTTTTTTCCAGCAATCAGCGGTAGCAATCTACAAGAGAAGACATATGTTCAGATTGATCATTTGAGAAATTTTGAAATACATTGTTGCCTACCGTTTGATTTTCTTATCAATATTGAATGATGAGTTTTTTATTTAAATATTTCAATCACAGAATGGATGCTTGTTCTGGGGCATTGTTTTTGTAGGTTTTTAATGCAAGAAATAAATTAAACAATATAGTGTAATGGATTTTCCATTCTGCTTATCACAGTACTCATAAAGTGTTCAGTCAACCACTGCAAATGATTAGCTATTGCCACTTTTGTAACTTTTATAATTTATAAATGCAAATGAGAAAGATTGATTCATTAAAGCTTGTTTCCAAAACTTCTAACTCTTTCACAGTTTCTGGTAATAATGTGATAATAGTGTGTAGCACCCCTTAAAAATAAAATTTATTTATGAAGGTAAATGAAACCAGTGGAAATCTAGTTCTGTAAATAAACCCCTTAAAAAAGCAAACCTTTATTCTCTCTTTTAGCCTTTACTTTTCAAACAGTATCTTCTTACCTCAAAATGCATCCCTCTCTTCATTTGCTACAGGCATAATTCAATGCTCCACTCAGTTGAAGGCTGTAAACCAATTTAACTGGAATATTCTTAATTTCCTTTTTCTCTCCATTGTGAATTCTGCTATTTTTTAGCTTTTTATTTTTTGCTGAAAAGTAACATTCTAAGTTTCCTTTTTTGATATTTACTGAATTCAAAGTAACAGCATTCAAAATTATCTGTGTTATGATTAGGCCTCCCTGTGTTTATATATATACTGAAAGAAGAATAGTGCTCCAGTTTACAGATTTTTCGAGATACGGCTGTACTCAAGACTTTAAACACTTAGCACAAGCTAGTATCCAACTCAAATGAGCTGTTAAAGGATCCCCTGAATTTTCATCTAGAAAAATAACAAAAATTTGCTTTGTATACCAGAGAAAACCAGTAATAAATCCAATTAATTTACTGCATGCTGTAAAGAGAAAAAAATACGCATTTCTGGTAAAATTCTTGCTAAAATCTGTTGTAGCATGAAAATATTTCCCGTGCTGAGAAGTTTTAGACTGAATATGCATTGTAGTACCTTGTTTCAGCAAGTATTTTTAGAACATATTTATGGACTAAAGAATGCCTCATTTTTAATACCTATGATTCTAGGAAAATAAATATATAAATAATAAATCAATATAGTAAGAAGCTGCTAACAGGAGAAAGGTAAAAATATCTTCTGCTTCTAACCACATGTAACAGAAATGTTACCAGTGTTGCCTGGGGAAAACAAAATAAATGGAAGACAGATGATGATATGAAAGCAAGCCTAACCGAATTTCAGGGATTAATTTCACCAAAATTCTGTTTTACTAGACTCCAACATGGAAACTATACAAACAGAATCTTTTATCTGTGAAACTTACAAGCAGGCAAAGTTTTAAACTCTTGCCTCTTAAGTATGTGCAAAATAAGATAATTCAGAAGGTTATAATTTGATAACAAATGGTGGCTTTACACTGTAAAAGCAACGAACTTAAGAAGAATCAGGCCTCTTATGTAAGAAAAAAACTCACAAACCCCAACCTTAATTTTAGCAGAGTTGTGATCAATATTTACTAGAAGAGAGCAAGATTTTCTTTTTTAAATAAAATGTCTCAAACCAAATAAAAACAACCTGAGCCTGAAACTGAGATCATGTGTAGAAATTCAGCACAGGTGTTTATTGCATGAGAAAACTATAGGAAACAGAATCTAGCTAGTAGTTTCACATACTATATATATGTCTGTGTACAGGTATATATATTTGTGTATAGATATATATACATACAGTGACAACAGCTCTGTCAAAGGAAATGGTATTTGACTACAATATTTGACATGAAATTCTGATGCCAAAGTCAAACACAAATTATTGAAATGGGATTATATATCTTCATACATATATAAAAAAATGCATCTTCAGATGTCAGGATTTGTTACAAATAAGCAAATGTCTTAGACATCTGTTCTTGGTCTGCAGGTCATATGTACGTGGGATGAGTACAGAGTGGTGATTGTTCTAAGATCAAAAGAAAGGCATTAAAAAGCCTTGTTGAAATTTATGCTCTACTTCTAAAAGAACAAGATGTTAACTTGCCTTTTACTTTTCTACATCAAAACAGTTATTTAAATTCTATAATTATTATGTATACTTCTCGTGTTTTTAAGTGTCCCATGATAATATTTAATGAGAGAAACAGAGATGAATTTATTATGCCAACTATTTATTCCATGCTGCCATTACTCCTACTGGTAAATCTGGTGTGTACTGACCTTATTCATTGTATCCAGGGCATTATGCAAGGGAAAAATATGCATAATGTTGTTGCGGACTGTACATCCCACACTTAAACAGAATCAAAGTACTCTTTAAGACATTTTGTAGAATATAACTAGTGATAGAGACCAGATGGCAAACATTCAGCATACTGTGTTTTCAAGTTTCAGCAGAGAAATCTTTCTGGATGTGAATGGACTTTTACTCTATGCACGTTAAAACACCAATCAGGATGTGTATCTGATCTTTTCTCTTTGATTTTGAATTCAGTAACAAAGTAGAATGCTCAGAAACTTTTGGAAAAGAGTGACAAAGGCAATGGTAAGAAAGTGTTTTTTTTTTTTAATTCAGTTTATGTTTTGGTACTCCTAGAAAAGTGTTGGAAAATTAACTTTGAATCCTAATTCAGTGGATAAATGATTTTTTTGCTTAATATCTTTTCAAATATTGACCCCATACTGAACACAGTATGAAAGAAGACCTGATGTAACTTATACTGTTGTTAAAGGTTATGTTGTTTGACTCAGATTTGTTGGCAATATATACTTATAGATACATATGCATATATGTAAGGTCTATGATATCTAGTAAGTTTACTACAGTTAGAAAAAATATTTTATTTTCTAATTTTTAGGAAAGTGTTTTTAGCACTGTTTTACTGATCTCATGGCAAGGGACTATACATTTCTACAAGAAGGCAGAGGGCACACAGCTAATGGGAACTCTAGTGTTTAAAAGTCATTAACAAACTGAAAAAGGGTACCGTGTGGTTTTAAGTGTTACTCGGTCTTGCAGTGAAAATGACTAGAAACACACCATCTTAAAATCATAGACTGAAAACAGCTGTTCAGGGAACACCATGTAACAAAGCATCAAAATTGCTCCCTCTATAATCTCTTTGGAGACCATAGGGTGCAAGTGGAAAAGGGAGAAGAGTTTCTGAGTGTGGTTCATTTTATCCATCTACTTTTGTATGGTGATCTAAGACCAAAAGAGTTGACAGCTTCTCAAGAATGGGCAATGAGGCATGGCTGTAGCTCGAGTATTCAGGACTGTATTAGTATATGTGAACTATGAGACAATGTCTACTCCTAAGTAGTGTTACCTTGGAAAGAAAATAGGAAATGCACATGCAATGCTCCAGGTGCCTAAATTTCAATTCGGAATCGAGTCTCTGAAACAGGAATTTTTTTGTCCAGTGACACTGTTAACCATGCTGCAAGCCTGAGAAGGTTGGTGTAAAGCTGCTGGAATATTCATAAACCATTTATTTTCATTCCAGTTTGAATACTCTAAAATGCCGTTTATTGCTCCAGCACAGTGTTTCTGAAAAAGCTGCCCCATCATCTTCCAGAAAATCAGAGCTTTGTGTTCTTACCAAGTGGGAAACCTCTCCAATAAGACTCAGCTTTATGGGTATAGCTGAAAGAACACCGATGAAAAAATGGAGAGTACATCTTTACTGGTAAATCAAACTGGTCCAAACTATGGGCCTGAGCACTGACACATGGCCATACCATTAAATTACCAGAGCAAAACCTGTGACGTTTTTGGTTTGTGCCAGCCAACATTTTCCTAGATAGTGTCTGGGAAGGGTTCAGGTTAGCACAGGCCAGGGTCTACTCCCAGTAGGTAGTCTGGAAGGAGGTAAAGGAGAGCCATGTGGCCACAGTATTATTTACTAATACAGGTGTAGTCAGGGATGGTGAAGCCAGAATCCCAGTCTCATGTTAATGAGGAAGGTAAAATGGAAATATTTAAAGGCTAGTAGGGAAGGGTTTATTTCCAAAGGAGTTGTGTAAAGGATCTAGTAGAATAAAGAGCCCCTGTGGTTCTGACACAGAGCAAGGTCTTAAAAAGATTAGTCAGGATGAGTTTGGTACAATGCTCTGGGTGATGCTCTGTGTGTGTTGAGAAAGGAATGTACTACGAAAAAGAAGAAAAGAATGTACCACTGAAGATGTTAAAGGAATGTACTCTGAATAATTAGAAAAGATAAGGTGGGCACCTGAAGGAGATAAGGAGACCATGAGTCAGGAAATTGTTGAAAAAGAAAGTTGAAAGGTTTACTGCACCTAGATCCCACCTATTATGAATAGAATGATTAGATGTCGAAATCAAATGATTATGTATGTAAAGATGTTGTAGCCTCTCATGAAAACTGCATAAATTACTTGACTTTCCACTGAAAACTTCGGAGCTAGTTTGTCTGGTGTGAACTGGCTAACTCCAACGTTGCACGAAATAAACACCTTTGCTGCTTAAATACAGAATAATTACAAAATACAAAATGATTACTCCGTGCCATTTTGGCCTCAGTTCATCTTGCTTTACAGGGCATAGAACTGGGAGCCATGTACCACATGGCTCATTATGCACTGACTCTGATGTGTGACCTCCATAGATGGAATATATGTGTTAAATGGTTATTCATTTAACATTGGTAATTTTTACGTATGATAATTTTATGGTATTTTAGATATGGTAATTATAAATATTATATGTACATATAATATATATATTTCTGCTCTTTTACATATGGTAGTTATAAAACGGGTTATAAATACACAATCACATTATTATTTTTTTTTTTATATGCACCTTGTGTTTTCTTTTGCTAATAGCCAAAATATATTTGCATCAGCCATGAGAATGGGTACTGTATATTTGCCCTGAGGCGAAATAACTGGGTAGTTACTGTGCCTGTTATAAATGGATAATAATATGCTTTGAAATCTCCAAGTTTAGAGGATCAGTTTAAACACCAAAGACATAATTGTGATGGTTTCAGTCACGAGTCACACCATTAGACATCGTAAGTGACAAACTGCAATTTAAATTTGTTTTCAAAAGAACTACAGCCCTGTACCACTAGATGGCGTTATGTAGCCATGTAGGAACTCTGGAAAGGCGCGGAATACTAGTAAACCACCAGATAAGGTGAAAAAAGCGTAAATATTACTGCACCACAATAGATCTTTTTCTTTTCAAGTAGTAATGAAAACGTCTCATACAACTTTTCATGGTATCGCTGTGAGGGTAAGACATAAGATGTGATAGCTGAATATTACTTTTGTAACAGCATGTTAGTAATTGCTAGCTTACTAACTCAGGCTAGCAGTATATACACACTTTAAATGATCTCTGGAAAATTTACTAATATTAAAAATGGGGTCAGATGACAAAGGCATTGTGAGTGCAATGGACTCATACAATGTAAGGTTTCTTCTGCAGTTCTTCCATTGGTATCCAGCCTTGACTTACAGCTATAGATAGGTCTCAATTAAAACCCTGGAGATGAATAACTCCAAACCCTGATGATGTTCAACACTCATTTCCAGTTAGGAATTTTGCAAATGTTCCCCATGTTTAGCGTGGGACTAACTCCTGGAACCAATTATTCATGAATTTTAGTGTGCTTGAATTGCAGTCTCCGATCCAAAGTTTGCAGCCTCAGTATCTCTACCAAGAGTACTGTGGCCCCTGGGACTTTCTTAACAAAGCCTATTCAGTTTCTCATTTGCTATGATGGCTTCATAATGAGAGAAAACATCCATGAGAAACTAGTTTTCAAATGCCTCAGTTCTTCAGACAATGCCTATAGCCCAAAGGCTTGTCTGAGTAATAGTCCCAATTCTGACCACTTCTCTACAGGCATATAGCTCTTGTTGATTCACCTTTATAAATGAGGGCAAATGTAGTCTCTAAATTTCTCAAGATTTTTGATAAAAATTTAAATTTTACTTATCTGTAAGTCTTGTTTATACATGTTTTTAGTTAAAGTTCCTAAAATATTCTTATTTGTGACCTGTATTAAATTACCTGTTGGTAATGGTGCCAGCAGGCAATGGAGAGTCTTTAGAGCTGTTCATGGTGGAAAACCTGAATTTGTGGCATTAGTGCCCTCCATATGCAGGAGACTGCCAAATTTTGCTGACAGCTTTTTTAGTAAATGCCTGAGTAGGCAAACTGTTCAGTAGATCACTACAGGAGGAAGCTTTCCATCCCATATGCTTTTAATATTTGTCATTAGGATGTGTAAGCAGAATATATAAAAATAGATGTTATTTTGAGTTACATTATTTTTAAGATTAATCTAATAAAACCTTAATCAAACACAGGTGTAATAAACATAATCTGTTCTTTCACCAGTCACACTCATTCACTCTATACTGGATAGTATAGTAGAGAGAGAGAGCGAGAGAGAGAGGAAGTGTGTGTGTGTATACACACACACACACACACACACACATACAAATGTAGTTATCTAATATAGCATGGTAAGTCTGTCTGCTACCAACACAAGTCTGTCCTGATTTGAAGAATCAGTCAGCAATATGCAGGTGACCGGAGGTTATCTTTATTTGGCAGCACTGGGTGCATGGGGGATCGCTCCACCAAAGTCATGCACACCGAGGGGACTTTTCAGTCCCCCCTTTATACAAGCTACGCATACCTATTCATTGGTTTTCCAAGAAATTGTTTACATATTCATTACAATTCTGAGAATTCATTTACATATCTCGTGCCTGCGCAATGTCCTTGAGGAGTTGTCTGCGCCGACTCTATTCCTCAGCGGTCATGTTTAAAGTCTTTATCTTCGCCACGTTGCATGTACAACAGGAATCTAAGACAAAATGTCCCTTCTAAAGATAACCAACCCAAGGACTTAGTAGTCTGTGCATCCGTCATGTTGCAATAAGGGTCCTTGGACATTTCCCAACTTTAACTAAATATAGGTGCGTCATCCTTTAGATAAGTGGTACAGCATTCACTATTCAGTCCAAGGCAGTTTAATTATTATCTAGCTTCCTTTCTTACTTTCTCTTTTTTTTTTTTTTGGTTGTTTGTTTGTTGGCTTTTTATTTGTTTTGGTTTTTTTTGTTTTTGTTTGGTTTTGCATACACTGAGTATGGTGTAGTGTTCTTTATAAAGATCTGATGTAAATAAGGCTTGGATAAGACTCATTGAATTTTCCTGAGATAACCAAGATGCTTTCAAGAGTTTTTGTATTTTGTGCTGTGCCCTTCCTTGTTTATACTAGCTTCAGCTGAGGTAAGCATGACCACAGAGATAGTTTACATCAAGCTCAAGTTCAAGTAGAAAAGTTGGATTGAAACGTGAAGAAGAGCATTATTAGCTTGGCTAAGTGCATTTATTGCCAAGGTATATATCTCTATTGACCCTTAGTCAGTAGGTCTGAGTAGTCTTTCCTGTCTGTGGCATGGGGAAAGAGCCTCCTGGCCCTGCTTGTCCCTCCCTCCTGCAGAAATTCGTTGGGTTTTAGATACAGAACTCTTTTAAACCAATAGGTGTTTGGTACCAAATGAATAAATTGGGCAGGTTTTAGCTGCAATTTATGGTCATCTTTCTACTTAACATATAATGCATAGTTACCTCTGTCTCAAGCTCATTATGGTTGTGTTTTCCTTCCATTTAATGTGAAGTTCATCAGCTGAAGCCCGAAGTTACAAAAACTCCTCCAAAGTTTTGTTAGCAGGAATATCTAATCTGAAGTGTCTTCTCTTCAGGTATCAGATTTCTCACAGCTGCACTCCTTGTGTGAAGAACAATTGTGGGATTTCTTCTAACCAGTAATAAAATGGTGCATTTCTGGGTAACCACTATTAGCATCCTTCCTGAATTAGTCTCAGAGCTGTGGGATAGAGTTTGAGCAACATTTTCATACTATAATATGCTGAAAAGTTGCAATATATAGTTTGTTAAACTATAACAAGCAAAACAAGTAACAGAAATTAATTGGGGAACTGCCACGCCGGGTTTTTAACAAATAGTGCTTTGCTGTTTTACCATGAGGTGTACCACAGAAAGAATGAGAAGCTTTAGAAGCTGTGGGTAGTCCAGGGGAATGTGTATCTCTGTGATTCTATTTTCTGCAAAGGTCAGATGAAGGCTGACTTAATTTTGTTAGTAGCTGAACAGAAGACAAACCTGTTTACATTCCAGAAGGATTAATTTCATGATTGTGGTGAAGTCAAAGAAGAGGAATTTGGGAGGGTCTGCTCATTAGTGATCTTTCAGAACAACATTTCAGTGCTCCTTTTCCTTTTATGTGTTTTAACTCTCTACTTTTGTATTATTCAAACAGTATAGACAACAAAAATCTATGGTCTTTGTTTCTGAAGTTGTTTTTTATAAATAGGGTTTGCTATAGTTTTGCTTATTCTGTTGTAAGGAGCTAATTTTGTAATATTTATAAAATTTAATTTGTGAAGATAATGATGTTGGAGAATTGTTGAAAACATGGGAGATTTATTCTGCTATGTTCTCTTTTACTCACCTATTCATTGAAGAAACCTAAGGCAAGATCTGGGATGTCAGAAATATTTACATAAAAGAATAGGGAGATGGTCATATTCAGTGTTATGAGTGAGTTTAAAGTTTATATGGCCCATATATGTTTGGACTAGATTTTGTTCTTTGTGGAATCTGTCAAAAGTGTGGATCTTAGTATTTGTGGAGTAACCTATTTTTCCATTAATTCCTGTAATGCATCCTGGAAAAGAATCAGGAATACAATAAAAGACATGTGCTAGCTAGAATTAAAGAAAAAAAGCAGGGAATCAGCAGTAACAAAAGAGTCAGAGGGTATTCACTAAAAACCCTCTGGCCTCTGTCTATGACCTGAAGACAGTAGTGGAAGGACCTCTTCCCACAGTGCCTCTGTAAAGGTTTTACTGGTTTTGATGGAGAAAGATCTCAAAGTAAGGAGATACTGCTCTTCACTGGGAAGCAAGTCCCTTTTTCTTAAGGGTTCAGTGCTTTTCTGGGGGTGACTAGCCCTGCTTCTGTCCTTGCCAGCACTCTGGAGGCTTTCTTGTCTTTGTGCAGTTGAGTGGTACTTGTAACTTCAAACCCTGGCCATCCTTTGCCTTTCTGGGAGTCAACGACTGGTATGTGCCTCATACTCACCAGGGAGCTGGTGAGTAGCTGCATCCTTTCCTAACATCCTAATAAAACTTCTCATCTGTAGCTCTTGCTCTGCACCCGCCTCAGTTCCACCTCTGGCATCCTGATAATTTGAGATCAGTAGTTTGATTGCCCAGAGGTGTCACATAGGTTACCAACTATGCTTAAATACAGTGTTTGTTCAGGTTTGCTTTGTCTCATCAGTTCTAGGTCTTCACAAGGTGTGAAAGGCCTCTGATGTGCTGCTGTACTGTGCAGGTCCCGCTTACAGCTCCAGTGACCATCTCTGTGCTGCTGCTTGGTACACTCCGTTATTCCTAAGATCTACTCCAAACATGCTGTTTAGCAAATGCAAAACAGTTATTTTCTGCGTTTTTCTCTTGTCTGTTTTTTATGTACTTCCTGAAGGATTACAGAGATTATTTTCTTTGCAGTTTGAACAGTGATTAGGCTGATCCTATGACTGACAAGATGCAAAATGCTTGTATGTGGAGAAAAGGATGGAAAACTGGACACTGCCTGCCCATCACCTTTGCTGTACATGGAGGCAGGCTGCCCATTTCTTTCTGTTGCTCCCTTCCAAAAAGAAAATGTTTTTAAGACGTGTTTGTACAGTATTTTGTCCTTTTAGAAATGAATGATGCCCTCAGACAGGTTTCAACATCTTGAGTTACAGTCTTTCTCTCAGGCCTGAGTGGTGCTAGAGTGCTTAGAGTAATCTGTGTTCATAGGAAGCTATTTTCAACTTCAGCGTAATAGTTAATTGGCTTCAATTATCACTCCAGAAAGCAATTTAAAATGCCTTTCTATTTTACTTATTCTTTTTCATCGTATTTCTCCTCTGATGTTACAATAATCCATGAACATGCCTTTTGGAAGCCAATAGGTTTATTTTACATATATATGTATACACACACATATATGTATCAAAAAAATGAAATCCCCACATTTGCAGCTAAAGGTCCTTTTGGCGGCCATCTCTTCCTCTGTGTGATGGCCCCTGTTTTTGTTATGAATGGTAGAAATAAACCTCAGTGCAGGTAAAGGCTTGAAACTCATGCTCCTAAAGACTAATTTTTACTCTTGGATTTGGAAAGACATTTAAAAATGTCTGTCAGCCAGCAGTGTAAGCCAAACCGATTGCACAAAACACTTATGTCTAGTCAGGTTCTTAGGCTGCCTTCATCTTTGAAACTTCTCCACTTCTGCTACAATGTATTGGGTGCACAGGCCGCCCATCCTACTGCTTTCTTGTTGGCATCAGGACATTTTTCTGGTTTCTTCCCTTTCCAGGTTGGATGATTTGTTTGGCTGTTTCTGAAGTGCTTTTTCTCTCAGATTTGTCAGTTTATTGCTTAATAGAGAAGGTACAGTTCCTACTAATATTTAAGGTGAAGGATACAGAGCTCTTATTCATAGTTTTCTCCTTTTTTGACTAGCATGCAATTCTTTTGCTTTTTTGTCTTATAAAGCAGTACAGCTCTATGTGACAAACCAGCCATATCCTTCAGCTACAGCAGAATTAATCTTTCCTTCAGGTGCTCGGGTTCTGCTTCAGTACTTTGTTACCCTCTGTTCAGAATGGTTTGTTTTACTTGTTTTGCAGTGTCTTTCTGATTTGTCTTGTTCTTAAGATGGTCTTGTTGTTCTATTCTGTTTGAGTTAATTCCCAGCTATGTCACTATCGTCTGGAGGCTAATAGCTTTTTTATCTATTACTTGTTTTCTGAAGGGTAAACTGCCCCTAGAAGAGTCTTAGTGATGGTGCCCTGGAGATTACTTGCTGGAAATTTTTTATATCCCAACCTATCATGCATGCAACACTAAAAAGGAAGCAATGCAGAAGCGCTTAGTGGATGATCTGGAAGGCATCCTTTTGACAGAAATATAGAAGAATAATTTGAGATTCATGAGCGTTGTCTTGAGTTTCTAGAAGGATTTACTTAGACCTGAGTGAAAGGAATTCTGCTTCATATGAAAGAGTTGTGGGAAAAATACGACAAAATAAAGTAAGCCTCAATTTTTAAAGGTATATATGTAGGAGGGATGCACAAAACACTTGAAAATCTTGGCCTCCCACCTTCTGTAAAAGGAGGAATGTGAGGGTAATATTTGCCAAAAAGAGATCTGTTTCTGATTAAAGGAATCTTAGGCTTGATACAGATTCTAGGGATAGTACAACAGAAATGCATCAGCTCCTAATATTGAATCGTATGTTTCCTCAGTATCACTTAAATGTGTAGTTCGAGAGATTCTTTGGACTCCTCGTAGATAGTTAAACTCTGACTTTCAGAGGCAGTTAGGTACTGCACTCTTCAGCGCTGTAAGTAACACTTACATGACCAGGAGAGCACTATCACTTTGAATAACTAGCAGTGCAACTTGCTGTTTTATTTAGCTAACTATGAAGACTTAGGTCTCGACACACTAGAATCTTGAAAACATTAAAAAAACCCCAGAACTTGAGGAAGTTCCCCTCATTTCTGGGGAAAAAAAAAATCTGCTTTATTTACTTTCTTGTCCAACCTAAACTTTATTTACTTCTTTAAAGCACGTTACATAAAATATCACATGAAAAATGCTACTAAATACACTCATGAAAATACTACAAATTATGACTCTGGAAAAATGATAAATATAAGATGTGGAATTGTACTGCAGACTAGTTTCTTCACGCATTACTCACGAGTATCCAAAAATGAGTGTTTTATAATCTCCTCTGGATGAAATGATTCACTTTGATTGACTATAGAGGAAGCATAAACAGCCAGCTCAGACTGTGTGCCTAACTTCACGGCTGTTTTATGATTTAGATGTTTTCATGATTTAGAGGATGTGAAATCTGCTTGAGGTACTGTTCATTTTGTTTGTTGATTCCGTCTTTGGAGATATTCAGGAACTGTCTGGACATGGTGCTGGGCGGCTTGCTCCGGGTCACTTTGCTTGAGCAGAAGGATTGGATGAGATGACCTCCAGAGGTCTCTCCCATTCTCAACCATTGTCTGATTCTGTGACATCTTTTGAAAAAAGATGACATTGCAAGTAGAATGTAGCAGTATTGTTAATTAGTAAGAAGAAAGGTGGCCTAATAAGGTAAATAGCATGATACCATTTTCTTACAAATTTCTTTAGCCAATACTAGCTCTGGCTTCTCTGCTCAGCAGTCTTTGTGGTGCTACGCTTTTGGCTACTGAAAGAAGGGACACTCAGGAATTAGCTGAATATACATCTGCTTAAATTAGCCAGGTAATGAAAAAGAAGAAAACATACATGACTATCAGTGGTGATTGCTGCTTACATTCGACTTAGTATGTACCTCATTCTGTTGAGGTTGCTCATACTCTGAAATCCAATAGTTTAGTGGATGCAGAATTTTTATGGCACTTTCTGTTTGTCTCCCTTTCATTCTCTAGGAAGACGTGCCTTGTGAAGAGGCATTCTACAGTGCTCTTGCTACTGCAGGCTCAATTTCCTCTGTGTATCCCCTCTCTTGATTTCTGCACTGTGCAGCATCGTATGTCCCTGTTGCCTAGGGATTCCTCATCTCCTCTTCCATCACTGTGTTGGTTTCTCTAAAAAACTGCATTCTTATTTGCAAGGACTGAGAGGAACCTCAGGTAGTTTCTTGTAACTTAAAGGGATTTTCATCTCAGTAATTTGTGCTAGTAGACAGGTATTGGACACCAGTGCATAGTGAGATTGTCAGACGTTCATCGTAGGTTTTGGTTCAGGTGGATTTTCTAAGCAACTGCATAGTTACTATATATAGAAAAAGGAACTGTATTTGTCAGTTTGCTTTTTAGTGCTATGAGCCTACAGTTAAGTCAGTCATGTGCTGATATGATCCTGGTCTCCTTTTCCTACTTCAGTGCTATATTCTCCCATGGATGATGTTCTAGCGTAGTGCTTTGTAGTCACAGTGGTAGATTTTATATTTGGTCCAAACATGTTATAGTTTAAACTTTTTTCTGTTATTCTAACTGCTGACGTACTGGTACTAACAGGAGTAGTGTTTATGTTTTGGGTTTTTTTTACAGAGAATGTTTTCCAACAGGTATGTTTTAAAAATACAAATTCTCCTGTTGTTTGGGGAAAAAAAAAAAAAAAGTAGTATAGGTTTAGTGCCAAAATATACAGTAACTTTGTATGCTAATATGGAAAAGTTGGGGCAAACCTGACCCTAAAACAATAAAAGTGTTTTTTTATTTTTTTATTTCCTATTTTCATCCTTACTTCTTACTGTTAAAATTTTGTTATCTAAATTCTCCTGCCTTTTCAATAGTCAATAAAAAAGGCAAAACAAATCTCTCCTAACACTCCCTAATAAAATTTGTGCTTAGAGAACAGCATCACTGGTTAAAAACAAGGCATTTTGAAATACTTATTTTTTTATTATCACTGGCAAGCAATGTCTCTTTATGTAAGTGAATAGAACACTGATTTATCTGAGCACTCTTCATTATTGTTCACCAAATTCTTAAATAATAGGAAGTGGAAAGAAGTGCTTCAGCAGATTCCTCTTCCCCACATCTGTGAAAGTAAAACCACAAAGTGTAAATTATAGTAAATGTTCAGAGATATCTGGAGAACAGTGACTATTGTTTGCTGAAGAGTCTGACAGAAGTAGGCTATTGTGGATATATCCTCTTTTTCTTTATATTTAAGATGGCATGTCTTTGTTGCTTCATGGAGATTGTAATCTTGAATTTCAAACCCCTGCTTCTGGCCCCTTGCAGAGATGTTCCTCAAGCATAGATTTGTGCCTGAATCTATCTTATCCCTTCCTTCTTGTACTCCTGCTCAGCACACACAAATTATTCTTGCAAATGCACTGTCTGTCTTTGAGAGTTGTATGTTTACACTTTGGTCATGAGACTGGAGACAGTTCTTCATGAAAAAGTTCATTGGACTGTTATTTACATCTGGACTACATCTGTGGCTCATCTCTGGGTCATCTTGTCCTGAGGCATCCAGGGAGACAAAATAGTTGCTCCTGCTGTCCTACCCCTGCCGAGAACTCCAGGCGGGTACCTATTTTGAAGCTGCTGGGATGCTTACACATGTTTTACCCACTCCTTTCTCCTCAGCAACTGGAGTTCTACAAGTCCACAGATAATATAATAATAAGTTTATGCTTCTATCAATAAAATCTACAGGGATACTAATGATATGAGTGTTAGTTTACAATGTCTTGAGTGAAGTAAGGTATGACAAGTCAAGAACTTGAACTGAAACATGTGAATGGCACCGAGTTGATGACAGAAACCAGTGTCTTACGGGAAATGCAGCTGCAGTCTGGGGGTGTTCGGTGGAAGAAACCTCCCCCCAACTTGCAAGAAACCAAGCAAGGAAGGAACAGATGGTGCAGAATTGGGTGCAAGGAGTACAGCTCCTTCTCATCCTCTCCCACTATCTTCCATGAATTAACCCTAATGTATAGATAGGTGGCACTGTGTTCTTGGAGATGTCAAAACCAGAGCTTCACCTCCTATGGACATCCAGTAGTCTATGACACTGTTTGCAAGGGCAGAGGTGCTCTTCTTGGTGATCTAGTCCTTACATGTCACAGCTTTAATAATACATTCAGATTATATGTTTTGTTTGGAGAAAATATTCTATTACTTCTGGTCTATACATTTATTGTGTAACATTCTTAGTTTACAAAGACTGCCATATTTCACCTCAGGCTGCGCGTTTCATTTGAAGATGCTTCATTTGTGTGGAGGGGAGAGATCTGGTAAAGAACACATCTACAGCAGAGGGATCGTACCACATTCTGTTGATATCCGTACAGTTACATAATTACAATAATGGAATTGTATCTATTTGTTAATTCCACTTTTCCTGCAAGCTATTGTTCTAATGAAGGCAAGATGGCAGAAAGAGTTGAAGCTATTTGAAAGATAAATGGCCAGACCCTCCACTGGTATAAAACAGTTGTTGATCTACTGATTACAATTAAGCTATACTTTACTGGTTCACGGCCTGTTAGATTTTCTGAAAGACTGGAGTGCTTAAGTGAGTTGAACACTTAATTAATTAAGCTGAGCTAGAAGGCGGCTTTCTTTGGTCTTATTCTATTAAAAGTTTAAGTGAAGTTACTGTTCAATTCGTTAAGAGCAAGTGTTTATAATATTCTTTGCATGTACTACTGATAATTACCTACCTGAAGCTAATATCTTCATTTTCTTTTCCAAGTGTTTTTTCCTTAGGTATATCTTTATAAAAGTAAGATTAATACAATATTAAATGGAAGGTGATATTTCAAGTACATTACAAAAATCTGTAGCAATTCTTTTTGACTCCCTTCAGGGCTGAAGAGTGCACAAACAAATCTTGAGAAAATACAGGGCTATTTTCGTTCAGTGCAGCATCTTATCATGGGACTATTCATGAAACATATTCTAGGTGTCCCTTCAAGGAAATATTTAAGCCTCAAAATATTATTCTGGTTTTATCTGTATTTATCCACATTTATCTGATAGATAATTTAATGTCACAGCATTAGACAAGTAGGGTACTTGCTTAGTTGCTTGATTATTTTTTAACAACTCTAGGTAATCTGAATAGCTTCTTTCATAATATACAAACATCTGCTAAGGGACAGTAAGAAGCTCACTATATTTAGTCCCTAGAAAAGCAGGCTCAGAACTGACTTGGTAATCATTTTTTATTGCCTACTTAGTGAAAAGTGGTGTAGAATTGGTTTTGCTCTATGATCCAAGGGTATCTGTGCACTGTTTCTGAGAGGTCTACAAAACCCAGGAAAAACACAGCTAGCTCCTGTAGGCTTAGATGTTCTCTGCATTGTAGTTAATTTCCATAGGAACATTTTTAGAATTGAAAAAATTAAGAGAGGTTGAAGGCCACTTGCTAGCCATCTCATGGGCTAGAAGCTAAAATCAGCCAGTATCAAACTGGTAATTGCAAAGTTTCGGTTTGCTTGAAAAAGCAAATGTAATTAACTGTTGGACTGCATTATACATTGCTGTGGCAAATTATCCATATTTGATTTATATAATCTTGTGTGCTTTATTTCACTGCAACTTGCTGTTTTACACAAGGAAAATTCCACATTTCCTGTGTAGGATGCTGTACTAGATTATGAAAATAGTTTCTTCTGGCCTTAAAAGCAATTAATCCATGTTCAGCTCATTTTTATCATAGTCTTTGAGCAAGTTGCATACCACTCCTGGGGTGTGGCAGTGAAGCAAATAAGATGATTTACTCCGTTTCCAGAGGTCTGAGTTGGCACTTTCCTCCAGACTTGTGCTTTGGACTGTCTCCATTTGACCCAACTGCAAGTGAGAGCTTGGTTCTGGGGCTTTGGACTCAAAAGTGTCCAAACACGATTCTAAAGGTATCACTGTTTATTCTGTCATTTTTCGTAGACAGCATTGTGCCACTCTGTCTGATGTGCCATCTGATGTTCCTGACATGGCTATGTACCTAACAGTCTCAAGTAATCTTTGAATTGCACCTCACTTCATCTGGAGAAGACTTATGAAATGCCAATATTTTTGTGGGCACAATGGAGAAATATGAAATTCAAAATAACTGAAATGCCCAAGTTTTTAAATATGTTTCTTCTGTTACTTTTTTTTTTAAAAAAAAAACAAACACTTTTTGAAGACAGAATATGGATCAAGACAGCATAAGAAGAATCAAAATGAAAGACACCTTTTTTTGTTTCACTGGTAAAGCATGCAAAACTATTTCAGGAAAGACTATAAAACTCCAGTAAGTGTTCCTGGAAGTTTGTGACTGGCAAGGCACCGATTTTTGAAATATATGTGACATGTTTACCACTAGCAAAATTGAGATAATGTTTTTCAGATGTCAAAAAATGGAGTAAATAGTGTAATGAAAATATAAATACCAGTTTTATTTATGCAATTCACTTTTTAATTCTACATGGGTTTTTAGGAAAAAAAGATTATGTATCTGGGAAAATACTTGAATTGCAGAATGTCACGAAGTATTTTAGTTTCATTAATTTAGTGAGATTATGAAGTAGACAGCTAGATAAATCTAAGCTACATGACAGAAATGTGTTTTTTTTTCTTTGGTTCTAAAATAGCAGGTGCTTGAGCTGAAGATACAGCAGACCTAATACCTAAAAAGCAGTATCAGCTTTTATGAACTATATGACAAAAGTATCTGGAAAAATGAAAAAAAAAAAACCCAACCCAACACCCTAGCCTTCTCAAAATATAGATTTGAGGGGATGCAGCCAAGATCAGATTCAGCAAAACATAATCAGACAACCCTCCCTTCCAACACACTGTAAGGCAGCAGAAGTTACACTGTAAACTCAAAACAAAGCTGAAAGCAGTAGCACAATCTAAAATAATACAGTTTTTATGGAAGTGAGCAATAAGTATAATGAAAACCATGTGTCAAAAGACTGGTGCACTACTCTTCAAGCAAATGAAAATTATTTTTTTTAGAAACTAAAATACTGATGACTTACTTCAATGCATTTTAAGGAGCACTTTAATGAACTGGCAGTGGTTGCTCACACAGAATTACATGCATTTTAGAGCTCTTCAGGACATATCGTTAAGAAATTCTAAGCCCATTCAGATAGATTTGTTTCTAATATATTCATCCAGTTAATTATGATGTAAAATACATGAAAAAGACAAAGGTAGAAGGCTGTATCTCTGGATGCTGCTATGACTTAAGAGAATGAGATATACTTGTACACTACAGTGATGGATAGTTGAAATAAAAATTATACAGTAATACTATTGTATGTGTACCAGAAAAAGCTTATTTACAGGCACACATTTAAAGGTCAAAAGAGATGAGTAAGGTCAGAAGAAGACACCTGTTTTGATCTTCTTTATAAAAACCCATGGATTTTCTGCCAGTTATTTCTGCCTTAAGCCTGGAATTTCTGTAGAGCAGCTCAGGTCATCAAATTTTTTCTTCAATTTTCTAGTAACATAAGTACATGGAAATGTGATAATGTGAACAATGAGAAACACTTCTCTGTATTTGTGACTAAAATTATCTCAAAAAAGGGCGACAGGTCCTGCTGCTGCTTTTGTTCCCTCTCTAAAGCCACATTTTGTTCCCTTTGCATTGAGCTTTACATAGCTCTGGCATTTGGTGTTTTGACTGAAATAATGCTGAGAGCTTTGGCTTCCATTAAAAAACTTCTTAGAAATATTTACTTTGGACTCTGGTATCCTGTTTACTAAATTAAGAGATAACATCATTATCAGAAATTGTAAGAAAGCAACTTTTTAGACTTATTTGTAGGATGCCACTAGGACTGAGGACGATGCTGTGTATTGACATTAGGACCTAATGTAGGATGCCAAACTAAAAAGTGTCTTTTGTGGTTCTGTTTTTTCTCTTATTCCCCAGCCTCCACAACCTATCTATTTATAACTATTTTTTCTGTCATTCAGTAGAGGAAATACTTCAATGTGAACCATTTTGATACTGAACAAAGTTAAAAGTTTTATACTTCCAGTAACGTAGATTAATTCTACTCTTTCCTGTGATAGAAGTCCTTATATTTTCTTTGATTCACTTGCAAAATCTTCTATTTCCCCCAGATTTTTGCTGAAATTTCCACTGTGCTTCAGGATTGATAGGTATGGTGCGCAGCTGGGGAGTAAGTTTGCCAGTGTACAAGAATGAGCAGACTTGCATCAGCAGGTCACTATTGAAACCCACAAGGACTGGCAGCAGAGATTGCCTCCTAAGAAGTTGTTTTGTTTTCCACTCAGTGAATGTGCCACTAACTAATGGGAGAGAAATGTTGAAAATTATTTGGCTTTTCTGAGATTTATGAGCCAAGTTCATTGTTTTGTTTGCCGGGTTTATTATAGTTGAATGGATAAAGTACTATTACTGTTGCACTTTGAGCAAGAAGTTAAGGCCAGAATAGTCAAAACATTACTCATCTGATTGGATTACCTCAATTTTATATGAAGGAACAAAATTTGATGTTCTTTTTAGAATGTGGATATGTGTAACTCTGGTTCAAAGTATAGGCGTGTAACACCAAAGTCTGTGCCAATATATTATCTGTCTCTACAATAATCTTCCAAATAGATGTTTCTGTAAAATAGAAGTGTTTCTATTTTCATACATACTCATTATTCTGTCCAAGTCAAATATTGAAATGGACAACATGAAATTAGTGATTATTACTTGGTCTCAGAAATAAAATATATTTGACATGATGGAAGTATCTGGGGCATTTGTAAACATGTCATCAATGTCTAAATATCAGTTACTTGACATAATACCTACAATTTACTTTGTTTTCTGCTTATAAGCTCCTTGGGAATGGAAGTATTTTTTCATTGTTCCTTGCTTGTTTAGACAATAACACAGACCAGCAGAAGTCATTCCAGACAGGGTTAGAGCACCAAGCTACAGCTAATCCTACAGCTGCTTTCCATAAGGGCTTGTACTTACCCCCTGGTATCTCATATAGTTGTGGCCAATTAGGTTCCTGCAGGCTGAAATTGCCACAAAGAGCATCATACCTTTTCACTACCCATCCTACGACTTGCACAGAAAACCAGCATCGCTGAAGGCTACTGTTATGATTTGCTTCAATCTTCTTTTGCTCTGAAAGCTTGGGGTGTCTCTACGTATAAATATTGAGAAACAAATTTTTTAGCACCTTTCTACTTTTTTCTTCCCTTTCTTCTTTCTTTCCTCCTTCTTCATCTAACCCTAGATGAATATTGCAGATCATCACTAGGGAAAGGCTTTCCAAAGGAGGCCCATTCTGCATTTCACTCTGAAGCACAATTCAGATGAAAAGAGTTGCTGGGGTGAGGAATTTTCCTTGCCAGAGACGTTTACAGAAGCTGTTCTGCCATGAGGTGGTAGAACTTTGCTCTGGAGTCAGAGATCTGCAACATCGTTGGAGAATCCTGATATCATGGTGGTTTGTGGGCTGAAAGCTGCGCAATGTTACTCCTGGTCTGTTGATTGAGAGACAGCTTAGAATTAGGAACACTAATTAGACCCAGAAGCAAGCATGGATACATCAGAACATGTACAGCCCTGGAGTAATGTGTTCCTAATACTCATATGAAAAAAATAGGGATTTGTTTGGCTTTCCTTTGCTTCTTCAGTGAGAGTTAGAGACAGAGTAGGAATTACTGTAGGAAGCTGTTGGTCTGCGAGAAAAAGATTCTCTTTTTTGAATTGAATAAATATCACAGTGAAAACTTTCCAGACTAAGCCTTTCATTAATTTCTCCATGTAATCTTAATATATTTAAACTCTTTAAAAAGTTACGCTGCAAAAAAGTTCTCCCCACGTGTAATTTTTCCCCAAGTGAAGTGCATACCTTTCAAATTATAAACTTTCTACTTGTCCTAGGAAAATCCTCACTGTATAAATAATTGAACTCATCTGCTGTGTACACAAGTATTCTTTCTCTAGCAGTCTAAAATATATGCCTAAATACACATCTTGTACGTAGTACTTTAAATAGTAATTACTCCCGTGAAGTCACTGGAAGCCCTTAAAAGGATTTGACAGTTCCCCCACAATCTTTCAGTGAATGTAGTAGCTGGGCTGTGCAGTGCTACATCCACTGATAATTCAGCAGCTGAGGAACTCAGCAAAGCCTGCTCCAAACTTCTCAGCTGTTGACAGGCTTGACTTGCTGAGAACACTGGTTAAATATAGCACAAGCGAGCTGAGCTCAACAAAGTCATTGCTGTAACACTGTGTGAAGAGACCAGAAGAGGGGAAATACAATCTGAGAACTAAACTGCCAAAGCCTAACACCACCTAGCAACAGTTGAAAAAACTTTTAAACAAAAGTCTGGGTGAGACACAGGCAGAGTATACCTCCTGCTTCTTCTGCCTGGGATTTCTGCGAGAAGCAGCTTCGGTCTTCTGTTCTCTACCCCGTTTCCTTCATTACTTCAGCTGCTGGTAGACCTAGAAAAGTGGGAAAAGTTTCTCCTTTGTGTTCTCCTGGGCTGGATCAACCTACTACTGTGGCACGAGCTGCTGCGTTCTTGTAGTGTAAAGGATATATTCATAGGTTCGTGTTGCTGACAGGTAAGACTGAGCTAACCACTCTAATGCATTCTTTTTTAAAGCTATTATCTTTTCTAGTGACTATTGTCTCTTTCCTTCTGCGAACAATCCTCTGCATGTTTTGGAAACATCAGTAGACGAAAGCTAGGAGACAGGTTTTAGATTTTTTTTTTATGCTTTCATCACAGAATAACATTGCTTAAATAACTTCTGCAGTTCTTAGAATGAGCATAATCAAGTAGCCAGTACTAATACGAAAAATGTATATAGATTTTGACATGTCGTACTTATATCTGCTTACATCTTGCGTTCTGAGAGAAGACAAACCAACATTTAAGAATAGAATATATATCATCCCTTACCAGTGATAGTCTAGCAGCTATTAAAACCAGTGACAGCCTGTGTGGTAACTAAGAGGAAACAGCCATTCAGTAAGGAATTATCTGAATACTTTGTGACCCAGTGCATTTGTACTTTTTGTTTCCTTACTAACTTCTAGCACACAGGCACACCTGGTGCCTTTCATACCGTCCTTGTGACAACAGTTCTTGGTTCTTCATCTTGTACTTACTTAGAATATTGTTCTCTGCTCATTTGATTAGCTGTAATGCAACCATCCTAAAGACTGACCTTATGTTTATTGTACCCAAATGTGCTTGAGCTGGGTCATTGTTGTTAAAGCGTTTGTTTCTTTTAGCAAAATAAATGAGAAACTGGTTCTCAGATGTTTTACCAGGACAGCAGAATGGAAGCCAATTTGTCTGTTGGAAATGCATATCCTATGGTCCTATATGGGACCACAGGATATAACGGTCATGTAATTTAAGGGAAGAATTGCTTGGTATGATTTGCTTTCTCTAAACTGACAAAAGCTGCTTGGTCAGTTGAAGAATGAATTCCCCCCCCCCCCCCCCCCCCCCCCCGTCTTTTAAAGATCTCATTTTCTCCAAACAAAAGAAATTTAGTATGCATGTATTTTGAAAGATGTACTGATTATAAATTCATATGCAATATGAATTCAGTTATGAAGGCAAAGATTTAAAGAATGCACTTAACCCCATGAAAAATCCCTGTTCACAGATTTATGTAGAATTGTCTCAGATGAAAAATATTTATCCTAAAGAAGGAATGGACTGACTGAGTCTATGCTGACTGTCTGTGGTGTTTGACACTTCTTAGTCTCTGGACTCTGGGACTGTCTCAGGAAGATGAGAAGGTCTTGCTTGAGCTGAATAATTCATCCCTGCATACTATATAAATGACATCAATACCACAGCAGGGACATGCTTACAGATTGGATTAAATAGAAATACTCTGAAACAACTTTGACTTGGTGGCTAAGAATGCAACTGCCTGTGAAACAATAAGATAAATCAAGTATTAGAATGGAGGAAAAATCTTTTATTTCATAGCAATGGGCACACTAAAGCACTAAA
Organism: Falco naumanni; assembly: GCF_017639655.2. NCBI lineage: Eukaryota > Metazoa > Chordata > Aves > Falconiformes > Falconidae > Falco > Falco naumanni. The sequence goes on from NC_054059.1 coordinate 10,450,872, forward strand.
CATGAATACTTTTTGGTGGCCATGATTTAATGTGTAATCATTGCTGTGGAATTACTACAGCACTATGGTATCCCATATTTAAATCTCAAAAGGATACTTTGGTGATACTTTTTAATTTAGGTGTATATTGAGAAAGTTATTTTTTTGTAAGAAAACTGTACAGTAAGAACTAAAACTGAGACAATATGATTGATAGAGTTTTTGTCATCTTGACATTAGAGTGAAAATTCCAGTTTCTTCTTTTGACTGAGTTAATTGGACATAATAAACTGGAGAAATGGCAAATTTGACCTTCTGAATACACAGGGATGACAAAATCTGGGAAAATGCTATACTATTGTCTGCTTTTTGGTTTTGGTCGTTGCTGAGCACAATGTATGGTTTTACAGTTTGGCTTTTCTTGCACAATTTACTTTTAGCAAAGTTTTTAAAAGCAAAAGTTGAATTTATTAGACTGATAACTATCAAGTGAAGTGACTTGAACAGGCTGATAGCAACTTCCATTTCTAACACATGGAGTTGTGGTTTTACGTACATCTGTCTTCCTTTCCACTTCAAAATGGAGGAGAAGGCTAAAATTACTCTTCTCAACAGGTGTCCACGAAGAGGCTCTGGGATTTTCCAATCAAATCTGTGGAATATGTAATGTGGCTATTCAACAGATGGTTTCATATTTGAAGAACAGCCAATTCTGCTAATGACTACAGTGATATCAAGCTCAATTTTATATCGAGTCAAAAAGTAATTTAGGTTTTGGCGATACACACCATTGTAGAGATTTTCTTTGAAGACAAGTAGACATAGCATACCCATTTATTTTCCCCATTATAGTTTTTATTTTGTTTGTATTCCCATAACTGTGGAATGAATGGTGCCTTTCATGGTGCTAAAGACTCTGTATTCCTCCCAATCTGAATCCACTTCCAAACTCTGCCTGTGGCTCATTCTTTCACCTTCATTAGAGCAATGTTATAATTTATGGCCTCTTCTAGCCAATCTAGCCACAGCTAAAGTCATCATCTTAACAGTGTTTTGTCATCACCTCAGTGTTTCAATCTCTATAGAACGTCTGGTTCTTTTTAACACCAAATTCAAAGGCTTGAAATTCATCTTCAAAGCTCAGTACTGTTCAATCTTTGCCTACATCTGCCCTGATTTTCCCATACTCCTCCCACTCATATCTGGTAGACTATGAACCTTCAGCTGTGTGCTAACTGGTCCATCCTCTATGCTACTGGCTTTAGTAAGCTTGAAATTGACTTAATGACATAGGGGTTTTCTGTAGGGACTCTCACTACATGTAGCACCTGACACTAAAGTCATGATAAAACTAAACTTGTCTACTACCAGAGCTGTGTTGACCCACGTAGGGCTCCTGAAGATGTAGCTGTGCTTCCTGGAAACAGCTTGTAGAGTATGTGTAAGCATATTGGGAAATGTCTGCTTTTACTGGTGTGCCCTGTTTTGTTCCTCTGGGTCACAATTTCACCAGTATATGTTCCCATATGAAAAGCTTTTTACTCATACAGGTGTATCAGTAAAACTCCTCCTGATACAGGACCTTTCTGTTGGCATATATTCCACGCATGCTTAATTTAAGGCTTTTGGTAATCTCATCTAACTCGGTTGAGGTACCCGCAGGCATAAATTAAGAGTGCGCCTCAGAGCTCTGCTGAGTCAGAGGCCAAGTTTATGCCACTGAATTCAGAGTGGGATTTCCTTCAAGTTTAATAAGATCAGGTCTTAGTGTTCAATAATTAACAGATAAATTTTCACTCCCCTCAAGAGCATTTAACAACATGGATTGTCTATATTCCTGTCTAAATGAGTTTTTTCCTAAGAGACATTTTACTTTTTCTCCAATTTCCTGTTTCTTCTCGTCCTTTCTCAGGGTCTGTTGTTGCAGTTTGCTGTACTATTTTAATATATAAACTGAATTTGGGAGCAGGGATTTTGTCCTTCTACGTGTCTAAAATGCCATTTAGAGAAATAGAGCTATGGTATGTGCGAAGAAGCCAGATAAAACAACAAGAAAAAGGAGAAGGAACATTCATATTTCCTTTTTCACCAAAAATATTTAGTATATAAAACCTATTATAAGAACTGAAAGCTAGAAAGATAAAGTAGTGTATGTGATAAAATACTGATAATCTGATGTATAGAAATGTTTAAATATATCTTTACAAGAAGCACAAACACCTGTACTTTTCAGCGTCATCATCTTATTCTGGTGCTTTTCATTTTTAGCCTTTTCTCATTTCATTTTTTCAATGTTTTCTACTGAAAGTTGTTTCCTAATTTTATACAGAATACTGCGCATTTTTGGGAAATACAGGTTTTTTCTTGATATTGGAGGATAGTGGGTAACTGAGGAAAGAATTATTTCATAAATAATTAAGATTTCTTAACCTCTCTTTAACTAACTGTCTCAAGTTAGTGATACTAGAAAAATAAAGCATTTATAACATAGTCCTGTACTTATTCTTTGAGATACTGTTGTCCAAAGGACTGGAACGATTGTGCCTATTTCCTGGTCATGTTGAAGATTGTGTGATGCTTAATGCATTTGTGACAATTATGCCTTTCTGGATACTTGATTAGATTTTTTTTCTTTTATTTTGGGTCTTTTCATCTAGTCCTTCAGTTTCTGCAGATAATCTGCACTTGCTGTATTAGTTTTTATTCTTGCCATCATAGCAAACTAAGTATTAATATCAGTGCAAACACAAAGTCTTCCTAAATTGGGGCAGTTATGTGGGATTTTTTTTAACATTCAAGATGTCTTTGTCCTATCATTCTCATTCTGCTTTGGCTGTACTATATCTCTAAATCTTTCCCACTAGTAAAGCATGCAAATGCTAGCTGTAAAGATGATATGTAAGATTACATAGATTGTGGTCTCCTCCAAAATGCTTTACACAGTCCACAAACAGAGACAATTACTACAATTAAAAGCATATATCATAAAAATGCAATTGCATTTCATTTTGAAATCATTCTTCTATAGATACACAGCTGTTAAAATACATGCTTTATCCTGGGGTGTTTAATGGGTGGTGTTCTGAGGTGAAGAAATGGCAGTGCTTCCTGCCCCTGCCCCCCCCCCCCCCCCCCCCCCCTTAATAGAAAATTGCTATATGTGGTATTATGGAACTGAGAAGAACATGAGGAATTCCAGCATCCAGTTCCTTAATCTTGCAGCTCAGTAAGAGCTGAAACTTAATCAGAAATGGATGTATGTTTGTGCACGTGTGCATGCCTTTTACAAGAAAAGCAATGCCTTTTGGCATTACAGAATGCACTGCTGAAGCAGTGGGACAAACACATCCGAAGGACAAGGAAATAATAGGCTGGAGCTTGTACTTTTTCCCTTAAATGGGCAACCCATCTCGCTGCTGTGAGCTGACACAAGCAAAAGGGTGTGTGAATCTAAAAGATTGCTGTACGTTGTCCAAACGAGTTTCATTTCAAAGCTGATAAAATGAGAATTAAAATCTTAATTACCTATGATGTGGCTCATTCAGATATAAACCGGTGGGGTTTTGGAACAAGAGCAAAAACCTCAATGAATTTATAAGAAACTTTTTTTTTTAGTTTGATGTATATACTTTAAGAGCTCTTTAATACAGTGAGGGTTGCTTTCTTCGCTTTTCCTTTTTGGGGAAGTGGTGTCAAAGTGTACAATGTTTTGTGATTTATGCTGTTCAAAAGTTTGTTCCAGTGCATATGTAAAAGTAATACTTTGGAAGACAAATCCATTCTAGGTTTGGGTGGAGGGAGGTATTTAACCAACCAGTGTGTTATGGCTGTGGCTACCAAGAGCTACAGCTTCACCAGCAAACTAAAAAAAAACCTGAGAAAAAGTGGATTCTGTTGAAATAACAGGATTTTTTAAGAAACTGGTTTTAAGATTGCTCCTATTTTTAAAAAAAAGTCATTGAAAATGAAAGCTCATGTGTCCTTGTTAAAAGATTTCTCGTTAATCAGACTGCTTGCATTTTTCAGAAAATACAAAGCAATGAACACAACAGAAAGCAGGAGACTGCTAACATCAGTGCAATCGAATTGCTGCCAACTTGCCTTGTTTATCTAAGAGATCTCTGTGAAAATAAGGTCTTTCCCACACATGCATGAGTCATAGGATGTAATGGGGCTAAGCAGGCTTGCTTCAGCTTTCTAATGTGCACATATCTAAACTAACCTGTTTTAGTGCCTGTTCCTGTAACTAAATGAGATCTAGTTTGACAACAGGAAGGGAGAAGTGGTGGTGAGTTCATGGCGCTATTTCAGTGCAATAACCTGAATGCTAAGGAAACGATGCAATTTCCATTTATTGGGAAAACTCAGTTACTGTGACAACAAATATACACTGAAGAAAAACATATACAATTTATCCTCAAGTTCAAATATGTGAATGTAGTAGATAGGATATTTATAAAATGTCACATTGTCCAGTTGTGTGACTCAAAGAACATTTTAACCTTTAAAATATGTAATCCAAATTGTCGAAAAAATACCCCTTTAGAAGCCGTAAGCAAGGACATAAGTGAAAGGATGGCAAAGCACATGTGGTTAACCATGACTGGTCCAGTGCTGGGCTGACTGAATTTTTTTTTTTTTCAATTAGGCATCTATTTCTCAGGTTAGAGCTATTCGGTTCCTGTATCTGTCATTCATACTTATCCCCAAAAGCTCACATCTATTTCTTAGGCTAAAGCTATTCAGTTCCTGTGTCTGTCATTCATACTTACCCCAAAAAGCTCACTTGTCCTATCATCATAATCACAAAACCTCTTGGATCTAACTTCTAAGGTAAAGGTTACAGTAGGTTTCTATAGTGTCTTATTTCTCTCCTTTTATTCTTCTATGAGGACTTCTGTAATAAAAATGAATTATATTCCAGTAGATAAGGATTTCAGTTCCTCAATCTGATGAAATTCTTTAGAAAAAAATAAACATTCTGATTTTTGTCTCTGGGCAGGAGACAGAAGGAAGGGAACAGTGCCATGCCAGATGTCCTCAAGCATGTAAAACACAGCACAGAACGAGATATCTCTTCTGCATGGAGGGACAGACATGGCAGCAGAGCTCCTGAGTGCCAGAGGAACCATGTCTTAGAAGGCAGCTGGATATGGGAACCACTGCTGCTTCAAGTGGCAGGAGCCAGAAACTAGAATCCAAGCCACAAAAGCTATCACGTTGCAAATAGTAAAAGGCAGGGTCACAGCGGCATGCCCTCTGAATGAGAGGTGCCACTTAAGGAATTATAGAACCAGACTTTAGGTGGAGGGAGCTGAAAGATGTTGTCCGGTCTCACTCAGAGTAGGGCTAACTCCAAAGTCTGATCAGGTTGCTCAAGGCTTTGATCATTTTCAGTTATCTTGAATATTTTAAATTTTTCATTATTCTAAGATCTCACATCTTTTTTTGGTTCACAAAGTTTTGACCATGGCTGGCTGAGGAATATTTTGCTGGACTTTTTACAAGGGCATGTAGTGATAGGAAAAGGGGCAATGGTTTTAAGCTGAAAGAGGATAGATTCAGATTAGACATGAGGAAGAAATTCTTCCCTGTGAGGGTGACGAGGCACTGGCACAGGCTGCCCAGAGCAGCTCTGGATGCCCCATCCCTGGGAGTGCTCAAGGCCAGGCTGGATGGGGCTTGGAGCAACCTGGTCTAGTGGGAGGCATGTCTGTCCACCGCAGGGGGGGTTGGAACTGGGTGATCTTTAAGGTCCCTTCCAACCAAAACCATTGTATGATTCTATGATAATCTGTGTATTGAAATTCATACACTGTATAAAAGACGGCTGGAGAGATGGTTGATAGTAACATGAATCACAGGCTTTTGGCACTTTCAAAATTACAAAAGAAGCAATATCTTTTGGGTTTTTTTCAGTTTTTTATGTTTGATGTGTTCTATCCTAAAATAAGCAGAACAACAACCAAAACACTTCTGTGTATTTTTCTATCCTAGTTTACTCCAGCTTTTAGAACGCACACCCTCCTCCTCCTCCTCCCTGTCATATTCTGCTTGAAAGCCAAAGATTTATAATTAGGATGCCGTTAAGGTGCCATCTGTCTGCAAAAGATTTCTGCAGGTTAAGTACATTCTCTCTTTATCTTTCCAAGTAGTTCAATAAACTGAAAGGCTAGCGTTGAGTAGCAAATAAGGAAAGAAAATAAGAGATGCTGCTTTTGAGGAGGGAAACCCTGGAGCCTGCTTCCACTGCTGAGTTCACTTTTCTTACTGAACATCTCTTTCTAATTGTATCCTAATCAGGAACAGAGCATGATGCACATATGGCAAACAGGATTCCTAGATGGAGTTCTGGTTAACCTGAGACTAGCTTAGGCCCTTTTGGCTTAGAAAAGCCCTTGGCTGTGGAAGCACGTTTACTTAGTGGCAATTACTGTAGCATGAAGCAAGGACAAAAAAGTGGCTTTGTGGCACTCAAAGGGATGTGGCAGGCCCTCTTTTCATCTAGGATTTCTCATACCTGTTAAGAATAACCACTGAAGACAGATATTATTATCTTTAGGTGAACCAGTGAGTGATGTTTCTAAAACTGGATACCGTATAAAGTTTTGCCATCATTAATAGAGATAAGTGGAATAAGGCTAGGGATTTTCTTCGCTGTGAGGGTGGTGAGGCACTGGCACAGGCTGCCCAGAGAAGCTGTGGATTCCCCATCCTTGGGATTGTTCAAGGCCAGGTTGGATGAGGCATTGAGCAATGTGGTCTAGTGGAAGGTGTCCCTACAAATGACACAGGGGCTGGGTTTAAGGTCCCTTCCAACCCAAACCATTCTATGATTCTACGAATTCTCACGGACGGTGAAGTACAGAGGTCTCAGCAGTGCTTGCTGCAGAGAGGAACTTGAGGAGCTAGTATGACTTGCACACACACAAAGGTCATACAAATTACCCCTGCAGCTGCTTTAATAAAAAAAGCCGCCATATGCTCTAGCAGTGGTTAAGTTAGTGAGAAAGTTAGTGAGATTTAGGAAGAAGGGATCATGCTTTGAAAGACACCAGAACAGGCTGGGACAACAAGAAGTGCTTCAGCAGGAGGCTAGGAAGCTTAGTGTTTTAAACCTAGGGGCCTTTACACCATGGGTTAACCAAATGGCAGCATCTTTAGTTACCCTGCTTTCAGTCCATCTGGGCAGTGTTTTTAAAAGTAGCTTGTGGATTAGAGAAGAAAATAAGGAAACTGATTTTCCTGCTTTCAGAGAACATATTCTTAAAACCCAAATTATTTTAGAACAGTTTTTTTATTAGAAAGATGGAGGGAATACAGTGTAAGTACCTTTGATAGAGAAATTGATCTATTTGTAAATAGAAACCTACAACAGGATTGCTGTGGTACTCAGGAGCCTGGGACGACCTGTTCAGAGCCCTCTCTGTGACAGTGACACAGCTGCCTGGCTCCAAGAAAACAAATTCCCTGCAGTGATACTAGTCTCTAGCCCCTCTTCAGTATCACTGCCAGTCACACAAACTATATCACCACAGGTCTCTGAGAGCTAAGGAAGTGTTAGAAAAATACATGAAGTTAGCTATAGACAGTGTAATGACTTTCTCCTTAGCTTAGATAGCACAAAGGAAAATATCAGAAATAAACTGAATAATCTATGTAAGTGTTCGGTAAATACCCAGAACATAACAGTTTATAACAGTTTGTTAAGGAATAAGTAGATTGGGAACAATTCTACAGGCACTGGTGTCAAAACGAAAAATCCCTCCAAGACAGCAGTGAGTATCTAAAAATGCTTACAGAGAGGGTGAATTTAGATACATCCAGCATTAGTTGTATAAACAATGGCTAAATCACACTGCAGGGAAACAGGCTGTAAGAGTGACAGGACATCTGATAGATTACTTATTAAACAAAAACACTTTGCTAAATTCAGGTCCCATCTCCAAAATATTCATGCTATATTTTAATGTTGTTATTTATCCCTTTTAAATAATGTTACCGTAAACTGTGAGGTGCTAGGTACCACACCGGGGCAGAGGAAGGCTGGTTAAATGGCTGGCTTTCACATCAGTGACTCCTTGTAAGAGTCTCAGCAAGCTATTTACTTCTACACTTTTAATAACACCTGGGATCTTACAGGAATAAATATAGTAGTGACTTTGACACCCTGAGATGTTGCAGTATTGAACATAATGTCAACAGCTTTGAATAGCCCTCCGTGGAAACCAGCTTCTGCTGGGAGAAGTAGGAATAGAAGTTGTATTAGTCTGAATGACAAGAATATGTATTTTTAGAGGAGCTCTGCAGAGGGAAGCATAGCTGTGTCCTGAGTTGTGGATAGCAAGAAATCGGCTATACTGGTAAAGCACAGCAGAAAAAGGAAAGAGGAGGACCAGGGATGTGACCAGGAAGCCATACCAAAACAGAAATCAAACTAAGTCAATACTAAGATGTTTCAGGAAAAAAACCATTCCCTCAGGTTGAGTTGTACCAGAAGTAATTCATAGGACAAAGATGGTGCTGTCAGTTTGTGAGCTTCTTGTTATTTTGGGAGTACTCAGGACAAGCTGCCTGGTACAAGGAGGAGGCTGCTGGGGTGAAAAAAACCAGCTTGGAGGAAAAAGGACCTTTGAGGGAAGGGCTGGGCAGGTGGTGATTGCCCAAATTAGCTGCTGGTGGGGCAGCCAGCCCCAGAGCCACTGTGGGGCTGGGGGAGCAGCCACACAAACCTCATGTACTGGGCTGGGGAGGAGAGAGTGCCTGGAAAACAAATGTCCTGCCGTGCTGCCTATCTCCTGCAGGAACAGCAAGCAGCTCCAGTCCTGCCTGCTTTGTTACAGCAATGGCAGCAGCTCAGGCGACTGTCATGGCAACAGAGATTTTTGATAAGGATTTACCCTAGGGATTAGATGGCGGTTACATGACTCTCGGCTTCAGTTAAAAACAGAGAAGATTAGAAAAAGACAGTCTTGATGGCTTCAAGAGAGTTGAAGTCTATGAGCTATGGATGATCTGATGCCATTATGTATTGCCTTAAAGTCTCCTGAAATAAAACTTTGGATAATTATTTCAAGATTTTGAAGGTGTGTGGTTGGCAATGCCAGTAACAGAAGGGACGGTGAGTCCAAGAGCAGGGCAGAATCCCACACCCATGTACATGGCATGGCCCAGAAGAGCAGGCCAAGGTTTGCAGCCACAGCTGCTGAAACACTGTCAAAGGCAACACAGGTCTACCACACCGTGCCCTGTCACGGTGTAACGACGGCAGCAACTGCAAAGGCAGGCCCAAAGCTAGTCCAGATCAAATCAGGTGGTCAGGAAATTATTTCTTAGTTTACTTGAGAGCCTTTCCAGCCTTTTCAGGGGGGTAAATAATGGGGTAATACATGACCCTTCCTTGGATTTCATGAAAGGGAGGTCAGGTCTTGATTGAGAGCTTCCCCTGATAAAAGGTGTGAAATATGGGAATCCCGAGCAGCCACCCATGTACCTGGGTGTACCAGCACAGGCTGGATAGGGAGAAAACTGCTCTGCGTGTCCTGCTTTGCTGGGAGGGGCTGCGAAAACTGTAGTCCCCACTTGGGGTATGATGCAGGGAGGGGATGTGGGAAGATAGGAAAAACACCTACGAAAAAAGGGTTGGGAAGAACAAAAATTGAATTTTGTTAAGCTGCAAGAAAAGGGAGTGGAAAGGAAAAGAAAGCAGTGGCACCCTTTTAGGTGATCCCAACTAGCTGTAGGAAATCAGTTAATTTCACTCAAAAAATAGGGGCCCACATTAACAACATTTTGAAGGCTTGAAAAATTCTAGGGTGTCGCATACATACCGTAGTGCTGTACAGAAACATAGCAGCATTTCAGCAAATGATTTAGCATTGTGGATAGTGGAGCTTCTCCGCACGTGTACAACGGTAGCACCCATTCTCTACAAAAAAGGCATACTATTTTCAGCCGGTGATGAGTTCAAAAGGTTTGTTTAAAGTCTTAATAGTAAATTGTAGCATATCAGGGTTTGTTGTTGGGTTTGTTTGTTTTTTTTTTAATTTTGTGGGTTTGTTTTATTCTTTGTTGTGGTTTTGGATTTTTTTTCCTTTTATAGTGAAAGAACAAAGTTAAACTCTCAGGGTTTGGACTGACTGTCTCAAGGCTAAACCTAATCTCTAAGCTCCCCTGGACAGCCTACTTCATTCTTGTTTTCCTGATGTAAAAACAAGGGACTCTGAGGTACAGACAGCTAGTAACTTCATTTCAGGGTGGTCATTTGGTCACTTCTTGAACCAGGCAGCTTGAGATGCTTGAACACAACTCAGTGTGTCTTCTCCAGAGGATACATATATATCACATCTCTGATGTGTCTAAGCTCCCTTGGCCTCTGTCCAGGAACATCCAGATTTCCTGACTCATGGCAATGTACCCTGTCTGGTTGTACTTCATTAGCAGCAGCTCAAAAATCAGAACAGTATTCTGCTGTTGCATAAGTTTTTCCAAGCGATAAACAATAACACTCCACCACAAGCTTTATTACATTTATCTTGGAATTCAAGATCCAGAAGAGACTGCTGCTTATTATTTTCTTTAATAGCAACCCCAAAAGACTGTAAGATGTTATTCTTTAATAAATATTTTCAGGATAGCTTAATATCTTATTAATTAATGTTCTGAAGAGGAAGAATAAATGCTACAGAAGCTATAACAAGCCAATAATTTTTCTTCCAGCTGAGAAATGTTTATGATTTTTTATTGTCAATTTCATTGTTATATCAGCACTTACACACTAAAACAGTGAGGGGAAATATAAAGCTACAGCAGATGAAAATAATTAGTAGGAAAAATTACATTTTATAGGAGTAATAGCATACCTTTCAATAAGTCCTATTCTAAACAGCTCTTCTTGACTTGCATTCAAGTATTTGTTTAAAACATTTTAAAAGCAGTAGCATTATCAACTGGCTTAAACCAGGTTTGAAAATAAACAGTCCATGACTATTACTGGGATTCATTAAAAGAAAACTCTGTCTGACTCTCAAATCTATTTTGGAGCTACGACTGCGCCACTCCCGTGGTTGTGGCATGATGCAGCTGCTCTTTCTTTAATATTTTTGCTGACAGCTACAGCTGACAGATAACATTTCAGTTCACCCCAGCATCAACCCTATCTCCAGGCTCCCTTACTCAGACTGAAAATGCTCCCTTCCTCGTGGCTTTACCTGCATCACAGTGCAACTGTAACTATGCCATTATTTGTACTGGTCACTTGTAATGGAGCAGCAGAAATAGGGCTGCAGCCGGGTCATGTGTTGGGGGGAGCACATCAGCCATCCCACAGCTGCTAATGGTGCAGTGACAGCTCCTCTTCTTTCCCTTCATCTTCTCTCCCATGCTCTAAGGAAACAGGGACCTGAATCTGGGAATAAAAATAATATTGCATATATAGCTATGCGTTGTCAATTGATATTTTACATTTTACATTAGTATCTTTGGTTTAGTTTTATTTGTTATCATGGTCAACATAAAAAAAAATATTTTATCCATCTTAATGTATAATCCCCTAGCAAACAGGCTTTGATTTCTTGGTTCACAACAGTTTTCATGTAATAATCAATCATTCAGTAATACCGTGGTGGTTCACCCACAAAAGTAACTTTTCACAAATGCAGCCCTGTTTTCCTCCCAGACAGAAAACAAGAATATTTACAGTGCTCCCCGTTCTGCCTCTGAACCTCTGAAGCTGTAAGACAGCGAACTTTGACAGAGAATTGGGACACATGGAAAAAGAGGGCAGAGAAATAATTTTCTCATAATTTTTCTGCTTCACTCTAATAGTACGTCTGACTTCTTGTGATCTTAGCGTGGGGGAAAAATGATGAGAAAAAGCATAAGGAACTGTTTCTGCAGTTCATGCATTCCATTTTCTTTTTTTTTCTCTGAAACTTTATACTGAATTTGACCCAAATCTTCAGAGTGCTCAAACCCATGCTTTTATGCAGGATGAATTGTTTACTGGAATAAATTGCGCAGCATGATTTCAGCTTCAGGCTCTAATCAGACTGTTCTGCTTCCAGTCTGCCTGCGGTGGGAATCCCCAAGGGGCAAAACCTTGGCAGCATGATGGATGTGTACCTGTAATACCAGGCGTTAAGTGAGAAAAGCACATCCTCGAGCTTTTAACAATAGTGTGCAGGTGTCCTAGCCTTTCTCTAGGCCACAGGAACCGACTTAGTGCTGGAAAATATTGGTATTAACCTCCTATTCCCATTTCTCTCCATAGAGAGAACCTAGGCAAGCAGAAAGCCATCACTGAGAAAAATATCTATCTGTACAAATTAATATTATGGTACCACTATACTATGAAGAAAGCAACAGACCTAGGTTTTCTGTGAGTCCAGTGATGATACTAGATTATGTAGCCTTTGACAGTTTAAGAAATACTATTGTATTTTATTTTTGGTTTATATTGTCCACATACTTCTCAAGGATGGCAAAAACTTTGCAGTTCTGTCATGCAGTTCAGTGGAATCACCTGAATTCTAACTCTGAGGAGTAGCATTTAATCTGTGTAACCCCTAAAATCGAAACCGTTTCTTTATAGAAACAAGCCTGCCTTAAACAGCTTGCGTTAAAACTCCATTGTAGTTAATAGGTCAAAATTCCCAAGGACATCACAGAAAAGTCTGGCAGAGTGTCAGGTTAATCTACAAATGCTGTCATAGAGCATCGCACACAGGAAAACTTAAATTGCAGACGTTATGTTATTTTTATATATTTTCAGATTGCTGCCAAAATAGGTCATTTGCAGATCAAATAAGGAAAAAAACTTAGCAAGTTTGGCTGAAACCATTATAAGTAATATTCAGAAATTTCTTAGGGCATCTTTGAGAATGTGCTGTGTATGTTAGCGCAACAGTCACGATCATCTCCTTTTTTCATGTACTTTTTAAGAAACTTCAGATTTAGATGTCTCATGAAATCCACTCAGAAAGAAAATGAAAGTCAGGACACTACTTCTGATGTTTCCATTACAAAAAAGAATATGTGAATTTATTTAATAAAACTTCTGTTTTTATTTTTAGCATCTTTAAAAATGCTTCCTTTTGAACACAGAAGGGAGGGAATGGGTTTGTTGATAATTAGTCTTATCAACATAGGTATATTCTGAGTCTCATCTATTTAATTCTAGAAAGAGAACTAGTTGATCTAAGTCAACTGCTTCAGCAGCTTTCTCTTAAATTTTCTTTGTGAGTCAAGTCATGAGAAAGCTGGGAAAAGTCAAGATGTTCCATCCATATACTTTTGTGAGGTTGATTTTTCTGATCTAGAAAATAATCTGAAACTCTGTTAATAGAGGCATTAGAAGGAATCTTACTTATCTCAGGTTTTGTCCTCGTGTTAGCAAAATGTAGCTAATCAGCTGGGAATTAGCAATAGATTAAATTGGGAAGTATAAACGTGAGCAGATACTAAATGCTATATTAAACTCAGGTATACCGATTAACTTACAAATGTGATGTTAAACTGGGACATAGAAGAGAAGACATAGTAGACAGCAAGCTGATAACAAGGCCCCTATCTAAGTTGGCCTGACATTTTTCTTTGAAATATCCAGTCTTGTATGAAGCCCAGTTGTTTACAGCTTTGCAAAACTTCAGTCGTTCAGGCTGGATGTCTGGCTGAGTCTGAACTGTTTTGGGAAGTTTCAATGAGAATGCTCTGAGCATTTCTAAGAATGACATGAGACAAAGTTGTTTGTCCATGTGAAAAAACTCCCATAACCATTTTGCTGAAGAGCTTTAATGTCTACATGTTCTAGAATGATCTACTGAAATTCAACTAGGGAACTGCCTTGTGGCAGGGAATTGACTTTTGCCATCCCTGTGAAAATTAGCCAGGCTAAGAGCCAATGAAAAACGTATTTCACTGAGGGTACCTGGTAGAGATTTGTACCTAACTTCTCAGAACGGCCCACACATGCCGATGCTGTCCCAGTCCCTCACATCTCACCTATTGCAGATGGTTTATGCATGCGCCATTCCCAGAGAGCGCTTCCGTCTCAGGCTTACAGGGTTAAGTAATATTCTTCCCACAGTTACTTATTCATCTAATGCTACGGCACTGCGGCGCAATAAATGAGGTGAAGGCTCTTGTTTTTTTCTGTTGCAACAATACTTCCCCAGCAGAGCCTGTGCCATAGTGGAAGAAAAGTGTGTGGACAGCCTGATTGCTCTTGCTGCTAGGGAGGGACACTGGGAAAGAACAGCGCTGTGACAAGCCCTTGTGTGGAACCTTTGTACCTCTCAGTCAGGATCTCTTTTCCAGTGGTAGATACTGTCCATCACCTTTGCTGTGGGACAGAAACACTCTCTTCAGGAAGACAAAGGATAATCAACAATCATACTGACACTTTGCCAGTGTGAATATGCTTTTATTAGGATTTGGATTGTTTGGATCTCCAGCTGACTCATTTGGAATCAGAATTGTCTCAGTTCATGTCTCTCTGTGGTCAGGGCTTTGTGTCATTGTTCTGTTTGGCATTCACCATTGCCTGCCAGGCAGGCTGGACTTCTCTCCGGGTCCCGGTGTCCACCTTGGCTGATCTTCCAGCTGCGAGCTTTGGAAATGATTGTCTCTGATCCCTCTCTAATATCTGCAACAGTGCACAGTCCAGCCTCACCCATCTGCGTGGCACTATACTTCCCTGCAAAGCTGTCGTCTTCGTTCTTCCCTTTGGATTTGGGCACAGGGCAGGCTCCTGAGGCAATTTGCTCAACCTGCTTTACTTTTGTAGAAACAGCTATGGCAGCTGCTATTCCCATATTTTTACCATGCTTGCTGTTCTTCTTCTCTCTGCAGCACTCCCCCTCAGGAATTCATTCCATCTGACTGTGCCATCTGTCTGAGTGCTTCTCATTTGCTTGCCCTCCTCTCAAAAATCAGGGCTTTGCAGTTCTGCTGAGGTTTTGTAGAGCAACAATACGTGTTTCCGCTTCTCACAGTTTTATCCTTGTTTGAAAACAATGTGGTAACTGCCACACAGAAACTGTTAAGAATTTATGGGTGACACTGGCTATGTCTGTATTCAGGAAATTAGACAATGCCAATGCTGGTTCTCTGACCCTCAGTCCAGTTGTCACTGGCACGTCATACCTACACTATTAAACTTCCTTAGTCTTCGAAACAGGTTGGCTATGTCCAAGCTGCAAACCCCTGGCTAGGCTGGTCCCCACCCAGGGCTAATTCCTGAACCATTCTGGGAAGACCACTGGTTAGTCAGTGCCAAGCCCTGACACTGTTTAATCTACTAGTTTACACATAGTCCTCATGTCATACTCATCTGAACGCATCAAATCCCTGGAATCATCTGAACAATCATCTAAAAGCTTTTCTGCATTATAAAGATACATTTTATTATTATTGAATTAGACTTCTTTAATATTTCAGATAGACTGATTGCTTTCCAAGCATATTTTGAACTTCTAATGCTGGAAGATTCTAGCATTGGAAAAAAAATTGTGGTTTACTGATTTATTTTTTTTAAATTGTTTAAACTGAGTTTTTTTGAGTTGGTTCCTTAGGGGTTATTTTAGTAGCTCCTCTGCATGCACCTTTGTTTGCTTTCTACTGTTCCACTTCAAATGTCTGTTTCCTTGTCCTCCTTTCATGTGAAAAAAAGACCCAGTCAATTTTAATAAAGCTCAGGGACCAATGTTTCCACCTGAACTATTGTAATTAATGAGCATACCAGATGATACTTTGGTCAGATGAGTCAAAGCTGGTAACACTTCATTGTATCTTCTTACTTCCTCATGGGTAAACAGTGCTTAGAGCTACAGGCACAGTTGTGCACAGGATTTCACAGAACTATCTCCTTTTCAAAAGGAAACATGAGCGAGGAAAAAAATACCAGCAAAAAAAGCTTATTTTAACCATATGTGGGTTTGGAGGACTGTCTTTTACTAAACAGCAGTTCAATGAGTAACATAAAAAACTCGTACAAGCAATTCTAAGCTCTGTCAGAGAAGAGAATAATAATTTCCTGATGCATCAATGGCTAAACTGCAAACAGCCAACAAACCAACCACAAACTGAAATAACTACTTGAAACCCTTGGCTTCAGCAGAACAGAGCCCACACCTTTACACAGTGGGAACATCAGGCCATGCAGGGCTTTCTGCACTGTTCCATGCAGAAGTAGAGCATTGGTGTTTGCAGCAACACATGAAGATTTGATGCTGGCTGACTCCCTTGGCCCTCCTCTCCTGTGAAAGGACAGTGACAGTGGCTTAGAGCCCCAGGAGTTGTTCCTCCTGTTAGTGAAGCAGAACCTCAGAGGCAACTCCGTCCTGAAGTGATAGCATGAAGTTAAAAAGACCACCCTTTTTGTATAAGTTTCCAATGCCCTATGTACCATGTATGTTTTGTTAAAATTATAAATTAATGTATCACAGCTCTAAGGCAAACCAAAAGGACTTTTATCTGCCAACATCCCTGTTCAAATTCTTCTCCCAGAGCTGATGAAATCATCTGACATAAAGCAGAGCAGAGGCTGCGTTCTTTAGAGCTTCGAGTGATGCATATTTTACGGACTCATCCATGAGAAAGAGATTCTTGACCAAAATGGCTAAGTGAAAGAGATCATTTTAAAAATATGCTTATGTGGAATTTTAGTTGTGACATTCACCATGAACATTGCTAGTGATTTCAGTTATCAGACTAGCCTGCAGTTAAGAAGCAATTCAATATGCTTTTAAATTGTAGCTCTGAAAACATAATTTGTGTTTCCTTTGCTTTTATCTTAAATAGTATTTCTGGCTTAACAAAAAATTGGATACAGATTGTTTAAAACCTTGCAAGCCCAGCACTAACTCAGCTGAAAAGTTTCAGAGAAGCAACTGTTACACCAGTAAACATAAATCTCTAAATATATGTACTATTAAGATCCTTGCTGTTCAAGTTATTAACTTTTCATTTTAGGTATTTGAGGCATTACTGAAAGCTTAAAAATATTACTGAAAAGAGTGCTGTGACATCTGAGCCATGGCATGCAACTCCTCCACATGGGCAGTGACAATTAGCATGCTCTGCCCTTCTTTCTGTCCATGGGAAGAGTTGATTCTGGATTTAATTTAGGGGTGAGGCAAGGGCTTTTGAGATAACATTTTGCAGTTCCCTGCTGCTCTGTTCTTATTCGAAGGCCCACTAAATACTGTTTTGTGAGAACAGCTTTCTCGTTTGAATGGCTCAGTAATGACAACAAATTTTTGTGGTTTAAGATTAACATAAACCAGTTCTAGAGCACCTGCTGGGAGATAGTATGATTTTTATGTACTTCAGCTAAGGATACAGTTGGCTTGTGTTGTTGCAAGGTATGAATTACAGTTTTTCTTCTAAAAATATAAGTGTTTTGCACTTGGACAATAAAGGAAACATTAAATTTATATTTAAAAAAATTCAATGAAAGCGTCATCAGTGAGATAACTCTGTTTTTCATGTCAGAACTACAGTGGGTAAAGAAGCCTGCTTTCAAGGGCCCCAGCCAAGCCATAGTAATTTAAAATAGTTGAGCATCAAGTCCTTCAGTTTTAGCTCCATGTCCTGTCACAAGCAATCAGATGAAAAGAGAGAAGTTTACTGAATTAGTAGTAAACCACTGAGTAGGTTTCCTAAGATGAGATTTAAGCCTTGCATTCTCTCTGTGCCAACCCCTGCAATTCAGTCAACTGCAGGGAACCCTGCAGCATAATTTGTGGCAGCTGGGGACTGCATTTGTGCTCTGCTCTGGGCAAGCAAACAAACCAGCCAACACACAGACCGGTGGCTGAAAGCAGTTAGCAGGAGAGAGCAAGTGCAGGGCAAGGATTTGAAACTTCCCCCGAGTACTCTCCCAGCCTCCAGCTACTTCAGTTTAAGAGATTGCCTGAACCTGATGTGGTTTATCTGGTGAGCAACCATAAGCGAGTATTTCTTCCAAGTATTTCTTCCTGTCTCCCTCCTCCAAGCTATGTTAACTTCTGCATCCATGGACAAGGCGTTCTACAGATCTGCTGTTTGGGGTGTGATGAACCACCCCATTCTGTTTGTCAGTGGAGGCTTCTTCAAAGCCCATGTAAAGCAAAAATAACCATCCAAAGAGAGCAGGTGCATGACATGAGGACATGACAGCAGCGTAGACTAGTTTTCTACTAGAACTCTATGAGTTTGAAACATGTCAGTCACCCACCTTCCTGGCTTCCTTCCCAGACACAGCCAGGACAGGGGGCAGTCCCCGCCGGAGCCCTGCAGAGCCCAGCTCCCCACTGCGAGCAGGCAAGCAAGGGTGAAGGCAAATCCTCTCTGGCTGCTGTGATGCACAGAAATGATCTGGCATCTCCAGGAGATTCTTGAAAACAGATTTGCTTCTCACAACAAATGAATAGAAAACCTGCACATGAAATTGTTGTTCAGGGGTCTGGATCTAGAATTAGTACCATAAACTTGCTGACCATGCTTAGAATATTTATCCCTAATGTTTCAGAAAAGCACAGAAACCGTCAGTCCTTTGGGAGGCTCTACTGTGCTTATACCAGTCATAAAGGAGACTTAAAACCTACGGTGCTGGACATTCCTTAGTGAAGCCATCTCTTTCATCTGGTAATCAAACCTGAACAAAATCATGTGGCCCATTAAGATTTTCTCAGATGCCTTTCAGGGCCCCGACACTGTTGACTCATTTGTGAAATAAGTTTGTGATCTTTGCCTTGCCAGTGTCCAGCAGCTCTGAGTAGGATCCGCATGCAAAATACCATGGTGCTTTTGCTATGTGAATAACTTTCTGTTAGGAATTCCACCACAACCACTAATTTATTCCATAAAAACAGCAAAGAAAGGAGAAAATACAGGCTCCTATTTACTACCAACCTGGCCTACTGTCACACAAGCACATGTACATGCTGCGTTTTGGTCAGCTCTTGCTGAGAGTAGCAGCCATACTTAATTTATCTTGTCTAAATCAATGCACTGAGTAGTTACAACTTTCACTGAACATGGAGATGATTTCGTTTTTGCATTGGTGAAATCAGTCTATTTACACAGTAAAGCATATATTAAGCATTGAGAAAAAAGCACAGAAAATGCCTAACCACCTTAGTTTTTTGCACAAGTCTTCAAGAATTGATCTGTAAATTTGCAACTGAAGATTAGCATAATTCAGCATGTTGCTATTTTAGAACTACATTGCTATATTTACTATAAAATGGTGGAAAAGAGATCGGGCATCAAGCTTTAAATTAGTAGGTGACAGTGATTTATGTTACTTCTATTGTGGGAGGAAGAAGTTAAGAATTTGAAGTCTGTTAGAAAATAAATCTTGACAAATCAAAGGAGTACATTTTAAAAAACCTATTAAATTACTGATGTGTAAATTCAGAATCTAGTGTCAGAAAGCATGTAACTTTTCTTTTGAATATGGATCATGTTTTCTCTTAAAAATAGTAAGGACATTTCCCCCCATGTATGAAGAAATATTTCAGAACATCAGACTTCTTGAAACACATTAGTCTCCATTTATTCACGACCAGTTTGTTCCTGAAAGAGTTCGGAGCCCATAGACAGTTTCTGTTCGAATCAAGGACTGGTTTTGCTTGAGACAAAAGTGGCAGTTTAAGGAGGGAAATGGACTGTTTTGATGTATATACATCTTGTGGACTGCTGAGGTAAATCAGGAACTTGAAAAATGTGTCTCTCTTCTGAAAGAATCCTTAAAAATACATAACAGGAATAGAAACAGAGGCTATGATGAAAATCACTAGCGTTGTCAGAGTCAAAAGCGAAATTGTGATTGCTTAGTTAAGAGAGAAAAATATAAAGGAGGCATGAAGGAAGGATGTTGAATAAGAAAAGGCTGGAGAAGATGAAGGGATGCTCCTTCACAATGCATGAGTGAATGTGCGTATGGTAAAAGCAAAAGGCAACAAAATTAAAACAAAAAAACAACATGCAAAGATATGTAGACAAACACATATGTAAACGGGTTCTTCATTTTCACCGTGTTTGATTAAAGCCAGAAGCTTAGAATGCTTTCAAAAGAATTTTAAAATAAGGTAGGAAAAGATGTTAGAGGTCAATAATTTAGGTCTTAAGCCATCCATTAACTGATGACAATGGAGAGATGTGTTCCATCCTACTGAATCCTTTCTTCCAGAGCATCTAATGCTGCATCTGAAGAGCTGAAATCAGCATTATTCACAAGAAACTGATGAGAGATTTTTAACTTCACCAGCTAAGAAAGCAAACTGCTAATAACAAAACCAGCAAAACTCCCCTTGGGTGAGAGTAGAGCAAATCAGATTAAGATGCTATCAATTACCATAAGATATAATCTTACAGTAATGTTTTGGGCATCTTCATAGTAAAATTTGCCTTCACTGTGCTAGTACAATTTATAGGAAGACAGCACGCTGGTATTTCTATAAAAATTACAAATAGGAGCTACAGGAAAGTGAAAAAATGCATAGTTTCATCATGACCATAGTTTCATCCCATTTTGGGGGGTCTCTGTGTGTGTGTATTTATATGTCTGTGCATTTAGAAAGAAATAATTTTTGTAATGATTGATTTTCATGTAAATGTTTTACTGCTTTTGGTGAAAGTAGATTTTTTTTCCAAACTTTTTTTTTTTTAACCAAGAAGATTTCTGCTTTGTAGAAATTCATGGGTTTTTACTTAAAGCTTAGGATAAGCAATCCTTTAAGCATGAAAAAACTGAAGTTCTGTAAAGGAACTCCAAAACCAGATGGCTCTGTTTTTAACAAAATGTCTTTCCTCTCATGTGTACAACCCATGCAGTGACCAAAGTAAATGAGAAACAATCATAATTCTGTTCCTTTGGCTATATCTTTTGGATACCCTCCAACATAAAATGCATTAGCACAAAAATGTACTTGTCCTTAATTAATTTATAGCTTAAAGCAGAATACCATAAATAACAGTTGAACTTCAGCTGCAGAGGTTTTAAAGTAACGGCTAAAATATTGTATAACATTTGTAATAAACCTTAAACAGTGCTAGAGGACAAGTAGAACTAATTATCAATAATCTTAGGAATTTCTGTGATGGACAACTGAGTGTAAAAGATGTTTATTTTGTAATACATTTGGGTTCTATTGAATTTATTGTCATTGTGGGAGAGAAAAATATTTGTTTTACCACTACCCTGAAGAAATACACTTACTAAACTGAACTATTTGGTTGGGGGTTTTGATTTAAATAGCTTGAAGCATATAAAGTATGCTGCCATATTTTGTTCTGAAGCACGCATGGTTGAAGGTTACAGAATCTCTGTGATACGCTATAGCCTTACACAGGAACTCAGGACTGGAAAGGATCTAATAGGTCATCAAATCTATTGTCCTAATATTGGAGGAATCCCATTTTATAATCCCCTTCATAACCTTATCAGGTTCTACTGTGAGTGTAGTTAGGATTTTTTCTGCTATTACTCCAACTGGAAGATGGTTCCCAAATCTCATTGCTCAAGTGCGAACCTGTTTCTCGTTTCTAGCACAGATTAAATTCTGGCCAGTCTGTGCTGATGGATTTCCTTGCCGACATCTACATTTGGTTTAAATGGCTCTCCCATCTCCCCGATGTTTGCCTCCATTATACATTTATAGACAGCAACTGGGTATCTTAACAGCCTTTATTTTGTTAAGCTAAACAAGCCAAGCTCTTCATTCTGTCTTCTCATATGACAGGTTCTTTATTCCCCTCATCATCCTAGAAGTCCATCTTTGTACCTGAACAAGTCTGAGGTAATGTGCTACAAATGAAAGTCTTGTATAATAGCATAATAAAAGAAACCATAACAAACAGAGTAATAATTTCAGGCTTGTAAGGATATGCTGTGCCAAATATTTAGGAGGTTGAGTAAAGGTTTTGAAATCTTCTAAGGGGATCTTTATTAGAAATAATGGAGTTTTTTCTACGTTGTTGATTGAAATTGCAGTATGAAAGGTTTTAGGGTTCTAATCAAAAGCTGGGAAATCAGTGAAAATTATGATTTGATTGAGACCTTCAGCCAGCGTAGTATGCACTTAATTAGATTTGTGACAGTAATCGTTAAAGAAATGGGTCTGGCACTTTGAAAGTTTGTTTGACAGTAATGGCTGAGAAAATTCCTATGAACGCTGTATAGGATGTGATGAATCTTTCCTGGATAAGCTACAATTGCATGCACATGTTGTCTTTAAGAAATGGCAGGGTTCAGGGAAAGCCACTGGAAATCAGAAGAGAATGTGAGGACAACTGATTCCACCACCTCCCAGGGACAAGGAGAAAAGGATATTTGGTCAAATCCAGTATCTCTTGGTCTCTTGTGCCATAGCTGCTTGGAAAACTCCAGGAAACTCCCAGCTGTTAAGACTGTGACAGCAATCTTTTTGGCTGTTTTCCTTCTAATCCCTACTGAATCAATAGTTTAATCAAGTTTCAGGGGGAGCTTCGTACAGAAACTTTTTCCCATTTGTGCTGAGCCTGCCATCCCAGTGCTTGGGGCCATGGTCACTGGAGTGTAGGATGTCTCTGATAGTGGGGAGGAGAGGCATTGTTATGTCGAGGGGGGGTCATTTGTTTTTCTACAGTCCTTCTTTTTGCAGGAATAAACACATTGATTTCTTTTTTAGCTTTTTGCTGTCCTATAGCATAAGGAAGAGTTTTATAATATGCTGTAGGAAAAGAGAAGCACAAATTTTAGTTGGTACATGCACATATGAAGATCAATGGAAATGAAAAGCTTTTAAAATACAAGGTATTTCTTAAGCAAGAGCAAAAGGGAATCCCAACCGTGATTACAAGCAATTTAATACACAGTTAAGGAAATACATGTCAGGGCAGTGCATGGGTGGCTGCTCCTTGAGGGGTGGCAGCAGTCAGCATCCCCATAGGGACAAGTGGGCTGGGGGCAGCCCCAGCCCTGGGCATCAGGCACTTCCCTGGGAATGGGGATGGGCCGAGGCCCAGATGGGCCCAGCTCAGTGGTCCATGGCCAGGCAGGGCAGGGCTGTGGGGAGCTAGAGACCAGCCTGCTGCAGCAACGCTGGGGCAGGAGCTGATGGCCCCCCAGAGGGGCTGACATAGTGCATTTTTAATGTAAAATTGTAACGCAAATGTAATTCTAGTTAACAAATCTGATGATAACAGTTGTCATCAAATAGTTGGTTTGATAGTGGAAGCTGTCACACGTTGCCTGCCCCCATGGTGGCCTATGGGCTGTGGGAAGTAGGTGCCCCTTCATACATCCTGAAGCCCCCAGTGATGCTGGTGGGGCATAGGGTGACTGCCAAAATCAGCTTCAGCTTGTGTCCTATTCTGAGAAGCTGTGCGTAGCCAGACGTTCACAGTGCCCCACCAGACTTGTTTGGGAGGACTCACCCTTCATTGTACCATCCCCGGTGTGACAGCTGGGGCTTGGAGCTGCAAGGGAGAGAAAAGCAGCTTCAAAAGCTCTTTGCTTTCCCTGGCTGTTCCTTTGAGGGTCGTGGGAACTGAGGCTTGTAGATCAATGGGAATATGGAGACTTTCATCACAGCTGTCATTAGAGTATCTTGGCCAACCTGCCAAAGAAAGCTTCACAACTTTCCTTCTGCTAAGTTTGGTTCCTTGGTTGTGGTGCATCAGGGGAAAGGGGATGTGTATGTGAACGAGGGAAGCTGAGAAGCTTTCTCCAAAACAAAGCTACAGAGAATCAATAGCTTTGTATTACTGCACTGAGACTAGCAAACAAAAACGTTTAGTGCATGTGATTAAAAGTCTCAACAACGGGCATGGAAAAAGGAGCCCGAGAGGCATCTTGCTGTGCCAAGTGCTGTCGTGTTATTGTAACCCTGCTAGGTTAAAGATGCTAGTAAGGCAAAGTCTACAAGCAAAGCTGGCTCTTGCTTTAGCCTAACGGGTGGTTGGGAGCATTTTTTTTATGTACCAGTGTGATTGCTGTGAGTGAAATACCAGCTCTATTCAAGTCAGTGGCAAAATCCCATGGGCTTTTCGGTACAACACAATGTTGTATAATGGAGAGTATTTTAATTAAATAGTGATATTCTTCCTGTTTCATTTGCTCACCATATTTACTGTGGCATCACTTAGTTAAAATGGAGAATAAGACATGTATAGGCATAAATATTATCTCAAGGTATTTTAAAGATGAACGAAGAAAACGGTTTTCCAGAGTCATGTGAAACATCTACCTTATCCTGCTGCTTGGTAAAACACCGGAGGACCTAAATTACTCAAGTCCTAACTGTTTTCAAGGATGTCTCCTTTTGGAAAGATGTAGGTGTAGTTACTACACTTGTAAGATGACTTTAAAACAACATATAGTGGAGGGAAAGTACTCTTGTCTATTTTTAAACCATGTTTTCTGTGAACAAGGTCTGTGCAAACCATGAACACTGACACTTTTTTTTGCATTCAGTACATCAGATTTTAATCTCATTTAGACTGATGAAAATCTAGAGTAACTTCTTTAAACTCAGAACAGTCAAGACAAATTAGGTCAGAATTTGACCCATTAAGCCTTGGTCCACCCTTTTTGTCATAATTAGTGTGAGATGATTGACAGAAAACCATTCTTTGTTTCTTATACTTTGTGAATTGCACTGAAAATTAAGCTCTTCATTGCAAAAACATGGCCCACTTTCTTTTATTAGCCTTTCATT
This sequence comes from Falco naumanni, assembly GCF_017639655.2. Lineage (NCBI taxonomy): Eukaryota > Metazoa > Chordata > Aves > Falconiformes > Falconidae > Falco > Falco naumanni. Next base: position 10,475,537 of record NC_054059.1, read on the forward strand.
AGCTCTAGATAGTTGCATATTAACTTTTAAAGACAATAGTCTTGATCCTTCCTCAGTTCAAATTAATGAGAAAACTCTCACTGACTTTTCCAAAGGACAAACTTTTTATAGGACAAATTAATTCCTGTAAATCACATGTGCCTCATACAAATTATCTCTAATTTGCTTCTTGTAAACTGTTACGCCAGATGTGATTTGGAGCTTGTGGGCGTAGGAGTGTGATAATCTGAATTCTTGAACTTGTAGGAAATGCTTTCTACTATTAATAAGTAAAAATATAGATGGATAATTGCTCAATTTTCTCCTGGAATTAGCTGTTCAAGACTAAAGTTTTCTAAATAAATTTTCAAGAAAATTGAAGTATGTATCAATAAAATAATCTGGGCTTTTTTCCTATAAAGCTAAGTTTTACTAAAGTGATTGCACCAATTTGACTGTGATGACAGCTGGTTAAGATTTCATTGTTGTATCTGTCCTTGTGTTGTTCATAATCCAATAAATCTTTTTCTTTCAACTCAGAGAAAGGATGAAAAAGATCTACAAATACTAAGTTGATATTTACTATTTTACAAGAATTCATATATAGTTGGTTAAGAAATAATGGGGAAATATGCCAGACAGTTCTAATTGCTATTAACTTTGACACTGCAGTAGTCCTGCTTTATTCCTTAAATAGTAGTGTCCCTTGTATGGCTACATTGTTATTAGGAGAACTATATAAATGATTTAAATAACAGTTAGTCTGTAGAGTTGAACAAAATTATTACTGTTTTCTTTAAAAAGATCACAGCTTTCCAGAACACCATGTTCTCCTTGACCAAATGTTTTGCCAAAGGAAAGACCTCCGTGGTCTCCTCACAGCCCTCAGAAGCTCTCTGGCACCACCCGTCCTGGCGCTGAGCCTGCCTGGACACATTACTGCTCAGATCCATTGGCTCTGATATTTCCGTGCTAGCTGTCTCGGAAGTGGGATTGACCTACCAAACTTTGGTTAAACCATAACCATGCTGCACAGTTAAGAAGGTCAGGGCAGAATTCAGGGAATCAACAAGGTGGATTCAAATTTTGTTCATTTACGCAAACTAATCAAACGCCTGAACGAGCTTTTATCAACATGAGACCTTGCCTCCCTTCAGGATTACAGCTCTGTTCCTCATATGCCCTGCAACATCCCCAGCTTTCCAGTAGTAATGTCCTTCATGCGTTCTCACTGAGCAGCTAGAAGTCTGCAGACTGCTTGCAGTGCAGCTAATAGATGGGCCAAGCTGGACTTGTTACTTCTCTGCTGTCATTTTGTCATTGCATTGCACTGCATTGCATTGCACATATTCTGCAGAGCTAGTCTACTCAATGAAGAACCCAGCACGTCACCTGTAGAGGAATGAAGGCAGTGGGTTGATCACATTGATAACGTGCAGCTGTGGCCTGGCCTCAGAGGCAGTGGGTTGGTTGACATGGATGATGCCCAGCTGTAGCTTGTTCCTGCTAAGTAGTTAAATAGCTCCGAGGTTGTTGGAGGAAGGAGAAGTGGGGTTGTTTGGCCTCTGGAGGAAGGAGAAGCAGCATAGACAGTAGAATCTGATGGAAGGTAAAAGCCTTGTTACAGTATACTAGTTTGTGCTGTTGCAATTGGTGCCCAGTGTGAGGATAACTGAGTTGGAGTCTGGCTACGAAATTACCTGCCAACTTTTTTCTTCACTTGTTATGGTTGCTTTTTTTTTTCTTTTGGATGAAGGCGTTTACTTGGTGTTGATTACTAAATTAAAGCAGAAAGCTGTGACTTGTGGTACCAGCTCTTAGGAGGCAGCATCATCATGAGGTTTTACCATCTGGGTTTGTGTATGGTGTTGTGTCTGTAAATGTGTATCCTGGATTCTTCAGGTTCCTGTGCTCTGTCATGGCTTTGGAGACACATGGATAACATCAATGGGAATCTCTAAATTAAAAAAAATGTAATTATTTTCAAACCACTTTAAGTATGGAAGCCTGTGTTTTCTAGCTGGCCTTCTGGCTGGCAGGCAGAGCAAGCAGAACATGTTGCTTCTTGCTTTGTCCTCGCATGCAGCCCCTGAGCCTTATCTTTTCCCTAGGGAGCAGCAGGGACCCCAGTCAGCCTCAGGTGGGAGCAGCAGAGCGATGGCACAGGGACACCTCCATCCTCGACTCCCTCCTTCCCCCTCCGGACCTAGATTCTAGCGAAGCCCCTGCTCTGGAAGCATCCCTCAACACAGGTATTACTCCACACCATGGGCTGTCTGCCTGATGTGCAGGAGCTTCCAGGTGGAAATCCTAACTTCATAACATTCAGGAGAGGCTGTTGCAATAGCATGGCTGGAAAACAACACTTGAGCTTCTTGCAGATACCAGCTCTAGGAGGTGACCAAAATGACTTCTTGTCACCTCTTGTCTTTCAAAGGTTCATCTGAACTGCAGAGCTGTCAAAGCCCTCAGGGACTGTTGAGAATTACCAAGAACATTCTGAATGTACGTTATTTTCCCTGATTTTTTTTTAGCATAATGAGTTAATACTAAGCATCTTAAGTTAACAAGTTAATATAATGAGGATGTTTTCAGCAGGCATTGCTGACTTTTATGACCGTAGTGGGTGTCTCACAATACTTATCTGGGCTTTTGCCTGTCTTTTAAAAGGCTTATTGCTAGTATCACATTGGTTATACAGTAATCTATTTCCAGTTTTAAACTGCCTCATGATGCTGGAATATACTTTGAAATTGTGAACCCAGCTCAAAAACTGGAAGGCAAGCTCTTAACTGATTTTATAAAAATTTCACAACTTTAAGCCCAGTATCACATATTTTTAAATGTCTGACTCATTTGGAAATCTTGGGATTGTCTATATTAATTATGGCCCCAGATGATCCATCTGAACAGTCAGAAAGCAACTCCATTTGTAGTCAAGGATTGCAAACACAATCTTCCTGGAACAGAAAGTTGTACAATGTGCAATTTTTATGGCCTGTATAGTTTTTCTATTTTTAGTTGGCTAAAGCCTGCAATACATCATATAATCTTTCTTAAATTGTCATTCAGAATGCTAATTTCCATTAACTTGGAATAAATAAGTTATTTTCTTTCTTAAATTTGTATAGTTACTATTGTACCTAACAATGTTACACAAACAAAATGTTAGCTTTCTCTGATACAAAGTTGATGTGACTACAAACTGCTATTGATGTGTTTATAGTTATGGACCCTTTAAACCAAATTAAAAAAACCCTCACCACAAAATACAAAAAAGGATTTTCTTTTTTATTTAGAAATATGCATGTGTTATAAAGTCCAGTAACTGTTCCATTACTTCAACAAACCATTTATTTAATCTTCCACCTTTCCAGGCATTTGGAAAAGTTTCTTTGAGGTTTGAGAAAGCCTAATAAAATATCACTTTGAAGCTTTTTTTGAAGATATAATGGGAAGAACAATTCTGCTTTTTTTTTTTTCCCCCTTCTAGAAATGCATCCTCAAGGTATAAGAGATTAGTCGGTGACAAGTATTTCTACAGAACTCTCCTGCCTTGTTCTTGCTTACTTAAGTAAAGATAATGTCATATATTTGGCTGCCTGCAGAAATTGTGCAACATTACTTTATGCCCTGGCTGAGCAGAGGGCAGGGGAGCTAAGCCTGCTGCTGGTGCACCAGTTCATGATGTCTGTGCCATAATGCTAAATGCTGGGTTCTGACAATATTTTTATTTTCTGGGCTTTCCTAACCCTCTAATTATAATCCTTTGTCTTCAACACATGCTTATTTAAAGTCCAAGGTTTGCTGAATACTTAATGTTTGCTGCTTTCCATGGGGTATGGCCAGGTGGTTTTTTTAGTGCTTGGAAGGCTGGTACTTACAGTTGAGCCATGCTACCATGCTGGCATGTGCTGCCAAGTACTTTTCTGTGCAGGCTTTTGGGTTTTCTTGATTAAAAAAGAAATAACATTTGTATCAGTAAGTACAATTATAATCAAGATTTTTTTTTTGCAAACATGAAAGTTACCTTAGGTCAAGCATGTGGCAAACTCCCATCTGTACAGATTCTCTAAAGATGGCCATTTCATATCAGGTCAGTTTTGCGGTCCTAGAATCAACCAACAAACTGCTGACTGAATTTGGTTTTTTAATGTATGTTTGTTTGGCATGCGGTCAATGATGTTGTACAGGATGAGTTTAAAAGACATGTTAGTATACCAGATTTTGGAATTAGCTTTGATTAACTGAGTTACAGATCTTAATATGGAGGCAAATAGTTTTTCTGGGGGGGTTGAGTTGGGTTGGCTGAGTTTAGTGATTTTTTTCACTAAGATAGTGATGTATATATCCTAAGGCAATGTGCTGATAAAAGAAAATCTGAAACTGAGTAGAAATGAATGTGAACAGATGAATTTTAGTTTCCTAGCTGATAAATATTATAACAATGAACAAATGTAGGTATTCCTCAAATTACATTTAGTCTAGCAGAGTCTTTCAGGATTAAAGATATAAAATACTCTTTAATAACTCGTAAGGAAATATTTATTCAACATAAGGACTTTGTCCTGGCTCTTCTGAAAGCCTTGTGAAGTATTTTCAGTATATGTACAGCAGAGGCTCAGTTGCTTAGTCTGAGCTTGCTTTTTCTGGACAGTTGTTCTTACCAGTCAGCACTGGGTGCTCTGGAGAGCTGTCCTTTAACTTTCAGCTGGGTGGGACTGAAAAAAACCTTTCACCTCTGAAATTCCTGCTCTCTGTGTGTGTGTGGACAAATACAGATAAGGAAAAGCTCTTATCTGTGGCCTGTGTGATGAATATTGAGGAAAAAGGTGGTACTACAAGCTGACTCTACAGACATTATCGCTAGGGATAGAAACCTGTGTGAGGTTTATTCTCACTGGGAGTAAATCAGTATGAAATGTGAACTGACACATGAGAATACTTTCTGTTACATCTTGTTTCTTAAGATAACTAAATATAGCACTTTAATATGACAAGAGGTGAATTAGCATCCTCCTGGGAGAAAAACTGGTTAATCTTCCTTTTTCCCAAACCACAGGTGAGAAGCTAAAAAGCAGTAATGATATCACTTTGAGCTATTAGGAAAGATTAGAGTTTTGGCTGTAACTAGCATTTACACCTAAGCAAGCAGCTGCCTGGGCAGTGCAGCACCTAGCCTGGTCCCCACAGAGCCAAGACATGACAGAGCTGCCAACAGTGATCACGGCAGGTCCTTGCCAAGGCCATGGATCTGCCACACATGCACAGGGGAAGCAGCCCAATGTAATTTGCCAGTCACCTAAACTTCCTTGAAGGCAGCTAAAAAATAGTTAAGCAAACAAATAAGTAATGTTGAGACATTACATAACTGGGTCAGACAGTTTTTCACTAAATAAAGAGAAATAGTTATTTCTCTATTTATATGCTGCTTTCTTTTTACCAATCACCTACCATCTGTATATGCCTTCCCTCAGCTGGTTTTTGATGACCAAACATTTTGATATTATTGTGAAAAGTCAAATCAGCCTTTAAAATTTGTATTGACGGACCCAGCGATGCCTTAATATTTAGAAACACCCATGAGTTCCCTTGAGCCACACTGAGACCCACATTGCTTTTCTGTCATCTACCTCCTCATAGGAAATTGGAACTTAAGTAAATCTGGAAAATAATAATTTTTATTAAAAATTAATCTCTAGTTTCACTTGCTCTAACTAAAAGAAAGCTAACATAGATCCATTATTTATTGCTATTTTTTAAATTACTGTTTTGGGGCAATAATGGCCAAATTCACCCCATTTTTCCTCCCAAGAAATAGTTCTGCACGAGGAGTTGTGGCTGGAGAGTCAAGTAAGCTCATTTCTTAGGCAGCTCAGTAAAGGTGAGCTTTTTGACCCTTTTGTACTTTTTAGAAAAACTGTGTTCTCTTCTCCTCTCAGCCAGAAGTGTCCCTGCGGCAGCAGTCTGTGTGCTGATGCTTTGTAGAAAATACATCCCAACAGCACAAGCCACTTGAGTCTGCAAATTTATTAACTGAGTTGGCAGGGTTGGTTATAGCAGGGACTGTGAGGGATGGATGCAGTCCCACAGCCTCTGCCATGTCCTAACACTTGCCACCAAGTGTGGCACTGTGTCAGGTGCTGATAACAAGGTGCCAAATACCTGCTATTGCCTCCCCACCCCACAGGAAAATCGGCCTTTGTGATGATGCGTTTATGGATCCAGTGCCAGTTTATCAGTTATCTTACTGATGTGCCTGAATTCAGGGCACAGCCTCTTCAGAGAAGTCGTTAGTGGCTCAGAGGGGTGAAACTGAGACCTCCAAGCACATCCCAAGGTCAGATGCAGCGGTGTCCTCCAACCATGCCCTCTCACAGGGAGGCTGGAGCAACACCACCCTCTGCCTAGCACCTTTTTCCATGGAAAGAAAATCAGGGGATGCTTTCCATGACAGACAGGAGCCATGGTGGGCTTCAGCAGTGGTCACTGGAGCTGCATGACTGAGGACAAGGACAGGCCTGAAGTCTTAACATAGCCTCAGAGAGCTTGGGCTCCATTCCAAAGAGTGCAGATTACAGATGAAACCTAAACTCCTAGCTCAGTCACACAAGTGAGGTACTTAAAGCTGAACAGAGTGAGTTTGTGCAAGTGCAGATGATTTTAACTTGTAAAACACCCACTCCATTTGTAAGGGCTCTTTTTAACATCTTTCCATGGCTCTGAACTGAAGTTACTTTCTAAGAAAAGCAGCTAAGAATTTTTTACTCCATCCTAGTGGAAAAAAAGAAAGTTCAACCTTTTTTAAAAAGTGAAGTAAGGTAACATCTTTGGCTAGTTGCAACAAGGCGCACACAGTTCACTCGGGTTTTATCCCTGTTGAAACCAGATTTTAAAAAGTCACAGACGTTAAAGCAACTTGAATCTGGCAGCAGGTAATTTTACTTATGTTAATGCGGGACCAAGCCCATGAAATGATACTTGTGTCTTCCTTCCCTACTCAAAGTAGCTATCCTGTGTTTTCAGCTTAGCCTTTTTGCTCTGAAGTAAAAAGCCAGATGAATATTTGAGCAGATTAGAATTGATAGGTTATTCAAAAAAAGATCAAAAATCAGCTCAACCTGTAGAGGTAGGATAACTCTTTACCTTCATTCTTTTCAAGTGAGGAAATTGTCTAGGGGTTTTGAAACCAAGATATTAGAAGAGGCACATAAATATGGTTCCTATAAGTGAAAGCTATTACAGTGGATGAAGCCATTTTCAATGCCCAGGTGAGGTAACGGCAGGGTTTCGTGCCGCTCCCTGTTAGCGTGAGGCATTGGTATTATTTAAATCGGTTAGGCTGACATTTACTTCTTTACTTTCTTTGCCACAAGTTCTGAAGTCAGTGGAAAGCCTGCAGGATTACTGGGAAATAATGACAGTCACTAGGCTGGCACTGCCAGGAATGAAGTAAGACTCTCCTTTCCTTTTACCTCTTTACAAATAGTAATGGGCTCTGAATAATGCAAGTGCCACTCTGAAACCTCACAGTGCTAGTTGTCTTATCAGTGACATGAAGCAGAAAAGCTCAAAGTTTGTGCCACCGAGCACAGCAGAAGCCTGGTGTGAATGGGGATGTTGTGTGATCTCTCTGCTTCAGCTGCCCTGTCTCTTCCTGACCCCTGCTGAACTGCTCTATCTCAAGACCATCCTTCAGCAGCAACTTAAAACTACTCCTCTAGAATAAGTAATATACTTCTGCATGCCTTGACCTAACTTACTTGAAAAAGTATGGATTCTTTTCTGTTTTCCCACCACCCTCTGCTTATTTTCTCTCTGCAGACTGTGTATTTATGGTGAGTTGCACTTTCCCTTTACACAGCTGATTAGTTTTCCATTTCCTTTGTTTGTAAAAGAGCGGGCTGTGGAAAGGAAAGGCTCTAAATTAAACAGTGCCAGGGCGTGAGCACAGATACTAGAGGGTGAATGTCTGTGCTCTTATTAAACCACTGGAGTGGTCCCCGGCATGCTTCTGCTGAACCATTTGCGAGCATGTTTCAGGAGTCAGCATGGGCTAGGAGCAATTCCCAGCGGGCAGCGTGGATGCAGCCAGCATGTTATGGATGCTGAGAGGGCTTAAGAGCCTGAAGGATTTTCCAGGACAGCTGGCCTCACAGTCAAAGAGCAGTCCTGGATGTGGTTATTCATTAGTATACATGTAGCCAGAGAATTCCTTTTTTCTTTTTTATTTTCCCCTACAGGGTAAATATTATTATAAACCCACCAAAACTGATAGTGAAACTCAAGGGCAGGTTTATATCAAAGGCTATTTTAACTCCTTGTTTTGAAACCACCTAAACTTTACAGAGGAGAAGAACCTTCTGGGAGGTGGAAGGCAGCCTGGTCTAACGGAGGGGGTTAAATTCACCTCTCACCAAATGACCAGACATTCATGTGCAAGCTGGTACTCTGTATCTATCAACAACTGAAACTTCCTACAAAGGAGTCACTGAGAGAGATTTGGAACTTGCTCCCTGCTTTGTTTGACAGCTGAAATTTGAGATGCTGCAGATGTGTTTTTACACTGTTGCCTCTTGGAGACAATATTTGTAGAAGACACAGGTCTTCTGTATAATTTTTTTTCCATTTGCTGTAAAATCTGTGAGGGTATCTATATTGTGGGGTTGGTTTTTGCTATTTTTGTAAAACAGAAGAAAGATAAATTAGTCAAATGTAAAATGTAGCTATAGTTATTTACTGGTTTCAGCAAAATCAGAGCTGTGCAAATCATGGCTACCGAAAAGAATATGGGATTCACAATTCATGTCTGGTCAGCAAGAGACAGCAAAATATTTCCCTTGACCCAAAGCCTGAAGTTTAGTTTTGGACATTTAGCTTTTTGCCTTGTCTTACACTCGTCAAAATTCAAGTGAATTTTGAAATAAAAAATAATTTTGAAGTGAAAATTTGAAATAGATTTCATAGAAAGCTAATAAGAGTAATTTCATCATTTCCTAATTGCATTCTCTATTTCCCTGTGGTTCACTTCTAGGTTAAAGCAGGATTGCAAGGACCACAGAATGACTTTGCTTTCCATGTTGTGTTCCCTCAGTGATATATCAGTTTTAGGTTTGTTTTGTTTTTTTTTTATCATTATAAGGATAGGGACAAGGGACTCAGACGCAAGAGCTGTGACTATTATCAGCCTGCTCCTGTCTTTTGCTGCTTTCAGCGTTTTCTTGCCATCTTGGAAGCAGAAAATGCATTGTTGTAGGAGCAGTGTTCTTTAAAAACTACTTGTGAGAGATACAGTGTGTTTCCTAAGTCCATAGTACATTTGATCTTGCAGGTTACCAGCTTGGTTCTATGCTGTCAACAAAAAGGAATGACTAATGCTTACCTAATACTAAAGATTACTCATCTGCAGGAGAGAAAAATCTTTGGTAGGCCAGCTAATCTGCACCACCTCTTACCATTTTCCAGGCACGTTCTGGCTGTCAGATGATAAAACAAACGTTTAGTGGGTTTGGACTGAAACTAATGGTGACATTGCTACATTTATCTTCATGTGAAGTTCACAGTTTGATTTTCAATTGAAATGACATAACTCAAAAGGGCAGAAAGCTGCAAAACAATATGTGAAGAATCATGATAGAGCACAGCGCGCATCCAACCCTCAAGGGGTGGCTGTGTTTCGAGACAGGCTCCATCAGCTGGGTGCAAGGTACAGAGCCCCAGGAAGCAGGGACATCTTTTTCCTCCAAAGATCCACGCTTTTCTTTCGAATCGGGAGTAGTCCTGGGCACAGGACACTCCAGTGGGCTGGAAACAGGCCAGGAAGAGGCATGAGTAGGAACCAGCCTATTCCCATGTCTCCCAGCTCAGCTGAAATGTGCTAGAAAGGCTGCACAGTTAGCACTGTTGCCACCCACCATGCTTTTGGCCAGTCTCTTTCAGCGACATAACCACTCCAGAGGATAAATATCTAAACCCTCGTCAGACCTAGTAGTATGTTTGTCTAGTGGTGTCAGCTACTTGAGCTGTCTCTTCTCTATGACTCCTGTTTGTACTTTCTGGCAGCTGGGAAGCACAGTAATCAAAACATGGGTAAAGTGATATATAAAAGTTTATTTTTTTTTGACTGAATGATGATCTAATAGCTTATCATTCCTCATGCATCCAAGATGTTTTTCCAGATGAAGGCTGGGAAACATGAATCTTTGTGTAACGAATCTATGTTACTCCTTAGTTGGTCAGCATGCATTACTCAAGTAAAAGTATTCCAGCTGAAACCACAAGTTTTCCTGAAGATGACAAAATTAATGGAATTATACCAGCATAAACTCTGTTCTTTGTAATTCTGTGCCATAATTTAGCCAGCGAATAGTTTATCTTGGAATTTTTAAAAATTGTGTTAAAGTGGTATAAATCTGCCTTAGTGATGGCTGGGTTTCCTCCTTTAGTTTTGTGAAAGCCTTTTCTGCTTTCACACAGATTGTATCTATTCAGAATGGCACCTGGATATGGAATTTTCAGAAATGTTTTTCTTCTTGAGTATACATTTATGCTTATTCCTTTCATTTCTTTTTTCAAGCAGAGGTACTATTGTTGGCATAATCCTTGATGAATATAATCCATGTGCCGCTATGTCCCACTGTTATAAGATTCAAATTTAGAAGCTATAAAATAAAACTTTGATAAAGCAAAAAGGCTTTGCTGATTCTCATGCTGTACCTCAACAAGCTTGTCTGCTATAACTTTGCTACTTTTCTACGCTATTTGCAGGCAGCATAAAAAAAAGTTCTATTCACCAAAATAGATGAGGGATTACCGAGATAGAAAAAAATAATCTGTCCCCTGCATCTAAAACAGTCACTGAATTTTTGTCAAATACCCTTAACAGGGACATATTCTGCTTCTTTCTCATAATTAAAAAGACTGAAAAGTTTCTTCCACTGATGAGACTCCATGTGTGGTATGACAAAGAAGGAGACACCATGACATTTGCCTGCCATGGGGTAATATACCCATCCCGCACAGTCTGCTCTGAGCAATGCCATGGCCTCTCCCCCTCACTGGACTGCAGGCAGCAGGTGCAGTCCAGGGACCAGCCCTATCTGCTGCATCTGGCAAAGGGCTGACAGGGTGGGAGGGAGCCCACCAAGCAGCACTTCTAGTGCAGGTGGTGCAGACCCCACTATGGAGGCAGCGTCAACAGGATGACATGAGCATTTCTTTTTCAGTGCATGAGGGTCAGCATGCGTGTTTGCGTGTTGCTCCTCCTAACACCCGTATGACAAATGCTTTTCCAGTGCAGCAAGCAGACCAGGTGAAAGGATGAAGGCAGTAATGGTGTTACATAGCTAGACTAGCCACAAGTTCTCTCCTAGTTTGTGTAAGAATTACAGCCATGTGGCTTGGTTGTTTAAGCTGTTTAGTTGTCCTGATTCATAAAGTATCTGCACCTCTGTGCAAACACTCCAACAACACGGACAAGCAACTAACACATGCTCTCACAAAAGCACATGGGTAACGTATAAGACTGTCAGAAGGAGCAGAGACTTTGTCTTGCTTGCTCTTGCAGATAAGTGATGATCCATATGAGGGCAAGAAATTGAGGAGGGGTTAGAGAGCACAATGGATTATGCTTTAGGCATGAATGTTTAGAAATTCAGGAAACTCCAGAGCTGCTAAGGGTAGATATTTGTTCTGTTCTTCATTGTATTAGTCATTTAGATTAGCACTCTCCTCTGACCAGCATGACTGAAACAAACACAGGAGTCATCTACAAAAGCAAACCCAAGAATGAAGTCTGCATTCCCTTGGCACAGTTTTGTTTGGCTATTGCACAGTCCGGAGTCTGACACATGTCTGCTTCATGCAGCATCGCTCAGCATGCGTCTCTACACAGTGCAGCCATCAGTTCCTAGCTGGTCCTATGACAACCTCTTGGTAGCATGATTTCTTTTATTTCTTCAAATCAGATAATAACAACAAACATTTCCAAAGCCCAGGAAAGCCGCCTGTAATAGCTAATAATAAGGAATAACTAAAAATAAAACTGATAATTTTAATCAGTTTCTGAGGTGGTACGAACAGCGGCATCTCTACATGTTTGTTCTATGAAAGCCACGCCACTGAAGCTATGTAGCTTTAGTTCTCACTACCTAGAGCCCCTGGAGCTAAAGCCATCCATCCTCATCTGGAGTGGTCCTTGCTGAGGACTCAGCAAGGTCAATTTGGTGCCCCTTTCTTCCTCTCTTCCTGATATCTCCAAAGGTGTCATTTTTTTTTGGTGTTTTTTTTCTTGGTATCTACTACTACTTATGGATACAGACTGATAGTATTTTAAACATTTTCCAGCTCTCCTCTTCATTTATGGGATGTTGCAGATTTGATGGAGATTTTATATGATTTGGTCTCCATTTTGAATATATTTAAATTATTTTTCATTTCTGGTGCTATACATTGACTGGCAATCGCTGGGCAAAGATTTGGCTTGCTCAGTGCCTGAATTCTCAGCAGTCATCTCTCCTGTGTACCAAGCACTTCTGCACAGTGCTTTGTCCCTCTCCAAATGCCTGCACAGCAGACCCTCTGAAAGTTTTGGTTCACTAATAACTCAGTTGCAGCAATTGTTAGCCTGTCAGAAACACAGAACTTTCATGTGATATCTTATCAGTTAGATCTGCAACTGAACTCCAGACTACAAATTTATAGCCAAAGGCAATAACCATATCATGGCCGTAAATCAACTTTTTGTGTGTGTATATTATAACATTATTATGATGATTTTAAGGGAAAGCACTACAGAGCCAAGATCAGCATGTCCAATTAGCAAGAGGGACTATGCATTAAGTTTAAAGAACTCTTTTGAGTTATCTGATTCTAATAGCACTAGCAATGGAGCCTAATCTAACCTGTCACTTCAAGAGCTATAGGGAGAACAAATTGCTGTCAACGGGGGGAAGGTCTGGAACAGCATGCAGCCTGTCCTCTCCTGACATCCTACTCAGCAAATTCCTCACAGATTTTCTCCTGATGTCAGTAAAACTAACATAAAGGTTATTTCATAAAATCTTGTGTGGATTGCTAACTTGTGAAAACTGAAGGACCCATGCCCAGAACAACAATACAGACTGAAATAAATAATCATAGCATTTGTCCTTTGTGCTTAAAGCTTAACAAACAAGTGAAACAGAAGAGAGGCTGGAGAGTTCCTATGCCAAGTACCAATGCTGTGAGCACATATTGAAATGAGTAGCCAATAAATGTCAAAATCAAGGTGACTGATCATATAAAGACTTCTTGTTTGACTGGAGACTGTTAGCAAAGGTTTCCAGTTTAATATGCAATATGATAAGGGGTGGGAAAAACCCCAGTAGAGTTAAATATTAAATGCTAAAGTCATTATAAATCATACAAGCTATTTCTTCAGGGAACACAATCCCTTCAGCAGATCAGGAATGCTGTAAGATAGAGACGTGATCAGGGCAGACAGCAGGAGGACGTTTGTTACCAGTGTTAGACTGGCAGGGTCCCCAGGATCGGTTTTGGAACCCTGGTGAAACAACAAATAGGCAAGTTTGGGGATTTTGGTATTTGTGTACTGAAATAAGGTTGTGCAACTGGTCAGAAACTTGCCTTCTCTATCGTGTACCATCAGAAATACAGATGGACATCCAAAATGATAATACTAGGCACTCCTTTCCAGCACACAGTATTTCAGCCAAGATCACTGGTATGTTCTGGCTACTTCACGCTGCTCTAATTAAAACTCAGTCATCCTTACAGCTGCTTTGTATTCCTAGAGCACTGCACAACAGCTGGATCATGCCGTTGATTTTGGCCCTTAAACTCCTTGGAAATTACTGTGTGAATATCAAAACGTTGGCCCTTTCTGTCACCATTTAAGCTTGAGTTCACCTGCATCTCTGGCTTCAGCACATAACACCTTTGCATTTGGATAACATGTTGGAAAAGTATCAACATCGTAACTGAAGACAGAGTAGGTGTTAGTGTTACACTGATTTTGGCAGGCTTTTAGCATAGAAAGGCTGTTAGGGACAGTGTCTCCAAGAGTGACAGAGTGTCTGCCACACTTACTGTGATGTAAGACTTGCTGCAAAATAAATCTACAAGTGCTAAAGAAATTTTTTAAAAGGCCAGATTTGACTTACTTTAGCAACAGTCATATTCTAATTAGCTAGTTGATACAAAACTCCAGATCAATTGTTTAAGCTGCTCTGCTGCTGTATTAATGAATTTGTTAAAAAAATAAATTTTCATCTGTCCTTTGTAGATCTATATTGATTTACATCAAGTAAAAGAACACTTAAAATATGCATTCCTTATTTGTTTGTTAGTGTGCTTATAAACCTATAGTCAACTATGCAGCCTTTACATGCCTTCATGAGTTGTGATCATCTCAGCTTCCACAGGGACAGGTGGATTGAAGTGGCTATCTTGAGTTATGATGTGACAGGGTGACACACCACATTTCGTGAAGTCTAACGTATCCAGCTACGTGCATCTGGTTGATTAAGCAGTGCTAGATGTGGATGATGTGTCTCAACTAGTCATGAGTTAAATTTAAAATTAATTGTGCACCTTCAGGTCTAAGAGTAGAGTCATCTTACTACAGAGAAGTCACTAACATAGCATGTTACTAAGCAGAATACACTGTAATGTAATAATCTGTTTTCCACCGTAAAACATGTGTAAGACAGACTTGCAATATTTATTCTTAAAACATGTAGGATGTTCTAGAGCCATGGAGCCATTCACTGTAAGCCATGAAAAATAAGTTCGTTTAGAGATGAAAGTGGCTGGAGGCTGTGACCCATAGGGACTCAGAAGGAAACACTTAGAAAATAGAGACAGATTGAATCCCAAGTGCTCTCTCCTGAGAGGAAGCGTGGTTGGAAAGTTTAAAACCCATTAAAGTTAAACAAATTGAAAGGCCCTATCTGAGAGGAAACATAGTACAATGTTTATTTTTCCATTACAAACCTGAGACCTAAAAGATTTCCTGAGGTTCTCAGGTATTGTTCATGCTTATAATGGAGATCTGTTTTTAGAAAGCATAATTCATGTGTTTAATCCAAACTGTTTGATGAAAACCACACTGCATAAGCATTCAGGAAGTTAAAGGCCATTGTATACCTGTATCACATATTGTTTGGATAGGAGCAGACCTACAATGCAAGGAATCTCGTAGTGAAATTCTCTCATTCGAAAACATTGGGTCTAATTCTCTCCCCATTTATGCTGCTGGACAAATTCCACTGAATTAATGAAGTTAAGACATGAGTAACCAACGATAATAAAAAGACAATCTTCCTGCTGAGTGTGAAACTACCAAAATGCAAGGCTAATGTGAGCAAGAGATTTATAACACTGGCCTGAGTCAAGTCAGTAGCAAGACATAGCAGGCCCTGTGTAACATTAGCCAAGCTGGTCAGTCAATGTAATTCAGGTTTTGCCATCACTAGTGAATTGCTGCTCTGAGATCCTTATCAGACAAGTAAGTGTGTGATGTTAGCAATGTTGAGAAGCATCTGTTTGACTAATGAACAAGATGCAAACTAAATCCAGAGATTAAGTGAGAGGAAAGATTCGGAAGCAATGGAATATTATTCATTAGATCTATTGATATAAAAACTGGGCAAGCCTCAGACATACAGACTCTTCTTCACCTTTCTTCAGTCTGTGTGTTCAAATTGTAGTTGATTATAGGAACAGCAACATATTTCTCTGTGAAGATATTGCTTTCTAGTATTCTTGGACTGTCTTGGGTAAATTGGATTTAAGTAGAAAATTAAAGTACCAGAAAATATGACCACAAACAAATGTAAATTGGAGTAAGGCAACACAAACTTCTGATGGTTTGCCTTGTCTGTTATAGAAGCAATTTCAAGTAGGATGAATAATGTCTAATTTTCAGGAGACCAGCTTACTTTTTACATTTGAGTTTGGCCCCAAACCAAGCCTAAATTCACTATTGTCTTTGTACTGTTCGTGACAAATATCTTGACTACAAAGAACAATCAAGGTCTTCTACAGTTGAACACTGAAGAAAATTACAAAGACCTACTTCAACATAACACAGGAAGGTGACAGGATAGCAATATAGGTCCATATAAAAACATGTCTGAGTATCCTATGCACATGTGTTTAATAGTGGTAAGTAATGAAATACACACAGATGAACCCACACTGTCTTCTGTGTGATTGTTAACCAGTGACACAGGGCAAGACCTTACAGAGTAAATAAATGGGATTTTAAGGGCTAGCAACCTCCCTGGCCAATCTGCAGGGTCAAGGGGAAAAAAGAGAGATGTTCATAGGAGAAGACAGCAGACAGGCAGATTAAGCTAATTTTAGGTGAATGCATTGTGTGGATGACACCTTGAAAAGAGCTGATGGGTAAGAAAGAGAAGAACTGTGTAAAGATTTAAAGAAAAGGGCAAGTGGCTTAATTTGATATTGCTGAATGACATTCAGAAGAGGGAATCAGAGAAGACTTGTTTAGTGATGATATGCAGGAAGGATGATTTTCACAGCTGTGTTTTGTGGGACACCAAGGTTATGTTTGTTGTAAACTAAACAGTTCCAGGGCCCCCCATTCTGTGTTAAATAGCACAGTCTAGCTACGCTTGTGCTGCTAAACTCTCTTCTCTTCCAGAACAGGGTGGCTGCATCTGGAGCTGGCCTGGGTTAATTCCTGAATTGTGCTTAGGAACTGGTTGGAAGAGTGGTAGTTTACCTGGACCAGAAGTGTGCCAGGAAGTGTGGTAAAAATTTAGCGATACAGTAGGTCAAGTGTGAGAGCTCAGGAACATTTGCTGTCACTATTTAATTTCCTAGGATAGATGTAGTCTAAGAGTGCAGTGTAAGTGCTGAAGAGGACAGAGATGTGAGCATTCGATAACCATGACCTGACATTTTGGAGAAACCTTGAATTTTCTGGAAGGACTACATTGATCTTGCTCATTTACCTCTTAGCGGTTTCATGCCCTCTGTGTTCTTTTTTCAAAGTGCTTTTCAACTTTCCTTTACGGCACTTACTGTCTAATAATCTCATGCAGTATTTAGCTTAAGGTGGAGTTTACCACTTGATTCAGTCTGCATTCCCTGTTTTTCTTGGTTACCTGGAATAAAACCACTGCTTCACTTAGGGAAACTAGAGAGAGAGCTTTGTTTGTCATGCATTGTCACTCCACTCTTGTGGATAATTTATACTCAAGAAATATGCTTTTGTAACATTAATTTGCATTCCTCTCTCAAGTAAACCTCATGTTAAAATAAGATCTACGTAACAACGTGCTTTGTTTTGTATTGAATTGCGAAGGATCAAAATGTTGACTGAAACCCTGGAAAATGTTCTTTATAATTTTTCTGCATAATATTTGTTTCATACATTTAAACTCATATCAGCATCTTAACATGCTGAAAAAGATGATTACCCTTACTTTAGTGCTCTGTTAAATTTATAATTAATGACCTGGATTCACTGTCTGCCACACACAGAGTTGTTGAAATAGTTGAGTTTTCTACTGCTGTCTCTTGAGCATGACAGTATTTTTCACTGTTTAGAAAATTGTTGTTCTTCCAAAAGGCAGTATTTCCATTGCGACTTTTTTTATATAATCTTGTTTATAAATGCATCTTTATGTTTGTTTCTTTTTAGGTAGGGATGAGATCCCGAAACCAAGGTGGAGAAAACTCGTCTAATGGGCACTTCTCCAGTTCCAAGCCTGTCATCAGCCATGCAGAGAATGAAAAACTTCAGGAGGATGCCAAGAAAAAGAATAAACCTCATCGGAAGGAAGATGAGGTCATGGTTTCAGCAACTGTCAAACGGCACTCAAAATCACCTGGACCTACTGAACGAAAGAACAAGAAGTCCATAGAACTTTCTAAAGAGGACTTGATAAAACTCCTCAGTATAATGGAAGGAGAACTGCAGGTAAATTAAACATCTTTTAAACTGTATTTTCAATGTACCTATTTATTTTTCGGTTGTCCAAAAAGCACAAGGTTCAACTGACAGGGATATGAAAATTTAAGGCAAAGGACGGTAAGGACAAAGCAGTGGTGGCTGGTGTTTAACAGGATAGCCATAGCTTTAAGTACTGCTTTATTTACTGTCTCTACCTGCAGCTACCAAAGCAAAAGAAATTATAAACACCTGTCAGAACTGAGGAAGAAAGGGGCATCTGCAGGTCTTGAACACTTAAAAAGAGGCAGAAGACCACCACAGAGGAATCAGTTGTGGGGGACAAGGGGTGGGGAGTAAAATAGTGAGTGTAGTTACAGTCAGTAATGCAAAGATTCAAGAGGCAAATCTGCAAGTCAGTGATACTGAAGAAGGAGTTAAGGTGGCCCCTGGACCTTCTGCATGTTCAGATTTTGCTCAGGGCTCAGCCAGATCTCTGCCTGTCCCACCTGGCTTCCAGTGCTCTGCACATTCCCTGCCTTACAAAGACCCATTAGTTTTATTTCTTGGAGTAGTGCTTGCTTGAAAGTCTTCTCAGTTGTCCTGGCTTGCATGTTTATTCAGCCCAGTACTAAGTCCTCTGTGGCAGGCAGCCTGATTTTGTCCTTAACTCCCCTAAATGTCCACCCCCTTCTGAGGATTCTCTTTAATGCTGATAAATCATTGAACTCTCAGAAGTGTCATCCTTCAGGGAATTTCAAAATAAAAAGCTGAAACATGGTATTTAAAAAAGTCCATATGAAGACTTCTGACTTTTCAAAACTTATCCTCTTTTGCAACAGGAGGGCTTGCCAAATTTATAAATTCTTTTGTTTGCACTTTAGTAATATTTTTCACTGAACCTATGGACAAGCAGAAAAAACTGCCCAACCTGTGTGAAAACATTTTGTCTCACTCCCTTTATTCTAGTTAACCATCATTATTTAGCATTTTATATAAGGCTTTACTTTTTCCCTAAACTCAGATTCATAACATTTTTGCTTTAATTTTAGACTTGTGACCATCTTATCTGATTAAAAGAAGCAATTGTTTTGCTAATTTCTTGGTATGAGTCATCTGAGTTGCACCATTACCACAATTCTGAGATTTCATCCTATTAAGTATCATTAAGTATCACTCTTCCTGTACATAACTGACCTTCAGTTTGTTGGCAGGTACTTTCAAATTTCAAGAAATATGCATTCAAACTAAATAATTTTGTCACAAAGACAAGGAATGGTCATTCTGCAGTGAAAAACTGCAAAAAAACCTGTTGAATGCGGTTTTGCAAAGGAAAAACATTTTAGCATTATAGAACAGTTATCCATTTTTACAGTGCTTCATTTTACTTTATAAAAAAAAACTTGTGTATGTCATTTCCTAAAAGATGGGGCTAGGATGCAGCTTCAGTGATGATTAGAGCCAAACCTCATTAGAAATGTATCACGCTCATGTTGTTCAGAAAGGTTTACCCTGAAGTCACCTTTGTGGTCTGGAGAGGGGAGGCGAAGAAAATCACTAATATTTCCTGGGTGGCAATAAATGTGCTCTTTATTCTTATTTCTGTATATTTCTCCTGCTCAATACATGGAAATGTGCCTCTTCACCATAGCCTTTTACACTGTGGGGGAGTTATACAACCTTTAAAGGACTACCTATGTTCTCATTATCCCTATGGGGAAGATGGGGGTAGCTGCCATCTGCACTGTAATATAGTTGAAAATCCTCACCAAGGTGATACTCCCATTGTCCTGGACAATATTTTTAGGGATATTTGTACATACAGACCCCACAGAGATGTTAGACACTGATAAAGCTTCCTGGCATCATGGGAAGATTGTGAGCATGCCACCATGGTGGCAGCCGTAGAGTATGCCTGTTCTTCTGCTCCTACTGCCAGGCAGGGAAGAGAATCATTATTCTTTTTAATCCGTAGAAGTTTTTAATTTCATTTCAAAAAGCCCAGTTTTAGTTATTTACCTGGTACCTGTGTTGAACTGTCACTGAAGTGGGCAAAGCTGCAGCACTTTGGCTCGAGATGAGAGCCTGGCTTTGATGCTGCAAAAGAAGATGAGCCAAAGAAGACTCCAGCCAAAGTAAATGCTCTGGCATTACCTCCTGGCTGTCACAGTGACCTAATGCACTGAGTCATTTCATGGCTTTTCATTTTCGGATCTGTTAGAACATCTCTGGTGGCTGGCTGGTGTTTGTTGGACTGACAAATCAGACTGTGGGTTTATTTTGAAGCCATTTCAATACTGGCAAAGCAAGCATGATATAGGCCTAAATGTAAGAAAATTTTGTTTTGAGAATAACAGCAGGCTGTACCTGTAGGGAGATCAAATATTTTCTGAAGAACGGGATAAAATACCATGACTCTTTTACTCTACAGCCGTGAGCAGAGAGGATCTTATAGCTGTACCACAAACGCAGAGCAGGGTGACACTGCCTTATAAACGCCAGTGAGCTCAGGCAGCAACCTGGTCATGACAGCCATGGGGTTAGCAGGGTAAACTGGTAATGTGTACAGATCCTTCACGTGCTTAGTTCACTATTCACGTAATTTAACAACATAGGAAACACTGCCACGTTGCTGTCAGTATCAATTTTGAGTCCTTACTTTGGGACTTGACCTCCCAGCTCATCATTTTGAAGGTGAATCTGCAGGTAAACCATGGAAGGGCAGTGATGTTTATGTCTTTTTGTTTGGTTTTGTTTTGTTTTGTTGTTTTTTTTTTTTTTTTTTAATTATAATTACCTCAGGTAGCTTGCCTGTGCTTTAGTTTCTAAGGCCAAGTTGGCCTTGGCTTTTCCTGTCATCAGATTTCCTGGCAGGGCCCTGTGCACTTACAGAATACAGAGAAGGAAAGGCTTTCATAAACAGCTGAGGTCACCGTAGCCTAGGCCTTATTTTGTAAGAAAACAAAAGGGGAGAAAAGGTGTACAGGAGCTGTGGCGATGAAACTGTATCCCAGTATACATAGCAGGAGAGCTCTTAAGTACGGCCTCTCTGAAGGAGAGTAGGAAACAAATTGACTGATGACAGGGATTGATTTTAAAGGCCTTATAGCTCTGTGGAGTGTCTTGTCTTGTGGGATCTCACAGGTCATATAAAACCCCAGTGATTACATGGTCTTTAAACACATATTGACTCTACAGGGGTAAAAAATCCATAAAGGATTTATTCCTATACCTGGGGAAAAAAAAATAAAAATCTGATTTTTAAATGCTGCAAAACTGAATTGAAAAGAAAATTTCTAATGCAGGTAGAAGGAATTGGACCATGAAGGCATGGTGTTAATTTGCCTAGTTGTCACAGTGATTTCAGACAAACCAACATGTGAATATTATTAATTACAGAGCAACACAGGCAGTGAAGACCTTTACAATGATTATATAATCCTATCAGTGGTTCACAGATTTTTGTCCAATGGCCTACGTATTTGTCCTGGCAGGAATATATTCCCTGTACACATTCTGAGCAGCAGCCATTCATCTCCAGCAATACCAACACTGATTTTCAACATTTCCTGATTAGGGGCCCAAAAGGAAACGGGGAGTAGTATTCATACATGTTTACCATTCATTCTTCTATTGCATGTTGGAACAAAAACCCCACAATAATAAAAGTACATTTATGAAGACAGCATCACACTACAAATCATTGGGTTTTTTAAGAATAATATCTTAGCCAGGTTCTGTGCCTATTTCCAGATGACAGTTTAAGCTTAAGGAGACAGTTTCCTATATTTCACACCGATTTAAATAGGAGCAACTTTTCCACTCAAGGCCTTCATTATAGCCAGTGGTTTACTGTGTTTCTCCAGTGCAGAAATGGCATTCATCCCCTGCAGCTCAGCCACCCGTTCCTGTTGAGGTCCTTTACATGCTTTAGGGCTGAGGGAAATGTTTCCTGAGAGCCTGGTGCGGTGGAGGAGCAGAGCTCTGCCCCTCAGAGCTAGGCAGCCATGGGGTATGAATGAAATACATGTTAAGGTATGTTTCCTCTGATGCAGGCCTGAGGATGTTGATGGGCAATATGTGAAATGTGATGTCTTGGAGAATAGTATGTATAGTGTACAAATTAGATGTAGACTAATCACAAGCCACAACTCCTGAGAAGTCTTCAGACTTCCGAATGGTCTAATGTAACACCGGGTTTGGACTGACTTTTGAAGGGAAACACTGCATAGCAGATACTCAGAGGTAAACCTATTTGCATAGCATCCCTCCTTCAAGGGGAGAGGCCAAATGACTCCACTGTCAAAAAAGCCCTTTTCTTTAATCTGTATTTATTTAAGACTTCATTTAATAGTTAACTTGAGTACTCACGTAAGGTGTCAGAGTGATAGCTCCCAAGGAAGGATGTTTCTCCCCTTGCCTGGGGAGCAGCAGCCAATGCACCCCATAGCAAGGTGTGCTCCCTCTTGTATATGGAAGTTCACACTTGTCATGTCCAGTTTGATTTTCTCTATCTGATGAGGTTGCTATTGAAAACATCATTCCAGGATTAAGACTGCCAGTCTGGCATTAGTAGGTTAATTGCATTTGTGCCACCGATTACCAAACTGCAGATTGCACTGGTGCTTCGTCAGCTGCAGGAGGGGTTATTGTAGAACAGATACAGGTACAGGGGGCTGGCTGCTGATGGTTCAGACAGGGTAATCATGTGGGGAAGGAACTCTCTAATCTGACAGAGCCGGGATGAGGTCACCTTCAGATGGGCTGCAAGACTTTCTTCTTGACCTGGGTGTGTGAGGGAAGGGGTAGCAGAGGTGGGTGAGGGCTTTGTGTTTTGTTCTGTCTAATGAGGTCTAGGAAACACGTAACGGTGGCTGTACATCCTGTCACAAGGGAAATCCTCTCTCGTAACACACTCCATTAACAGGTACCCATGTGGGTATAGGTGGTGTACTACCTATTGTGTTCTAACATTTTTAAAGGTATTTTAGTATTGTAACCATGTCTCTACCAGAAAGCTAAGCTTTGTAAATGTAAAGGAAAGGAAATTTCTTTACTGTTTCCATTTGTCTGCTTTTTACTTTCCTTTTTCTATAGCTACATATTTTATTAGTATATTTCATTCTATAATAACGTTCCGTTCTCTTTCCTAAGATCAAAATTTTCCTCTTTCTTCAGCTTTCCTTCCCTCCCTTACCTCTCTAGTTGTGGCCTTTTTCCTTATTCTACCTTTTTGTCACTTCCTAACTTAGGCTTTCTTCATCCTCATACTGCAGATGCATTGACTAACCCTTTTCCTGAGACTCCTGGTAAAACAATTGTAAAAGATCTGCTGTGAATCAAGTCCCAGCAGCTAATTCTTTAGACAACCACTTCATTTAACCTTTGTCATGAATAAGAATAGGTGGGTAAACCTTCACTAGTCCTATTGGAAAACAGGTCCAGAACTGAAAAGCTTTAATGTATAGTAAATTTCTGTCTTTTTATTTCTAGTGAAACCTTCATGATATAGTGCTATACGTTGATCATGCTTTGAAAAGCCTACCTCTCTCCCTACTGTTTAGTGCCTGATGTGTTTGTAGGCAGCAGTCTCACACTCTAAGCCTTCATTTTGCTGTGCTAGCTGTGCCATGTCCTTTTAGTTTCCTCTAGCAAAATAGGCTTTCCACGTCTTCCATCACCCCTTGATCGGCACCTGTTAAACCCTGAGTTCATCTTGTCTTTTTGTCTCTGTAGCAGGAACTGCACACAGTGCAGGAGGATAGAGTTCACTGGTGTCTTGTATATTGGGTTTAATACTTCTCGTTCTCTGCTGACATGGCTTTACTTGGCCTTCCCATCACTTGTCAGTCTCTTTGATAGAAGTGAGAGAGTTTGACTCTGTAGCTGTAATTGTGATGTTTTTATCTCTCTTTTTGCTCTTGCTGCAATGTGTAAACTTTCATACAATGCCTTGAACTGCTTTTGTTTCAAGCTTGACTTTCCTGAGATGTTGAAACAACATTGTGATAGCCACCTAGGTATCACTCAGTTAAAAACAATGTACAAAGTCCTGTGTTTTTTCTTCAGTGCCTTTCTTGATACTCTTGCATTAATATTATTTAATACCAAGCTGGTGTTAAAAGGGCTAGATAGGTGGGTGGAAATGAGATGTGTTTCTTTTGGGTAATAATAAAGTCAGAAGAGAAAGCTGGGACAAGGTGTCTTGGCACCAGAGGAAGGGGTACATAACAGTGAAGAGAAGTTTTCAGTCATTAGCAAAATCTCACAGTTTGAGAAGCTGAAGAAGAGCCAGAGTGGAAACAACAGGTAAAGCCAGAGAAAAATGCATGTAGAGTAGCTTTGGCTAAGTGTTTATAACTGCAAATTCTTGTTAATTGGATTGAAATAGTTCAGAATTTTCTGAGCATATCATACAGGTGAAATTCAAATTCCCTGAGAGAAAAAAAACTTGCAATGTACAGAGTGACAGGGAAAAAGAGAAGATAGGGTTAATGTGAGGAGGGAGAGGTGACTTAAGGAGAATGGAATGAGGGGAAAGAGGTTGGGCAATAGAAGAAAAAGAGTGTAAGGAAAACGGGAATACAACAGTGATAAATGGAACCAAGCTAGAGACATGGAAAGGGGACATAGAAAAGGCAAGACAATGAAGAGAAAGGTGGTATCCACATTGCTGCAAAAAGATCCCTAAAAATATCTGGTGTATCCGAAAAATGAGTTAAAAAAATCTCTCCCCTCTGACCGACCCCTTGTTTGTTTGTGTTTTCCTGGTGAAGCAGGACAAAAAAATGAAGTTAGGATAGACTTCAGACCATAAATGCTCTCTTCTATTTCCACTGGATAATTTATAACCAGAGATTAATTTTGTCCAGAATAGTATGTTTTTTCTGTAGCTTGCAATCATTGCTGTGCAAAGTGCAGGAGATACCATGAGAACTAAGCACGGCTTGTCTAGCAAGTCCCAGAATCATGAATTTTAAAATAGAACCCTGCTGTTTTATAAGAGGGGGAAAAAAAGCACCCCAAACCCAAACAACAAAACATAAGACAGTATACTGAAATATAATTAAATTTTGCTATTTGGGCAATTTCCTGCTCCCTCTGAAATTAAGGGCAGAGGTACTAACAACCATAGAGATGATAGTCATCTCTTTGGTAATAAAATTGCTTTAGAGTTATATGTTTTTCAAAGTAATTATCCTCAATAAAATATCACTGTTACTGCACAGCTGTAGGCTGAAAACCTTTTTCACAAAGACATTTTAACATCCTTCTCTGTTAATGACTGAGCTGTACTTAACAGAGCTACATCTATGATGTTATTTAGGCTTGGAGGGTCAGAAGAGAGAGGAATAATTGACAAGTGTCTCTGATCCATTGAACATCTCATCTAGACTGGAAGGAAGAGTATGAACAGCTTGGGTTTTTTTCCAAAACTCTTGGTCCTCTGTCCAAAACAGAACAGTAAGGACTGCTCCAGATCAACTTTTAAGTTTTGGTCTTGTTCCCATTCGGATCAGTGCCTTTAACAGATCCTCCTTCACAAGCTTTTAAAAATAATTTTAATCAACCAATGTAATTTGATTTTTTTTTCATTTACTTAATAGAAATTGTATACTCAGTGAAACAGTAATGTGAAAGCTTGTATCTTTTCTCATTTTCTTGAGAGAAGGCTCACTCTGAGAGAGGGGACATGGCCAGCCCTTTTGCAATAAATGCTAGATGCATGGACTTGCTGGCTTTTTAAAATATCTGGGATTCTTGGGAGAGCTTGCAATGAGCACATGTCTTATGTATCATAATGCTGTCCAGTACTCTGAGTCACCAGTTGTTAATGTAACGTTGCAGTTGTAGCTGAGTCTGGTTTTATTAACTTTACTGCCCCAGTTGTGCATTTACTGAGTTTGTGTCTCCTGTTCTCCAGCTGAGGATTCAATAAGCTCTTGAGAGCAAAACAGATTACTTTCCATCCAAAATGAGTTTTAATAAAAGCAAATAGAAGTCTTCATATAATAGTTGTGAGAACATGGCTATCTGAGAAAATGTCTTGTTTCTAGGGTTAAAGGCTCCACCTATTGGTTGACTAAAATGAGAGAAATGTAACATTTTCGTATAGAAAACTGCTGGCCCTACTGAACATCCTGTGCTTTGCCACATCTTTACAAAACTGCTGGCTTCAGTGTAGAATTTTGCATGATGTCCAAAACAAAATGAGCTTGGTGGCTTATTTCTGAGGGCTGTGCACATGCAGCACCCAGAATGATACACTGCTGAGACACTATGAAGGAAAGTCCTTTCCTAAGACAGGAATGGTTTGGATTTTGCAAGTGAAGTCTTTCTCATGCTGGAAATGATTGTTTTTCTTTGCAAAGTAATTAGCATCAATTCTTCCATGCCAGCAAAATGAATGGAACTTCCAGGCATTTGTCACCTTCAAGTTTAAACAAATCAGAAACAGAAGTACTGATGCAGTCAGCTTTATAATGAAAGGCTGTTTCCCCAGTATGGGCTCAGGCAGTCTCAGCAGTTCAGGCAAAATGGCATTTTGAAGGGCTTCAGAGTCATTCCTGGGAATGCAATGGGAGGATGGAGAGGGGAGAGCTTGTCCAAGTGGGGTTTGGGGAGGGTGAGGGGAAGGACAGACAGTGGCAAGGATCAGAGGGATTTCAGAGACAGCAGGAGTCTGTGAGGGCATCGTGGGCATGGCTGGGAGTCGCTCCGTGCCTTTCATTGCCGTCACTCTCTAAGTTACTTCACTCTAAGAGTTCACAGCACTCCCCTCGTTTCCTTCGACAAGTCCTCTGTTCAAACAATTGGCTACACTGGTAAGTGCTTGCTGTAATGCAGTCCTACTGTTCTTGACCATTCATCAGTCATCAGTAACTTGAATGCACATCCATGTAACACACAGCACTGAAAAACAGCTTGTTGAAGCCAACAAAACGCTTGGACAAGAGAAAGTTGTGTATACAGTTTATTACACATGTATACACACGTCTGTTGGTATCCCACTCTGAGTTTCTGAGTTGTGCTCATGTCTCCACAGAGGAGGCAGAAGGATTTCCTCTGAAATTCATCATCCTGATGGCTATGGCCCGACTGGCACCAGCTTGTCTCTGGTTCTGTCCCACTCCAAGCATGCTCATTCCTGCCACAAGGCAGCTAGATCACTGCAGAAAAAATACCTGGGCAATTTTGTTCCTCTTGGAGAGGGGGTACTTACACCAGCAGCTTCAAGTGCCTCCCTGGAGTTCAGGTCAGAGCACCTCATCTCTTATTCTTCAGTTCCTTATACAGTCAATGAAGCACTTTCAAAGAGCAATTTAGACAACCTGAGTTAAATGTCTAATGAAGATACTTTTTAGTTTTGAGTGCGTTTCAACAAATTGGGTATAGTATAGAAGTACATAAACGTGGAGGAAATAATATAATGAATGGGAGAAAATGAATGGAACAACTATATTGATGTTGGAGTGCCATATTTTTGGTATTATTAGCAGCATTAGTACCTAGATCTTATATATACTTATGAATTAAATCTTGCAGCATTTCTAGGAAGTATTATTTCCTTTATGGAATGGAAATTGGAGCATGGTGAAGTTAATTTTATGTGTGAAACACAAGAAAAAGGTCCATGAGCAGAACAGGGATCTCCTGAGTCTCGGTCCAGTCTGGCTAACAAGATTAAGGGGCAGATGATAACATAAGAAAGAGGAAAAGGAATGCTTTTTCTGTTATTACCCTTTCATTATTCTTCTGTTTTTTCTTCTGAAGGAGGTGATAACTGGTCACTAAATAAGTTGTGGTTACAAAAGGCACATGACAACTTACTACGTGACTCCGGCAATATAAAACCACCACCAACGTGCAAAAGTGCTGCAATATTAATGACTTCCTATACTGCTACAGTAGCTCAAGAGTGGCCATTCACCTATGGTATGGAAAGCTGCAGACACTTCCTTAGCACGAGTAAACCAGGATAGGGAGTTAGTCACTTGGGTTTTCATGTCTGATTTGGAGTACCTGAACCAGGGAACTCTCTGCCTTTCCAAGCATTGTGGTGACTAGCGCTGGTCAGAAAAAAAAAGACCTAAAGTTGCTTTGTTAATTAGCTCATTTGTTAGGATGTACACTGCACCATGCAGCCACATGCCGGCCCTGAACTGCCAATACAGTCATTTGTGCGCTGTTAATGATTCTTCCTGCTCAGGAGTCCAAAAAGGTGTTTTAACAGATGTTCCTTCCTCTCTCTGCTGGATAGTTGGATCAATCTGCCGTCTCTGCTTGCTGCTGGGCTTCAGGTCATGTGCAAAATGTTATTGTATGGTTAATATTGGCTGAGACATAAACTATATGACTGGAAACAGCAAACCCAAAACAGCGGGTTTAGCCATTGTGATGCATTGCTGAGGCATGTAAAGCGTATCCCAACATGCAGATTTGTGCGCGTAACTGACGGCGATGCCTTGCACTGGTCTTTCTGTGCTGACTGGATCATGACACTGTAATTCTATATGCTACAGTAACTGGCTCAAAGTTCGATGTTATCGAGCATAACGCTCTTTCAATGTGAAAAGACAAGACAGGATATCCCAGACCCTAATAATTCTGAAAACATCAAGCAGTGTGGAGTTAATACTTCTCGGGGCCTTGCCATGGGAATTTTCTGGCTGTGGCCCAGACTACAGATAATTAATTATGTCAGTGAAAGGCTCTGGTGGCCTGTTTTCTTCAGAAAAAAGTGACATCATCCATGGAGCTCTCTGGCAATAAAGCAGAACAAAGCTGTGTGGGCAGGAAATAACAGACAGATGTCTTCCAGTGCTCATTTGATCTGTTTCAAAGCTTGCTGTAAGAAGTAATACATTGCTCAGTGCTGCTTCTCCTCAGCTCTGCAATCTTTAGTGTGGACTTTTTAAACATAAGAGGCCAAATTAATCTCTGATGTAATTCTTCTGGAGCCACTTCAGAGGGTTTGTGCAGTGGATGAGCTGGTCTGTCATGTGCCTATCCTTCAGTATTGGTTTTAGAAGGACTTTCTGTGTTATCACTGTAAGAAAACACACAACAAAATGAAATACACTGTATAGCTCCAAAGGCTTCATACAGGGCCAGAAAGTTCTGTATGGTGTGGAGAAGGCAGAACATTCCTGTATCATATCCCCAGAGTTATGAGGGATCCCTTGCATTTCCAGATATATTTCACTAAACTTTTGTACAAAAACATGATGGTCACTTTTAATCACTGAAGTCATCTCTTTACCTCTAAAGTAAATCATGTGCATAGACCCAAGTCCCAAAAAGTTAAAAGAAATTCATGCAAGTGAACTCAGCAATTTCAAGTATTAAGAAATCAATCTAAGATGAAAAGCAAGAGAATAATTCTGCTGTACATAGTCTTCCTTGCAAGAAAAACTATGTATACATGTAATTAGCCAGCATTTTGCATGAATCACAGAGTGATATAAACAAGGGTACTTCAGATATCTGCTGTAGGAGAGAAAAATATTTCTTGAGTTTTTAGCAAAGAAGAACTTTGTATGATGTAATATGCAGTAGGGCCTCTAACTTTCCAGCTTTGAAGCATGCTTTGTACACGAAGTGCATCTGACCTGGAAGGCAAATTGCTACCCAGTCCTTATAGCAGTGTGTAGGGACAGTTTGAAGAATCAGGCCTTTAACAAAGCAGCATTCCAGTAGGCAGGTGTAATTTTTATTACTTTCTCTACTTATATTCATAGTATCATGACAGAAAATGAAGGAAGTGCACTTTCCTTTTAATTATTTGAATTTCCTCCTGGGGTAAGAAAAGAAGGGAAGTTACTGAGTTTTAAAAGGGAGTAATGGTTAAGTTTTGCAGATACAGGGGTTTGAGTACACCTGCCTGAAGATGCTTTCTTTATTAAAGTAAACAAAGCGAAATTGTGCTATTCACTTTCTGAGGTCTCTAATGGGAATTTTCAGAAATAAGGCTATTCCTGCCCTGACAGCAATACAGCACGAGCATGTCCTGGATAGCATAGAAAGCAGCTCTTGATCTCCCTCAGAAGGATGCCTTGAGTGTGATGTTTGTTAGCTCTAGGTGAAATGTTTGTAAAACCTGCTGGAATGTAGGAAATCAGCCACTGGTAAGACCACAACATTACAGGGACAACCTGTGACCTTATCTAGTTTCTGATGCAGTACAGAGCAGCTGTTGCACTATAAATAACCTGAACTGTGTGCAATGCAAGTAACAACAACACAAGTAGAAGTAAAGGTTCCTGTCTGTGGTTTGATAGTTATTTCTTGTCATTAATCACTAGCAAGAAAAATATGACTTCATAAACATTAAACGTCTATTACTTGGTGCTTTCACTTGTGCAGTCATAAGAAAGTGTCATGATAACTAGAAAAGAAATAGTCAAAAGGTGCAAATAAAATATCACATCTTCCAAATATTACCCAAGTGTATTCCTTGTAAATGCCACTTACTCCTGCTCCTAAATTTTCAAAACTCAGATAATTCAGAGGATTTCCATCATGTGACTGAAATATTTAGATTGGTCTGAAGTAGTTACATGTCTTTTAGATGGCTCCAAACATGCAGCTATGAAAAAAATAGTTACTGGTAACTGATTTAGAGAGAGGCATACTGTGAGTTTTGCAGGAAGACTGCTTCTAAACAAAATTCCAGAGAAGTGTTTAGAAGATGTACTGGAAAAGGATCTTGAGTTTGATTTTACCTTCAGCTGGCAGTGGTTACTTTGACTCTATTCAGCCCATCTTGAATACAATTGATTCCCCCCCCCCCCCCCCCCAATTTACTAGATGCCTTACATTAAATGAGTTTGATCAGCTCAGTCCCATTTCCCAGGTGACAAATGGCCCGTGGCAAAAATTCCCCGTTTAGTGGGTGCTGAGTTTTGTTAGCAGTCTCACAGGAGAGGCCAAAGACTGTGGGAATGGGGAGAGAGGGCTGTAGTAAATTGGCAGGGCAGGGCACAAGGAGGAAGCACTGAAGGAAGCATCTGAACACCAGGCTTGTGTAACAGTCTTTCCATTGACCAAGAATTTGGTTGCTAGGCTGCCAGTCCCCTTTTACAAGCAGCAGAGTCATGCTATTGTTTCCTAAATGGTTTCAATTTTATGCAGGGACCTCTTTACATCCTTTCTATATCATTTAAATATTTTACTAGGCACATAGTAAAGCGAGGTTTGGAACTCAGACCCCTGCGCTGCTCAAACCAGTGAGCAAAAGAAAGCCCTTCTCTTTTATTCTGCCAAAAAGTGAGTGTTTCAGGGTAGCCCTGCAAAGAGTGGCCTCACATCAACCTTCCAGCTGGGCAGCTAGCATGCACGCCTGAGGGGAGGGAGCATTGTCTCCTCCTGTTTCCCAGGTAGAAATGCAGAAGCCACAAGTAAGAGCAGTACTCAGTGGGTAGTAGAGGTGGGTAGTAGGGAGGAGGGAAAGGAGAGCAAGCAAAGCTGTGTGGGACTTCAGCCCCTCCATGGACATACTCAAGATCTGAGGTCATCAGCCTTTAGATTTTGGCACCTCCAGTACGCATAAAATAAGGCTTAGATACAGTTCAGCTTTGCGGTTCCCCTATTAGCAAGGATAGCTGAAAGGAGGTAACTGAGTATAATGTCCAGTCCTGGCCCTCACAATTCAACAAAGATACAGTCGAGCTGGAGAAGGTCCAAAGGAAGGCTGTGAAGATGATCAAAGGGCTGAAGAACATGCCCGGTGAGGAAACACTGAAGGAATTAGATATTTTCCCCCTGGAGAAGAGAAGGCTCAGGCAGGACCTCATCGCAGTATTCCAGTACTTAAAGGGCAGCCACAAAGAACACAGAGGCGCTCTCTTCACAAGAAGCCACATAGAAAAGACAAGGGGCGATGGGTAAAGGTTGCACTGAAAGAGGTTTCACCTCAACATAAAGAATTTTTTTACAGTGAGAACAATTAATCACTGGAACAACCTTTCCATGGATGTGATAGAGTCCCCATCACTGGAAGTTTTCAAGATGCAATTGAACATGGTGCTAGATGATCTCGTCTAGCCTTCCTTTCCCATGAAAGGCTGGACCAGATTATTTTCTGAGGTCTCTTCCAATCTGAGCTGTTCTATGATTTGATGGACAGGGAATCTCTAAGCAGTCTTTGCTCCTGGAGAAAATGAGTGTGAAAAGTTACCTCTTAACATAACTGGCCTTTGTTTTTTGCCTTGAGTCTATTACTAAGAGATAAAAGTGGCCTCTTCATTAATCTGTCATCATTGCTCCTTCTGTGTAGAGAATCAGGTATTTGGGGGCACTTTATTAACAGAAAAGTCTGTTTATTTTCAAGAACCCACAATCTGAACAACATAGATAGAAAGTTAGCTTGGAGTTTTCTGTAGGACAGTTTAAGTAACAAAAACCCAATAAAAGTAAATTAATGTATTTTCTAAATTCTGTACCTTGACATTAAAGAACTTCTGTAACTAATTGCAGTCTTCTGGACTTACACAAATAAGTTTCATTGTGTTACAAGCTGTTGCAATATGTGGTCTTCTCATGCCTGAATACCCTCTCTCATCAGAGCACCAACAAAACATAATAAAAGGACTTGAGAGATGACTTTCCTGTGCCAAACAGCGTGTTCCTTCTACCAAAGCAACTAACAACTCTCCTCTGGGATTTTTAGACAAGTTTACTTCCAATTTGAAATCTCTTCCTTGTGTTTGTCTCCTATCTTATGATTTATGCTAAACAGCATTGTGCTTTGAGACAAGGGAGGGAACTACAGTAAATGTCCATGAGTAGAAACAGCTTGCCAGTATGGTTCCCTCTTCTTAGCTAGGACCCCCACTTTGAGCCTCCTGAACCTGTGTCCAGGTACATGTGTGTAAGTAGCTCAAGTGCTCCTGTACAGGGTTATTCTGACTTGTTTTCCGAAAATGGTCTGTATCTGGTGATAGTGTACAGTGACAACTGTGTCCTGTGTAGTGTTAGTTGTTGACTCTACATTGAGAGAAAACATCTCTACATGAGCTTTATTCTAGTTGTTTCAGTGGACAGTTAGTCATTTGGAGGAAACATGAAATCATGAGTTTGTTTCAGCTGTTTCATCTCCTTCCCTCTATATAATCCTCAGGAGTTTGAAAGGGACTAACTGGAGTTTGCAAATCCCAAGGCTGATGGGAGGTTAGGATGTCACCCTGGCCCCTCTCTGACCTAGGGTTCGGACTTCAGAATCTTCCGATGCTAGGGCTTGTTGCTGAAAAGCAATTTGCTCTCTAGTTTATTATTAGCACAAGGCCCCTTTTTTGGTCCAATGCTTCATAGCAACATGAGTGTCTGTTTGTTAGTTTGCTTTTCGCAAACTGTTATAAGAAGTCCATTGAAACAAGAGTACCTGGTGAATTAGCCAATACCTTTGATACCATGATAGGAGCAATGGCAAAGCCCAGAAAAGGTGGAAGGCACCTTGCCACACTGATGTGATCCTGAGTGCCTGCAGAGCATGGGGTGCTCAAGAAGGGGTACGTGAGCAGGGAGCTGCCTGTGCCCTGGGGATGGTGGCACCCGGGGCACTGCCTCCAGGTTGGGCACCCTCCCCTTGGGCTACAGCGAGGGGTTTTCAGGGCTGACAGCCCTGCGCTGTTCCTTGGAGCTGTGCCACTACTTCCTTTTAAAGATGAAGCAATGTTCAAAGCTCTGGACAGAGCTTGGGCGCCTTCTTTCCTGCTCGGAGTGCTAGTTCCTCCATTCAGCATCACCCACTGCCCTCACTCAGCTCATTCTGGCTCTTGGGGGACCCAAACCTGCAGCTTCCAGAAACCTTTCTTAGCTGGCAAGTTATAAGCTGTTTCAAGGACTCTCCTTCCCTCCTGCTCCATTTTAATTGTCAATGATTAATGAGGCTGGATTGAAAGTATGCACAGCAGTGCACAACTGAAGAGGGGCTGGGGCATTCGCTGGGAAGAGCGGTGTTCGGTCCCTCCATCAGCTATTACTGTATTAAATAACCATCACAGGGATTGGAGTCCAGCTTCTGGCACGTTGCTTTCCCAAGTCATACTGTTAAATCACCAAGCCCAAGCTGCCTCTCTTTGCTCTGCCTGGCCCTGTCAGTGCTTAATCATGCCACGCAGGGACCGACAGCTTCAGCAGGAGAGAATGAACACGTCCTCCTCCCCTCCAGAACAGCCTAGGGTCTGAGGTGTGCCTGGCCCTGAGGGTGGTGGGGCCTGAAGCTTTCTGTGCTCAGGACCAAAACCATTTCAGGTTTTGGTTGCGGCCCCTGGTGCATAGGGTAGAAGGGGGCTACCCCCTCATCCTGCCGTTTGCAGTGCTCCCTTTGCACAGTGCCCTCCCTGAGCACGCCTGTGCCATGGGGTCCCTGCTGCGAGGCCACAGTGGGGCACCGAATTCATTCACTGGGGCAAGACACTGATATGACCCAAAATGGTCTCTTCCTGAAAGGGCCTAAGACAACATGTCATAGAATCTTGATACTGATGAATCCCCACAAACTCCCATGCTATCCTATTAGACTTTTTAAGGACTTTTTTCTTCAATATAGAAGCATCGGCCTCACAGTAACAAAGACACTAAGATAACTGTTATTTTTATGGGGATATAAAAAATTATATATTCTCAAACCTGTCTAAAACATTCCTAAAATAACATTTTTCCTGTACTGAGAGTGGCATATTCCCAGGATGTGGTGTAGTGAAGAGTCTTTGGGACTAGCCCACATAATTCACTTGTAGTTTTGACATCCATGAGTGATGCACCTTTCCCACGCTCATGCTGAAACAACATTAACACCTTTCCAGTCTACATTTTGTGTCTTGCAGACATGCGCAAAGCTTTTACTTAAGGTCACAAAATGTGCAGTGCAAGTTTCTACAGCTGGCTGCTTATAATTGGGCTAGTCCTCAACTGGGTGGCATGATCTTTGCTTCAGGTTCATTTTTTGTTTTATTTTCATGTTACTCTGTTTTATTAAAAAAACCAAAACAAACAAACAAACAAACAAAAAGATTACAGGGTCTTTGCCATTTCCTGAAATTATTTCCTTGCTCATTTTAAAAGCAGATGATTTTGTAGAGCTGTGATGCCTCTGTAGTACTGGATAAAGATTTAAGATTTGCTAAAGGGATAATATGGAGTGCCATTGTGAACACCGTGGAAAAGTGTGAAGCATTGGTCAGTTCATAAATCATAAACAGTCATTGCTTACATAGGGGCAGGATTTGTAAAGGGTTTTCCCTAAAATATCTGAAACTTTCTTTTCCCCTTAATTTGCTTCCCAAGCTCACATGGATTGAGCGTTGGAAGGGCAGGTGAGAGAAAAATTGGTGCCCATACTCTTCTGTCCCACATCCCTTTGGTCTTGTGGGAGAGAGGCTCTCCAGGGAAATCTGGGAGCTCCCTTGTGTCCACTGAAGACTTGGACCTTTTACAGCCCAAGTTTTACAGATGGCTTAACAGATGTTGGCAAGTATCGTTAGAAACAGAGCTCAGGGTTAAGAGTTTGTCCACAGCATAGCCCTAAAATGCCCCTTGTTCATAGCCAGGTGGCCTCACAGAGCAGTCTTATCATGCCCAGATGCCTGCTTGCACTGCCTGAAACTGGGGGCTCCCACCCAGGGCAGGGAGCAGGAGCTGGGACCCACGGTCCCCTCAGCCACAGGAGCACTACTGCTCCCAGGGGTGCCCTCTGCTCCAGCATCAGCAGCTCTCCTCTGCTGCTAGGAGGGTTTGCTCAGCCTCCTTGGGTCTGCTGCCAGTTATGCTGGTTAGCCAGGGTCCGCAGTGTTTCCAGGGTTTTGTTTAAACAACAACAAAAGTTAGAAAGCTTTATTTTAAAAGTTACTTGAAGAGAATATTTAGTCACAAAGTCAGGTGGGGAATGACTAGAAAATACTTGATTAGAGGCTGTCTGAGAAATATTAATTCGGCCCACTTGTGCTGCCTGTTCTACTCCTCTCCTTACCCTAGTCACGGAACAGCATGGGCAGTGAGTAAGATGAAGTATAGGAAGAGAAATTATGTTCCCTGGCTATAGTTGCAACCCAGATAAAAATGCATAGCATTCAAACGTAATAGCAGGCAGGAAAAGAATAATTAATACCTATGAGGACGACATTTGGATTGCACATATCATGTTTACTCTGTTATCTCCCAATGTTTTTATATTTGCATTGGTAGCCTGAAATTCCTCTAATTTATTTTATTTTTGTGTATGCAGTCCATATATATGAAAAGCCCCTATTTTCCCTTTTTTTCCCTGTTGGTTAATAGGTTAGCTTATGGTAGTGATTTGCAATGTTGCAGGCAAGGGAGGATGTGATCCACATGCTGAAGACGGAGAAAACCAAACCTGAAGTTTTAGAAGCTCATTATGGGTCTGCAGCTCCAGAGAACGTGCTCCGAGTGCTACACAGGGATGCCATTCTTGCCCAAGAAAAGTCTATAGGAGAAGACGTCTATGAGAAACCAATTTCAGAGGTAATAACTTCTTAATTCACATCAGTATGTCTGTGCAGGGGGAGCCCTACCCAGAAGTGAGACTCCACATATTTTGGATGTGCACAAAGCACAAAAGGGGGTAACAGAGCTTTTGTACATTGACAAGAAATCAAAGAAAAATTTAATATTCGTGTTACTCAACTGCAGAATAAATTGTAAGCAAGTCACTGGGCTAGAACACAAACAATAAAGAGCTTGTATGCTCCTTAAGGCTGGTGCTTTTAAGCGAGAACAAAATCTTTGGGTATTATATATTTTTTTTTTTAAATTCCTTTCAGTTATAGGCTCCAACCTCTACTGCTCACAGCACTGTTAAGCACTCTTTGGTTCTCTTGGCATACTAAACCACAATCATGTGGGTAGTTAGGAAAAGAAGACCTTCAGAGATTGCCTTTGACCGTATTTATGGTATCATGAATCCATAATCATTTTATGTCACTTAAGCTCTAGGACTGCAAAGTCAGTTCAGCCTCTAAAGGAGAGCTGTAGGTCTTGATCCCTTGCTTTAAAATCTAAGCAATAAATGAATGTAGAATAGACCTGGGACTGCCTGAGGCCAGCATGAGTGTCAAAATAAGCTCATGTTTATAGTTTTAGAACAGTCCAGGGCACGGAGAAAGAACATGCAACAAGATACAATATAATATGCTGTAGTGCCTGTCCAAACTTGCATAATTCCTCCTATTAGAACATTTAATTTTTTCACCAGGAATTGTGTCTACCACAGGATATCTTTATACTGTGCATTCTCATTGAAGCAGCTTCTGAACATTTTGGGGTGATAGTAAATAAGGAAAGCAAGTTTTAGCATGTGGGAGCATGCATGAAATACTGTTGAACAAGATTAAAAGAGCTTAGCAGGGCTTTTGTCTAAAGAAGCTGGTTATTTGATGGGGACCTCAGTGTAAAACTTTTGTCATGTGTAGGTCCACAGAGATTATGATGGAGGTAAAAATGGGATGGTAACAAAATTTTGTAAGTGCAAAAGATCTATTCTCAAAGGCTGAACGCAACCTGGCTCCTTTATAAAATGCAGTAACTGTTTTACTTTGGCCGTCGGGGTCAGTTTCCAGAGAGCAAATCATGGTGGTCCTCCTGCTCTCTTATTTCCCTTGGTTTGCTGAGACAGCCTGTGAAACAGCAACCGCCCGGTGTAGCCAGGGCTAAGGAAGATATGACTCCCACAGGGTAAGGGCTGGGGGTGGGCCGAGCAGGCTCTGCCAGCTGCCATGCCAGGGGCTCGCAAGCAGAGAAGTGCCAGGGCTGTGGGCTGCTTTGGACGGAGGGAGGAGGTTGGACTTTGTCATCAGCTCCCAAGAAACAGTGAAAGGAGCAACATGAATAGCCATGGTGGCTGCAGGGTGCCCTGACAACTTTTTAGACACACCTCTCTGACCTTAGAGTTTGTTTCAATAATAACTGGCATATTAAATTAATTAAAAAAAAAAAAAAAACAAAAACAAAAACAGAAGATAAAAAAGCTAGTATGTTGCTAAGAAAGAAAGAGAAATTTCTGTCAAAAAACAGGCTGAGGGGAAACCCCAAAGGCTTATAATGAATTGTATTTGGTAATGTAAAACTGAATCTATGCTGAATATAAATAGTTTAGACTTTTTGTCTCAGCAGTCCTACAGGTGCATTGAAGATGCATAACTCAAAATTCAGCCTTGAGTGTACACCTAATGCCCATACAGGTGTGTGAACTCAGGCTCCCAGGGTCTGAGGGCATGTATCCTGCCTGGCATTTGCTACTGCTTTTCCTGTGTGAAATGAGAAAAGTGTGCATAGCACCTTGCCACAGGGGAAATTCTACACTGCAGCAATATTATTTGTTACCCTAAAACTAAGTGAAGTTTTGTCCTTTGTGTATCTGAGAACCGTTGAAATGCTTATTGCAAATACACCATTCAAAGAAGTCATTACTTTTACAGGACAGTGATTTCTAGTCATTGCTTTATGTGACGCCTAAGACATAACATTTTTTTGGGACTTGCATTTACCATACACAACGTTGTTGGTTAATAAATCAGGTGAAGTAAGCAAGCAGACGTTTAAAACAGTCTGTTCTCTTGTCCTACAATCCAGCTGGACAGACTTGAAGAAAAGCAGAGAGAGACATATCGGCGCATGCTGGAACAGCTCCTATTGGCAGAAAAGTGCCATCGCCGCACAGTTTATGAGCTGGAAAATGAGAAACATAAACATACAGATTACATGAACAAGAGCGATGACTTTACCAACCTCTTGGAACAGGAGCGGGAGAGGTGAGTACCTGACACAGTGCAAAGAGTATCCCCAGTGTCCCAGAGCTTGCCAGTTCAGCAGTGACATGGTCTGGTATTTTCTATTATGACACTAAACTCATGTGTAAATGATTTTTAAGTTCCACACATGTTGTTAGTAAGTACATTACTGTGCAAGTCTAGAGGTGGAGGAACACCACTGAATGTTCCTGTAGCGTGCGCTTGAATTAAGAAACGAATTTGTTTTGAATTACTCATGCCCATTTTGGGTTCACCTCCAGGTAGCTTTTGATCAGACATTATTTATGTTGGCTCAGTCTGAGGCTGGCTTACTTAGCCGAGTGCTGCACTTTGTGAAGGACGGGGCACTGTTTGTCACAGCAGGAGGAAAAGGTAAGGAAAATCACAACACACATTAGGAAGCTGGCACACAAATGGTAGGGACTTTGCCATGCCCTTCACATTTAGGCTCGCAAAATCACAAACCGCTTGCATTATTTTTCATATTTTTGAAGGCACATGCCTCAGACAAGATCTGTGTTCCTCTGGAAGAAAATATTTTCTTGTTGTATAAAATGTGCCTGGCCTGAGATGGACTATCTGCAGTGTTTATGTCACAGGCTCATACACTCCAGTTTTTTTTCTTCAAGTGCTTGTTCTCCTCGTGGGAGTAATTTGTTCTTTGAGTCTCTAAGAAAAGAAAGAGCACCTACCTTAGGTGAAGAATAAGCACTCAGTAATAGCCTCAGTTTTTCAATATGAAATTTTCATGCTCATACCAAACTGCTTGAAATCAATCCACAAAGTGGTGGTTGTTTGTTTTTTTTTTTTAAAAAAAAAAAGTCTCTAAGAAAAATACTTAAGGCTAGTTCAAAGAAGAAATGCTTTTGAGGAAACCACAGTCTGGTGGCAGACATTTGCAAAAAGCCAGGAGCTAAATTGTTCAGTGTATTTCCTGAGCTCAGTTCAGCGCCAGCTTTGAGTAGGTGGCACATGAGCTACAGTGACCATATTTCCTGGTTTAATAGCTGCTGGTTTTCTGTCTCTCAGTTTTCCTGGGTTGACTGACAATGCTTAAAGGACAAAAATGCTTCTGCATCTTAGAAATTTGATTCTCTTAGCAGAAAATAAATAAATAAAAAAGTTGTATTTCCAAATAAGGAGCAATTTCACATCTGATTCTCACAGATGCCTTTTTTTCTCTATGCTGAATATCTGTGTATTTGTGGACATCCAGGCAACTAAAATGCTACAAAAATAAAACTGGTATTAAAATACCATTTATATTTGTCTTTACATTTTACAGTCACTTTAATTTGACAATTATTGCCTTCTTATTATTCCAGCTCAATTAGTGAATGCCACCAAATAGCCTAAAATTATGACCTGTTTTGAACTGACTTCCTTCAATTAACTGATTTCAGAAAGCTTTCTGTCTCACATTGCTACTGCTGAGATCTCAAGTCCCATCTCTGTGGGCATTTTCTCATACTCTTCCTGCTCTTTTGTGTCTTTTAGGCTTCAGTTTTTCTACATTCTACAGTTTTTGGAAACACAGCAGTAAAAAAAGGAGAATCTGAGTTTGAAATTCTATTGAAAGCAGGTCTTTAAGAGCAAATAAATCTGCTAGTTTTAGTCACCAGTGCCTTCATACTGGTGGCTGCAGGGGAAGAGCTGCAGTGCTGAAGCCCTTTTGATTTATGTTCAGTGGCACAAGAAACCTGATGTTTGCTATTTAATACACTTTGTCTAAGCCACTAATGAGAAAAATTCGTTTTGAGTTTAGTAGCGACCAAGCAGAGAGAACAGTACACGTAGCTAAACATAGAAAACCAAGCATGCACATCCCTCCCTCTTCAGGGTCCTCCTCCCGGATCACTTGCAGACTAGATTAGCAAGATCAGGATGGGCTGGAAATCACTTATTAGTTTATAGTCTTAAATGATCTCAACTCCTTATCTTTGTTTCCTGAGTGTACGTGAAACTGAGGCTGTTTGTATCCACATCTTTGTAAGTATTAAAAACTGGATGTAGTATCATTTGAGGGCTATATTCACAGAGAAAGAGGTTGATGGGCTGACTACTCAGGAAAGCCCCACAGTGGCAATCAGCAATAGATTTTTGTTAAGAAGGAAGAGTTTATAGTGGAAAGATTAAGTTGCAATAGGCTAAAAGGTACAAAAACCCTCCCGTATTCACTTAATCTGCACATTGGGACAGAGAACAGACCTGCCCAATTGTATTTGTCAGGGTCCTGCATAGGCGTTCTTATTTTAGAAGTACCACTATATATATAATTTGTTTTACTGTGGCCTTTGAGGCCTGAGTGTTATTTTATTAATAGCTGAACAGACTTGTAGTCTCCGTGAAAAAGGGACACGGAGGTGAACTTTGCTGGTCAGCCACTCTGCTGCACTCGCAGTTATAATGTTAATGAGACAGGGTGAGCCAGAGGAAGAACAGTCCTGTGGGACAGCCATCGCACAGCAGTCTGGTACAACGAAAGCAGTAATAATTTCTGTCCTGGATCACTATCATTCAAGTAGTTTCTTTCCTCACGGTATTTTTACTAATCTTTCCTAACCATTGTTGTCCACACCAACTTTTAGAGGCCACATCTGCTTTTGGTGTCCTGTGAAAGTTTGAACAAGATAAAAAGGAAAATTCTTTAAGAGCAGAAATATGCCTTGGTTCTAATGTATTTCTAGCACTCTCCTAATGTGTTTATTTTGGAATACTTCTTTACATACACTTTCATACGTTATCTCTAATCCATCCATAACAACACGATATGAAAACAAACAGTCCCTATGAGGGAATAATTATTAGGTCAACCCTGCACAGGAAGGAAGGAACAGGAAAATATGATTTGTCAAGAATAATATGTATGAAAAGTATAAAAAAGAGAAAATACTTGTACACAGGGATATTAAAAATGTATGCAACTAGGAGGGGTAACTGGAGAAAGCTGGAGAGCCTGAATGTTGGTGTTGGTTCCACAACACCAAGTGCAACTTAGCTGTAGAAAGGTTGTGGAAAAGGTTAGCATGTTATAGGAAAAAAGTTGTGGCAACCATTGGTATTTTTAGTGAAAGGTGCTTCTACAGACATGGTGGCTGAAGTGCTTTGCGAATTTCTGTATAGTACGCTATAATCATATCTAAAGATGGGAAAGTTTTGAAAATTAGGGACAGTAGTTTCTATTTTTACCATTCAACCAAAAGCCCCCTTTTCCACACTTGCCCACCTCATCTGCTGTGCCTGTAACACTGAGTCGTCCTTGGTCATCTCCCAGCCCTGGGAGTACAAAAGCAGCCATCTTCCTGGAGCCTTCTGGTGAGGCTGAGGGATAAGGAGAAGAGCTGGAGGCCCCCCAGCCCCCTCAGAGACCTTTAGCAGCAGACAGCGGTGTGAGGAGTCTGGTCTGGCAGGGGGAGAATGAGGGGTCTGACTGGAGCTGCACTGAGAGCACAGCTTGCAGCGGGCACCACGCAGCAGCAGCTGCAGCAGCAGCAGCATTAGTCCCCCCAGCACAGGCACGCTTCTCTTCAGCCAGGTTTGGGGAGTGAGGGGTGGTGTGAGCTCAGGCATCGGTGGAGCTGGCTGCGGCTAAAAGCACTTCCCTGCTCCAAAAAGTTCTTGTGTAAAGCAGACCTAACATGAAATGGGACTTGGTTGTTCTCTGTTCTGCCTAGTCCCAGCCGCCTTGCCTTCTCTTTTAAGGAAATGGGCAGTGGGAGGGAGAGAGAGATCTTTAGGATCAATTATAAACTTTTTTTATTTGATGAGCAGGGTTTTTTCCTGGTGGAAAAGGGGATTGCTCTGTGTAACCTCTACACTGCTTCGACCTCTCCATTGACATAGGAGACGGGGTTTAAAATCCTGACATTTTCAGAAGTGCTAATCTCTGAACAATTTGTCTTGTACTCTTCTTTTAATCCCGTTTGTTGACAGCATATTTTGCTATTAAGAGCACTGGAAAGATCCCATTGATTTTAATGGTTCAGAAACAGGCTTGTGGTGAGGACCACTGAGCCAGTCCCGAAGGACAGATGGCAGAAATAGCCTGAAAGCCTTCAAAAATGGGGGGAGGAGAGAGTTTCTTTCATATGCATGGGATGGGTTTGCCGGATAGAGGGTGAGATGTGGCAGAAAGGCTTTGTTGGAGCTCATTAAGGGCGATCTGTGCAACTGCTTTGTGAGTAATTTGATCATTTCCAGCATGGTCCCTGAGACTGGCGAGACTCTCTTACCCCACCACGCAACACATCAGTAAATAAACACCCAGTATCTGATGTAAGCATTGTCTGTCTGAAAGCATCGATATTATGTTCCGTCACATTTTATTCAAGACTTCATTGAAGTGATGAGGATTTTAAATTGGCTCTTGCTTTCCTTGCCGCAGCTTCAATTTTTTCTTT
The DNA here is from genome assembly GCF_017639655.2 of Falco naumanni. NCBI lineage: Eukaryota > Metazoa > Chordata > Aves > Falconiformes > Falconidae > Falco > Falco naumanni. Next base: position 10,518,610 of record NC_054059.1, read on the forward strand.
ACAACCACAGCGACAGCGTTCCCAGTGCACTGAAGCATTTCGCATTTTCCTCAAAGGCAAGGCCGAGATTCAGTCTGTACTTCCTAAGCAGTGCCCTGCTAAATCTGGTTTTGGTTAAACCCTCTTTTTGAAGTACATGGCCATAATTAGATCTGCTTAGAGGAGACAGCAGGACTGTGACCCCAGATCTTTCCTCCACAAAGTTTCCTTTCAGTCTTTGCATAAAATTGTCTCCTTTCTGCCTCCCCCATCACAGCACCCCCAGCAAGGAATGCACTGGCAAGTCCCTCGGAGGTCTGTGATAATACATTCCTCTCGGCTTTGGTCATCCTGGCACCGAGATGCTCTTGGCTGCCCTGCTGGTGATGTAATTCTGGGCCCACATCACCTGCAAAGGAAACTGATCTGCGAGCAATAAAGCACACAGCCGTCTCGAAACAAAAATGAAGTGTTGATGTTAGCAAGTTTTTAAAATCTCTTTTCTCCCCTTTTTGCATTTCTGCTTTTATTACCAAAGCTCCCCTTCTCCCTTTTCCCACGAGACGGCAGCACCAAGCCTTTCATCGGGAAATGCTGGCCTTTTTGTTCCCCTTTATTTCGTGAACTCAAGCAAGTGTAAAGGCTGGAGTGTGACATAGCTTGGAGTTTTTGTGTGTGTTACCTTTCCAGTTTGCATTTTCTCTTTATTTTTATGGAGACTGTAAAATGAAGAAGCTGGCAGGAAGAGAGCTGGCCAGAGTATCCATCAGTCAATTATTTGTTTAGAGGACAATCAAGCCAAAAGTATGAAGTGTTCAGGGCTAATAAATCTCTGTGATTTACTAGTTTAAGGCAAAATTCTGTGGTCAGAATAGCCCCATACAGAGATATTGCGGTGAGGTTTATGGTGCAAACATATAGCACAGATTTTGGCCTGTAACTGTGTAATCTGTTGGTGATTCCTTTAAAGCCTGGAAATGAAGTTACCTTACAGAAAGATTTTTGCTATTTTTTTTCTCCAAGAGTTCTTAGCCATATTTGTACTCTGGGGTTTTTCTCATATGGTGATAGTTTCTGTGTCCTGGTTTCCAAATTGTGACCCAAAAAAAGGGAAAAGCCAGCCCAGTGGGACTGTGGGAATTCACCGTTGCCTACAGTATTTACTCATCTTACCGCACATTGCTGGCTGTAGTAGAGCACTGAGTCACTCTGTCTACTTTTCAGTAAGTTCATCTCTAAACTTTTGCTCTTACAATGTAGAAGACAAGGGCAACAGTACAGGGTGGGTTTTTTTTCTTTTCTTTTAGGCTGACATGCTGTCTGTATAGTTTGGAAGTGCTGGCTATTTTCTGTCAATGTTATATATTCACAGATCACAAATTCTGTGGTAGTCTATTAAAAGAAATAAATGAAAAAAACTGGCAATGACAAATACCGTTTCCGCACAGTTAAGTAAATCTGAAGGTCATCTATTTTGCAGGTCCTGTTTTACAGCTCTAGCTGACTGCAAGGCAGTGATTGCTCAAAGTTTATGTTTTAACTAATGAATCTGGTCCCAAGTTCCAACAAAATGGCTCCAAAGGTAATTTAAAAATGAGAGAACAGGCACATCTGACTGTGGAGAAACAATATGAAAGTATTGCGAGCCTTACACAATGTGAGGCTTGCCATGAGCTGGGACTAATCCAAATCCATCTCTTCACACTTGGATAGTCCTCAAAACTGTCCAGTCTTTCAGTCACTTCTGGGATTATATAAAATGGCATCATGTGTTGTTTCAGCTATTCTTCCAAAATTATTTCTAAGTAGGCATCAACTTCACAGCCCTTGAGAGACGATTATTATACAAAACTATATGTGGTTCATTATTCCTAGCAAGTTTGCTTGCTAAAATCATCAATTCAAATGCTCCCAGGGTCAGACAGGGGGAAAAAATGATTTCATTCAAAATCTACTCACGAACCCAAACTCCATCCAGGGTGCAATAGGTGACAATTTTAACATTTAAGGGGCCTTTGGCATGTTTCAGAGTTATTATACTTCTGAAATAAATATCAGTTCACAGTTCTGCTGAGGCCATCTTTTTAAGTTGTCGGTTTTTAAGGCAAAGAAAACAAGAACTGAGTCAGGGTCATGTAGGGAAAATTGCTTCCTCATTCAGAAAGATTAGAAACAGGTTTCAGGTGAAGTGCCAGGTTTCAGTAAATTTCTAAAAAATTTAGATAGGTGCCACTTATTTACAAGTACGAATATATGCTAATAGGCACTCAAGCTTGAACATGCTGGATATTTGCTTTACAGTTAAATGGAAGTTCCCCCGTGCAGAGATGTACAGACTGCCTAGTGAACTATATGAATGACTATTTTGATTAATGCCCTCCAAAAATTCAAGACCTGTTCTACATGGTCAGATAACTTCCACTAAGTTGTGTGAAGACCCACAAGATGTCATCTGACTGGGGGAGTTATTCTGACCCAGTGAGCCTATATAGAAGCTTTCCTAATCCTAAACAGATGTAACGATTTTTCCATCTCCTTTCCCAAAAAGGGTGCTAAGTTCTGCATCCCTTCTCATTCCTGCAGTATCTCCACCAGCAGTGGAGATCACCAATAACGAGTTTTATATTTGCGTCATTTCAGTTTTCAGTTCTTTTTAAGGCTTATATGTGGAGAAATCTTAAGAAGGAAAAACCCATGGGGTGCAAAAATCCAAACCAAATGTTCTTGTGAAATTTGCCAAACCTTGTGCAAATGTGAGGGGGAAGAAATGCAGAACACAAAATGTATTATTCTGCACATATTTGTAAAGCACCTGTGATTATAATATTCTGTTGCCATAGTTAGTGTTCCAACTAATTTTTAAAAAACACATTAAAAAATACCATTTTGGGTGTAAGATAATTAATATGAATGTCATCAAATAAAATCTGGTGACTTAATTTACAAGACCAGCTACTCAAAAACCCCATATCAAATAACCCTGTGATTATGCCATTTCACCTGGACTGTGGGAAACTTTGAATCCTCCTGTCAACCCGTTGGGATCCAAACCCACCTCTCTGAGGAGACATTCCTGGTCATGTCGCTGGGTCTCTTGGAGTGTCTGTTCCCATTCTTCCTGGGTAAAATTGTTCCGCTTTTACAAGTTACAAGTTGCTTACGTACCTTATTGAGTTCTTTTCACTGAAGGGCTGAAAATCTTGTAGCTCAGTGCCTGGGTTTTCAAATTCCCCCAGACACAGGAATTCACCAGGCCAGGTCTCCTCCGTATTCTGAAAAAGGAGGGCTTTTCACTTGTTAGTTTGGTGCATGGTGCTAAGATATGGCCTTCTCTATCTGCTGCTTTTCTTAAAATGATGAAGACTGAAATGAAAATACTTATTCAAGATGAACAAAAGTTACAGTGAAATCCACATGAAACTTCTTTTCACTTGAATGAGAAAGAAAAAGAAAGTGGGTTTTTTTCTTTGGTAATTACTTATTGGATTTTTGATTCAGCCCTGGAACTGAGTAATCAATTACTCACACAGCTCTGATATACAGTTGCTTATGTTAGGGAACGGTTAATAGTAACGTAGCTGAATATGTAATGCCCTAATGAGAAAAGATAAAGAAAACAGGACAAAATGAGGCTAAATTGTAGCAGTGTGACAGCAATGCTTTTCTGATGATAGCAATTACATCATAGGTGAAAAAGTATCTCTTGGTGACAACTCTGTATATGACAGGGTGAGACTTCCTGTACAGTTCCATTTAAAATGTTTATTTTCAGAGAAACTGGAAAGGGATAGATGTATGCTCTTTCATCATTGAAATATAAGGCTTTTCCTAGATGACTTAACTTGTTTTAAAATAATGGATAGCTTTCAACATTTTTTCATTCTGCAAATTACTGGCTGGGATAGAATCCTGGTTTCCGAAAACAGCAGGGGCAAACCAGTGCCCATACTGGTGAAAGGCGGGCAGGTGCTGTGGAGGGTAGGGCATTGCCACTTGCAGATATTGCACAGCTCACGCTTTGTAGGCACTGCTGATCCTATGATGGAGAAGAGAATGTGTCCAGGTTTGACTGGCACGTGTCCTTATGTGACAGAACGGGAGGTGCTGGTCCAACTTACTTTCAGTGGCAAGCACTATTGCTTTGTGCCCATCGTTAGCACGCTGAGCGCTCCACGTCCAGCTTCTTTAGGTCTTAGGAAACTAATCCATAAAAATGCCAACCTGATTTCATGATCACATGATTTGGATTTCATGATCACAAAGCTGGTATCGTTGCAATTCCTTTGAAGTCAGTAGAGCTCTTCTTGATTAATGGGATTAATAAGAATCAGGGGAGGAACGCTGAAAATGCTACAGAGTGTGTGTGTGTGTGTGTGTACCTGTAAAAGTATATATATGCATATAGAAATGTATTATATATGTCAGTTTCTTGAATTGAGTTATAGCTCCTAGATAAGAATTTCTCCAGCAAAATAACTTATCAATAATATTTATTTCCTGTATGAATATATTTTAATATAACTTATATATACATTTATGTTTATTATAACAGTAATTTATTAATGTATTATTTGTACATAATTTCTACAGCCAAATAACGCCTTTGTATTTTGAATTATTTTTGGTCAGTATTGCCTATTGATTCTACCATGGAGGCTGTAAGCTTTTCCAAGCTGATTTTTCCTCTCTTTCTGTGTGTGGCATCATTTGCACTTATGTCACTATAACATTTTTAAAAATTATAGTGATTTGTAAGTGATGACGCTCCGTGGAAGACAACAGCTGACAACCAAATGCCTGACTAGAAAACAACAGGGCCAGGATGCATAAGTTCTGCATTTATTCGGATGGCAACACAGACAAGGTAGAAAGAAATTTTAGGGCAAGAAGAGCACCTTCTAATTCACATTTACTGTATGAAACTGGCCTGGTTTCTCCTTGCTTGCTCTCCGTCTATGTACATCAGTGTTCCTTGTCCTTTCTTTTTGCCATCCAAACACTCAACAGGCTGGTGATCGGGACATTATCTTGGAAAGAGGTAATGCGAGCTGGAATTATTTCAGACTGAGGAGAGAAATAAAACGAGGCATACCACTCCCTGGGTAAGCAATGCAGCTCACAGGCGCTGCTGCAAGAGGCAGCCCCCTTGCAAGTCTTCATTGAATGGAAGCACCTATGGCTCCTGTCCTTGCACAGTGGCTGGGGTCAGCCGTGTCTCCCTGGTTCTCAGAACAAGCCCCTTGCCATTCTGTGTGTAGACATGTATTTCATGAGGCCCAAATAACCTCGGGTGGAGAATGACGTTCAGCTCAGGCAGGATAATGGGACTTCCAAGGACGTGTAACAGCAAGTTTGGGTGACCGATATACAGATCTGTCCAAAAATCAAAAATCAGGTGCCTATGAACATTCAGATTTATATGTGTGGGTCTGGTTTTCTTCGGGTTTTTTTTCCCCTTTCCTGTTTTTTTTTTTTGTGTGTGTGTGTTTCTTTTTACCTTTCCCTTTTAAAATTCTTCTTTAATTACATTCCAGATATCTATGTCAGTCCTTTTTGGATTCTGCTTTAAGCAACTACAAGTAGGAGGTTAAAATAGCAGGCTTAAATCTCAGGAGAGTCTAGCCCCTGGGAGAGTGCCGTGGGGTGTACAGTGAGGAAAGTCTCTTCTATAATTGCCTCTTAATTTTCTAATGTGAACAGCAAACCTAAGAATTGCATAAGCTGTAGTAATTATCTATGTGGTAGTAGAAAAGCTTTGTGTAGGTGTAGGGGGTGGTATTTGTGGGGTTTTTTTCATGGATGCAGTGGGGTTTGGGGTTTTTCTGGTGTGTATGGGAAGTGTCCATTTATGCTGCATCTCCAGAACACAGGGGCAAAAAGCATTAGCAAAGGTGGGTTTGTGGGATGGATGTGGTGGGCAGGTGTGTGCTCCTTCATGTTCAGGGCAAGAGCTAAGGGTCCTGGCATGAAAATAAACAGGAGTACCTTCATAGCCTTTTAGACTGACAGTTGGGACACGGCATATTAGGATGTAGTGTGACAGCCAGGATTACTCAGCGCTGATGTTAAAATCGATAGATTTTCTTTAGCTCTTTAGCTCATAAAAGCAGCCACATACTGCTCTTTTACAGCATTTGAGAGTTTTACTGAGGATTCATTAATTGCTAAATCACTGAATATGGTGCTCACAGGAAGTCATGTTTAAAACATCTAGAAGAAATCTTCATGAGATTATTTAATTTTCTCCACTTATGTGTATTTTATCCTTATGTCAAGCTGTGACTGAGGTGGCCAAATACGATACAAATCAGTGCGCATATAGCCTGTATTTCTAAGAAAATCTGAGACCCTGCATTGAGGGAGATGGAGTTTTTATATTGCTCTTGCTCTTGCTCACAAGTTGCATTGCTGTTGTACAGCTGTGTGAGCTTTTCCATGCTTGACTAGCCTAGTGCATACAATTATTTGAAAGGTACTACTTCCTAAATCCAGATTTTAAACTTCTTCACTCTTTTTTAACACTTTCCCATGTTTGAGACACTGTTATGGTGACTCCAGACACCATCAGTTTGGGTTCCTTGATGCTAAAACAACCTGTTTTCTCTCATTTTTCGTGGCCACCTTTTTTATTCGCTCTATCAAATAAATTATTTCAGTGGTGTATCAAATAGGAAGCATTGAGATGGAAAACCTTTAGTTTTAGGTGTTGGACTCAGGTGCCTTTGAGTCCCAGTCAGTCATTAGATCACTTTGCTTTGAGGAGGTGTCAATGAGAAGAAGCAACAAAGAAAATGAGGTCCAGAAAAGGTCAGAGTTAGAGCAACGGGGCAAGAACTGAACTGATGGAAAGGGGAAATAAAGGGCAAGGAATAGCAAAGAGGCAGGTTTAGTACAGGGAATGGCAGCCACGAGACAAAGAATATGGGAACTGAATCTGAATTAAGAGATTAATGAGAACAGAGGGAGTGGTGAGGGGAACTAGCTGTTGGCAAAAGTATAGTGCTATAGAGCCTTCGAGGTGTATGACTGAAGAAAGATAGTGAAGAGATAAAGATGGAAGAGAGACCAAGCTGCAAGCAAAAGATGACATATATAGAAAAATACAGCAAAAATGAAGCAGAAGGCATTGTGTTGATGATGATGCTTGATGCAGTATAGCACAGGCACTGGGACTTCCCAGAACTTTTTTGCGCCAACAAATCATGTGCTTTAGGGGAAAAAAAAGTAATTCTGCCTTGATTTTCAATTTCCAGTAAGGGAATATTCATCACTGTTCTTTATGAGTTACTTACTGTCATACTTTAAAATGTAACCCTTATCTCTAGAGGGAGTATTTATTTCCATTCTATAAACCCATGCTCAGAGAACTCAGGTGAGGGGGAGGCAGCAGAAGGGGCAACCACAAAGCACCAGCTGCCAACAGAATAAAAGCAACACACAGGTGAAAATCAGTCAGATTTAATTCATGTCCCAGACCCAGCCTGAGCAGGAAAGGCCAAGACACTGCCAAAAGACTCTTTCCTGGTAAGCCAAGAACAGGCACGGCTTTCCCTGCTCTTAAAGTCTCAAGCTCACTCATCCACATCATTTTTTGACATGAACACCTAGCATATCAGAAGTGAGTAACGTAGAAAAACAAGGGTAGGGACCAGATCAGGTAAAGACAGCATTTGGTGGGGTGCTGTGGTAAAGCACAGATACGTGAAGCAGCCAACACTAAAGATGGCAGGTCTGCAGGGAGCAGCAAGGAAGCACTTCACTGAGGTCCTGGACACCTTTTCCCCTGACTCGAGAGATGCTTTCTGTGGTCAAAGGGCCACAGCCTGCTTCTATGACACTGTTGGTACTTATTCACAAAGTAATGATGAAATTATATTATAAAAAAGTATCCTTGATGTAGATGAGCCCTAAGTTGTAATCAGTTATCCTTCAGGGCATCTCACCAGTATCGGAGATGCTGAGCTTTCCCAGATATCAAAAGGGTACACACAAGTGTTAAGAAAGCAGAAAACCGGAAAGAAAAAGAAAAAGAAAAAAGTGGAAAACAAAGCCAGAAATGCTTTTGTTAAACTTTTGAATCATGCTTGCATAAAAGGCAGCAGTTCCTAACACAGGGCAATTTCCATGCTACAAAGAGAAAAAGAATTGAAAATCTAAGCAGCATGACTTATTTAGAAAGATCTGAGGAGTAATAAAAAAGCCTGTGTGGAAATGTGTATGCATGTGTATGTGTGCGCACAGTGTCTTTAACAGCTGCGTGGAACAACCTGCTTTAAATAAGAACAAAGGTGAACAAAGCCAGTTGTCAGTGCAACTCACCGAGTGAAGTTTTTTTAGTGTGCATGACGTATGCCATATAAAATGTATTGCCTGAGATATAACAGCACGGAGTCCAACTTGAAGTCTTTTTCTCTGGCTTTTCCTACAAAGTCATGTTTCAGGAATCTGCTGTAGTTTTCTTCATTATTTATTTGTCTTCAAAAGGCCCAATGGATCACCTTGTTCGCTGTATCTTCAGCAACAAATTAAAAGTCAGACTCTCCCCTCACTCTGTGTTCAAAGTTGTCATGCTCCATCAAGACACTACTGAATTCATTAGTATCTGTTATGCTCAGAGTAGGCAACTGGCTAAGTAGAAAGTGGACAGGTCTGACTTACCAAATGAGTTTGACTTACCAAAAGAAGAAAAAAACCCAAACCCACCCCAAGTAATGATAGAAGATTTTCACTGCTTTGAAGCTTTTATGTACAAAGAAATTAAGTCTGGCAAGCAACACTGTATTTTTTTCATGTATGTAAGTAAACACAAATTTAGGACAAGTTTTATTTTGCACAAACAGAAATATTTGGGCTTTTCGTAACATGTTAGAAAACTTGGAGAGAGTTGCAAGTGCTGCCTTTGCTATAAATGTTACATATGTTTCTGCACTGAAGATAAAGAGCCAACAGAGAGCAGGGCAGTCCCTCTGGAAAGGTTACAAAGCCCTGTTTACAGAGAATTTTATAATCCAACAATCATTTGGTACAAGTCTCTAAGATCCACAAGAGGAATCCATTGCTGTGCAGAGTTTAGTGAGTTTTTAAAGAGAGGAACTTGTCAAAGAAATGTGTAGTCTATTAGCACATCATTTAATAGTTAAACCAATTCCATCTTTTGCTTCCTAGTTACTCTCCTCTAGATCAGACAACCGTGCCAGATGCACAGTATAATTTCTGACTTTCTGAGGTGAGCTGGAATTTGGGATTCCTAACTATTCCTTCCCCTGCTTTTATTTCTTGGTGTTTTTCTTAACTGGTCTCACAATGTCACAAATGCTCCTTTACTCAGGAATGCATTTCTTGGACTACTTCATCATAAACAAAAAGACTCATGAAATTCTGAGAAGCAAGTTAGGTTTTCCCAGCCTTTGATGTGACTTGAAAGTGAAGGTACTCTTGAGAAATAACGACATATGTAGTACCCTTATATTTTTATATATACACATAATTTGATTCCTATGCAGTAAAAGGAAAGTTGTAAAGGTTAAAGACCTCAGCTGTGACTTTCTGCGTGATGTCCTCTATAGCTCTGGTACTGCTGTCATGGTGCCTACCTGGAGCAGTTGTACTGGTGATGGAGAGTAATAATGAAATCAGGTGGTGGTACGGCCATACCTCAGCTAGTGCAGGGTGTGTAGGCTCACCACTGCCGCGCTGCGCTTTCTCTAACAAGTCTTGCAGCCAGTTGCCTGCTGGCTTACATCCAGACAACTTCAGTGACTCTACATCACATTCCCTGTGCTTTTATTTCTAAGTTGCAGAGTAAGCTGGAGGAGCTGGCAGGCTGGGATAAGTCCCCTCTGGGGATCACTGGTGGACACAGGTGCTGCTGGTGACTATCATGAGGCAGTGTATGTTGTATATGTCACCTTGTCTTAGTGTTCCAGCCTAACTTAAGATTTTTTTTCAAGATGAGGTTGGTCAGGCGCTGGAACAGGTTGCCCAGAGAGGTTGTGATGTCTCTGTCCTTAGAGATGTCCCAGATGGAAGTAGACCAGGCCCGGTGCAACCTGCTCTAACTGGACCTGCAGGGGGCTGAACTAGACATCTCCAAGGTCCTTTCCAACATCAGCCATTCTGTGGTTTTATGATGCAGCACACTATGGAGGACACCACATGTTTCCTGACTTTGCTTGCACCAGGGCAAGATGTAATGGCTTAGACTGGGACCAGCTCTGTGGCATCCTCTGGGCATTCCCTTTAACACATCCCTTGCCAGGCAGGGACACTAGCAATGCCCTCAGTCAAGCTCTGGTTTTCTCGTGGTACATTATATTTCTGGCTGCTGGTTTTTGGCTGCCAAATTTGTGATGGGCAGAGGTAATGCCTTGAGGTCTCTGGTGTGGCCAGGAGTCCACTGCACAGCTGCTGTGATTGTGTGTGGTTGGACTTCATGAGACAGGTGATCTCTTCTGGCCTGGATCCCCAGTGTCCCCTCCCTTCTTCATGTCACATCTGTACAAAGCTGACTGCTATAAACTCACAGCTGCCTTCCTAATATAAATATTAGGATCCTCTTGATGTCCCTGAAATTTCTGCTCTGAGCTGAGACCAGGAAAACATAGATGAAGGAAGATGTGTCATTTGCAGTTCCAGGCTAGCCTAAGAGTGCCATTACGGATGAAAGAAGAGCCAGAGCAGATATGAGGGGACATCGAGGTGGGCTGTGGATTTGGGAGGGGTGGGGGTTAGAAATAGAGTGCAGAGGTGAGGGTGAGCCTAGAACTGAACAGTGGGTACAGTGGGACTGGTGTGAGCTGTGCAACGAGCTCAGAGCCCAGAGCCAGCCAGGTCGGGGTGTGTGACCAGATATCCTCCTGCAGAGCCAGCAGTGTCGCAGGGCAGAGCCTTGCTCTCAGCTGCTGATCACAGTCAAACCCGTCTGTCAGCAGATAGTTTTGAAACTTGCTTGCAAAGTACTCTGTGGCTTTCTAGTATCAAACTGCCTCGAGGCTGACAGCCTGCTATTGCTATCAATTATTTTACTAACTCAGAGCGTAGATTTTCATGCAGGCAATCTAAAGATCTGAACTCTTCAGATGATCTCCCTAAAGCGCCAATATAATGCCACATCATTAAACTTTGATGCTGGACATCTATTTTAGTGTTTACCATTGTGCATGTAATTTCCTCTTTTTAAAGAATATGTATCTTTACCAGAACAGTTACTAAGATTGCAAAGAGCACAGTAAGTAGAGTAAGCACAATATTTGTCCTCTTGATGTGTGTAATGATTTTAAACTGCATAATCAAACACAAGTTTTGTATAGAAACATTTCTTCTGACACTGGAAAAATAGAAACATATTGAGATGCAACAGCTTCATGCACAGGAGGCAATGATTTCTCTGTAGAACCTCAACTTCATCTCTTGGAAAGTATTTAGTAAATGAGGTAGGGGAATATAAAAAGGGAGAGAATGATTAAGGCTGGTATATGTTTCCCTGGAAAATGTGACTCTACCCCTGTTGAGTTTGTGTGACGGATTTCCTACATGGTGCTAGTTAAGTCATGTGAAGCTAATTTACATGGGTTGTGAAAGTTTTTCATTCTAAGACTGATTCTCATTTTGAGGAGCTTGCTGGAGATCTGGGCTCAGACGTGCAGGAGCCTGGAGCATCCGCTCCTGGGCTGGAGGCAGATGGGGCTGTGATCTGAGCACAGGCGGCACCCACCCTGCAGCACTCTGAAAACCACATCCTACGTACCCTGGAGCAGGTGTTCCAACAAAAACCCTGGTCCCTTTGTGCTTCTATCTCCCACCCAGAAATGAATAATTCCGTTCTCAGCAGAGTCTGAAGAGTGTGTGGTAAATAGGGCCTCGAATAAAAAGCATAAAATCAATCATTAAGCCACTGCTTTTCAAATGAGCACTGTCCAGCCTGTATGCTAAATGAGGTGCGGGTCCTAAGGAAAAATAACAGAAGGACGTGAAGTTAGATAGTTGCTCAAAAATGTACAACACTGGTCCTTATTTTTTGGGTAATAATATTTGACATAATATTATTTCAGTGGGTTTGGATATTACAAGCTTCTTAAGAAAAGAGGAAGGTGAACAGGAAGGGGAAGAGGAAAGAAAAGGTGAAGGAGAAAGGGAAGGGGAAGGGAGAAGGAAGAGTAGTTTGTAATTCCCCTTGCAAAGCCTCGAAAAGTGACCATGGGCAATCTAGAGAATCATTAGGCAGATAGAAGGAACCCCCAAATTCTTTTGTGCTGGTTTGGGAACAAAAGGGCTGATTTAGGACCTCTTTAATGCAGGGAGCTAGTAGAATGGTGCTTTTCAGACCTCACGCAGACTCTCAGCCGTGCTACTATGCATGAATTTTCAAAAACAAATATGCGCGTATATTAAATCCACAGGGGATTCTCTTCATGTATTGATGCCTTTATCAACTGATCTGAAGATCAGCCAGCGCCTACCAACAGTAGCGCTGTCACTTCAAACACCAGGAAGACAAGAGAAAAGCAACAGGAACTTTCCTTGAGCCAGAGGAATGAATTGGCAGCTCGGACTGGGAAGCGCTGCATTTGTGCATCCCAGTTCAGCTCACAGCAAGCAATCCGCAAGGGTTCTCGGCGATCAAACTGTTAGCTCTTAATCGTTAACCTATAAACTGCAAGCCCGCAGGGGGCTGTCAATAATAAACTCCGGGAAAGCGGTGCCACAGGGAAGCGCCGGCAGAGGCGACCCGCCACGCCAGCGGGACCCCCGCACCCCTCCTGCCCGGCCGCGGCGCGGCGGCGGCTCCACCCCTTCCCCGGCCCGGGGGAGCGCACGATGCCGCGGCCCCGCCGCCCGCTGCCGGCCCCGTGCCGTGCGCGGGGGACACGGCAGCGCCCCAGCCCCAGGGCGCCGTCCCGCCGGCGGAGCGGCTCGGCCGGCGCGGGTCGGGCCGGGTCGTGCCGCGGAGTTTTCCTTTTTTATTATTTTTTGGTACCTTAGGAAGGGAAAAAAAGTCTAATTATAAGGTAAGGTAATGGAGGGGATTTTTAGTGTTGACTCTGAGCCGTGCTAATTGTTCTTGTACGTGCACGTCACTGGTTAAGCGAACGCACTGCGCACAGGCGTAGGCGCCGGCGGGGGGCTGGAGAGGGGCGTGCGGCCGGGGGGCGGGATGCCGGGGGGTGGGCGGGATGCCCGGGGGGCGCCCGCCGCCCTGGCTCGGCTCCGGCCGGGCTGGTCGGGGCAGAGCGGCGCGGCGGGGCTGGGGCGGCCCGGAGCTGATGTTCCCGTCGGGCTGGAGCCCTGGAAGGTGCACCTGGGGGGGGCTGGGCTGCGGGGCTGCCTCGCCCGGACAGCGCATCCAGGGGTCAGGGAAGGATAACCGCAGCTCGGAGACAGGTTTGAAAAATTTCAGCCCTCAGCTGAGCGCTGCTGCTTCCTTCTCGCACAGATGCTGTTTGCATGCTTTCTGCTCGTCCCCCTTCCCCTCCTCCGACCTGCGAAATTAATGTGGATATCTTAACTGGGGGCGGGGGTGGGGTGGGGTGTACTGGAAAAAAGTGCCCGTTGGATTGTAATACTGGTTGATAGCTTGAACAGGTTTTGTTCTTAAAGATCTTTGGTGCTTTTCTTCTGTGACCAAGGTGCTGGAAAGGTGCTGGGACACTGAATTTCCTAAGTGTCCCTGTTCCAAAATACTGCCTTTAGTCACTGTTCGGTTGAAGTAAGATGGTTTAAACACAAATTAACTGTTTTAGCAAACCAGATTTTATTTTTTTCAAAATCAGTGTTAGAAACAAAAGGAGGAGAAAAAATTGTTGTGGAAGACAAGCAATGTGTCCTCCAAAGTAAAGAAAATGTTTTCTTTCTTGCAGGATAATTTGGGAACTGTTGTGTAGTTGTGAAGTAGCAAGAATATTAATTTGCTTTTGATATAATTTGATATAACCACTTTTTAAAAGTGAATTCAGCAGTGAAGGATATGAAGTTTTTTACGCTTCCAATTTTGTATAGGAGGTAGCCATAAAAATTTGGCTTTATGAGTTACTAGAGCTGGTAACACTTATTTTCCCCACAAGTTTTTTATTTGTTTTCAGAGTTGACCCTGTGGTAAACTGAACAGCAATTCTGGAAGTTCTGTAGCAAGGTCATTCAAACATTTGTCTCTGTTCCTTGCCTTTAAAGATTAATGGATAGAAAGGAGAGAGTAACACAGATGGGCTTTATTCTTTTGCTTCCCGTGGGATCTGATCTGATTTGCATCTTTCTTCTCTTAGTTGAGACGGATGTGAGGGAAGGACTGAAGCTGATGATTTGAAAGTGTTACCTAATTTTGAATTGACCAGCTGGAGTGTTAGCCCTGATTGTTTTGCTTCCTAGAGAGCATGACTACCTTTTGGCTCTCTTTGGTTTTAGCTGAGATTGTAAGTGCTCAGACTCAGTGAAATTCAGCCTCTGAGTATCTCACCCTGGCCCCAAACACAGAAGCACGCAGAAATAGTCCTGACATATGGAGGATTTCCCAGTGGCTGCAGAAATAATCTTCAAAATCAGCTGTTGTACATTAAACAGGAGGAAAAAAAAATAAGAGGGAACTCCTTTATTAAGTTAAACCACCTCTTGCTGGTTTTCATTGTCCAGGGATTCTAGTGAGCAGCCTCTCAAATCACTTAATGGGCAGCAGCTTTCTAGCTCCCACTAGGAAGTTGTCCAGTCTCTGTAACTCTGCATATGCAGTAGCAAACTCTTTAGGGTTGAAATGGAAAGACGAGTTTGTGAAGGCTTTTGCTTTCCCAGTGCTTCCTTGGGATTGCTGAGTGAGTGGCAGGAATGCTGTTGGCTTCTCAGGGAGGAAGCAGCCTTCCTCAGCCCTCAGTCAGCTCAGCCTTAGAGTGACTAGGTCCTCATTAAAGCGCTTCTCTTAACCCCTACTTATTGGCCATCCACAAAATAGGACAGAAGTAATTACATCCCATCGCAACAAACATTTTGGAATCTAAATGGTAGAAAAAGGTACTACAGGAGCAGTATGTCCGAGATGGTTTTGTGCTAAAGCAGCAATGAGGAGCTCTGTGGACCTCCAGGCTGTGAGGTCCTTCCAGAGACCTTACCTGCTTCCCTCCTTCCCACCCTCTTCCTTCTACCTGCAGTTCCTCTTGCTGCCCTGGTTTGACAGCAGGGAAAATAGCTCTCCACCTCTCTCCAGATTGCCCTCCACATTAGCCTCTCCCCTGCTAGTGCTTCATTAAACACTGACAGACGCCTTGGGAAGCTTGGCTTAGTCTGTTTGCAAAGCAGGAAGCTAAACCAGGCCAGCGCAGCTGAAACGCGGTGCCAAAATGTTCACACATTTGCAGACCACAGGGGCAGCTCATGTCCTTTCAGGTCATCCTCTGGCTTGCCCTGCCTAATCGGCATTTCTTTGCATAAGTGAGTGCTTATTTCTATGCTAGAGATGGAAGAGGTTGCATGAGCATTTGTGATGTTTTCTCATCTTGATGGAAGTACAAATGGAAAGGGCAATGCAAACACTGGTATAATTTTCAGTACATGTTTTGGGGGCTTTTCATTTGTGCCTGCTCTGTTTGAAAGTAAATTTTTTTGAAAGTAAAATTTCTGAAGTAAATGGTTTTTTGAGGGGAGAGGTGGTTTTTTGGAAGTCACTGAGCATCTTTCCCTTGATAACTGAAACTTCTTTGTATTTTCTGAAAATACTGTAAGCCACTTTGGAGAATGGCTTCTCATATCAGCTATCAGTGCTAAGCAGGGGTTTTTATAGTTCCCAATTTGCCACATTTATTGTATTTCAAATGTAGTTATGAAGTTTATGATCCTTCAGAAGGCAAGAAAATGTCTCTTGGCCACTATTTGTAATATCTTTTGCAAATGTAGATGAGAACTAATGCTTGATTTTAGCTAAAGTCTTGCTGCTGCTACTGCTTTTACCATCTACAAATGAAATCTCATCTAAAATCCAGTAATGCATGTTGGGGCTCTCCTGGTATGAAATTACTGCAGCGTCTTTCAAAAACACAAAAACATTATTTCCCAGCTGTAAGTTATAATCATAATTTGCATTGAAGTCTTACTGTGGTCTGAGAAGAGACACTGTGAAAATGGACTGTGGGGTTCCGCCTTTGCATCTCAGTGACTGAACTTGACATATGCAGAAATAAAACAGGAGACACAATGTATGTGGTTAAGCAGAGTCTGTAGCTTTATCGATTCAATAAATTGATCAGACTTAAAGAGAATGTTAAACCACCCTGATGGCTAGCCAGCAGACTCCAGCAAGAAGCCCTCCAACCACTCTGCGTGGAAGGAGGAGATACAGTTATCCATGTCCTCTGTCACCTGTCCTTCAAGACAGACTCAGGGACTTGCTTGCAGCAGACCAAAGCCCTGTCTGTGTTGGACATGTCTTCTCAATGTACCTAAAGTGCTGTTTTACAAACTGTGTCTATTCCGTAACCCACAACTATCAGAAGTACATTGACACAATAACTGTGCTTTCTGGCAGCCGGCATGTCACTGGGGGAAGGAGGGGAAAAGTATGGTATTGGCTAGGTTTGCTTTAAGGAAAAATTGCCATCCAGATCTGAAGGAGTGATTAGTCCCAGCCTGAGCAAGGCAGTCAGACTGGTAGGACAAAGCACTGGAGTATAACCGTAATAAAAGCAGTGAAGCCACATCTCTGGAGGGATAGGCTTCAGCAGCTATCAGCATCCTGTTGCACTTCTGATGATCAGTCTGAAGGTTGGAGGAAGGAAGGGTAAGCAGAAAGACCCTTTGCAATGAAATGCTTCAGCACAAACCCAAAGAAAGGAGGACACGGAGGGCCTGGTTACTGCCCGTCCACTCTCACCTTCCTCCTTGCTGGCTGCTTCCAGCACACCATTTATGAAGGATGTTAAAACTAAGTCCTTAGTTGCACTTCCTCCACTCCGGGGCCTGCCTGCTCTGCAGGCTGAGATTGGTTGGTGAAAGTCTTC
This sequence comes from Falco naumanni, assembly GCF_017639655.2. NCBI lineage: Eukaryota > Metazoa > Chordata > Aves > Falconiformes > Falconidae > Falco > Falco naumanni. Next base: position 10,535,562 of record NC_054059.1, read on the forward strand.
TCGCTCCTTACTCCGTGTGCTGCCCAGCATGGCTGTGAACAGCTAACGCTGCAGGCTGTGGAAGGATGCAGGAGACACTGATGCAGCAGGGACCATGCAAAGTTGCATCAGTAGCTTTTGTAGTCCAGTGTCCTTCCCCATGCCAGTCAGACATCTTCCTTTGTGGTACAAAATCAGGGAACAGCATTGTCCTGGGATGTTTGGTTTTAACTGAGGCAGTTAACAGTTTGCACATATTCATACCTAAAGCTTTGCTATTTTATTTATCTAATATACTGCAAGGGGGAGTGTGATCATCTTGAACGCTAGAAATCTGTAGGGCACCTGTTCTTCAAATACTGTGGGGAGGACAGATAGCAAGGAAAGGGAGAGACCGTCTGGCTCCTCATGGCAGCAGAAGACCGTGTGTTCGGGGAATGACTCGGGCTGCATGTTTTGATATGATATGCGTGGTAACCCGTGCGGAAAAGGTGCTGCACAGACCTCAGCAGTGCTCTCCACAAAGGAGCAGGCAGCATGGTCCCCCTTTCCGCAGGGAACTGGAGCAGATCTGCCGGTTTCCCTGCGGTGATCCGGATACCGAGCCCCTCAGACACACTGGTGAATGCAAGTTATCCAATTGTATCCGAATTATTTCTCCTCATCTCTAAAAGACCCCAAACCAAGACAGCAAATACAGGGACTGGACTGGGAGTACCAAACTGTTGGCTTGTCAGTGTTTTGACTGTATCTAGCCCCACATTTCATTATTATAGATTTTGGTTTGGTTTGTTTTTCTTTTCTTTTTTGCTTGTTTTGATCCTGAATGCAGGTGCTTTCAACCCCTTGACAGTCCAGAGTGCAGTTGCTCTGGATAACACGTTGCAGACACACGTGCTGTGAATCTGAGGTGCTTTTAGTATTGCATCAGAGCCCATGCAGGTCTGCATTACTTCACACTCCTTAAAGTAAGCATTAGCAGCAGCAGTCCGATGAGAAGCCCGATAATACATCAGTTGTGATGGTCAAGATGGGACAACATCAATTCCATTTTAACCACTGAGGTAGGAGAGTTCTACAAGGATGGAAAAGCTTAAACTCAGCTTTATTTTAGTAGCAGAAGTAACACTTCTGAAAAGGTGTAGATTTTGTTTATTACTTTGGCATCTGCACTTATTTGGATGCTGTTTTCCCATCCATCCCTCCCAGAATCAGATTTTAGAAGCGGTTTCCCTGGACGTGGAAAACAGAAGTATTGTCAGGTATCTCCTGTGAAAGTTCACTTGTCAAATCTTAGGCAGTCTAGTTTCACCGTGTAAAAGCTGAGGCAGGATAAAATGCTGCATGGTGCTTCCTACCTTGTTCAGCACGGACTTGTTAGTAAATTCATCTCCACATATTGGCACAGTTACAGTGCTTTGGTTTTGCATCTCCCAGAGGGGCCAGGCCAGATATTCCCCCCTGTCACCTCTCCTGCTAGGTATAGCAAGGCAGTTGACAGTGCTAATGTGCTTTCTTCTCCTGTTGCTCAGTCTCATCCGTGGCATTTCTTTGTCTTAGTGTAACAGGTATTTGGGCTTTTTTTCAGCGGCTTTCTTGGCACTATTCCCTAGTAGACTGTCAGGTAATCATGGGGGCCATGTGTGGCCAGTGAATTGTTTTGTACTCAGCAGCTTGGCTGGTCTGTACCACCTGTAGCAACTGCTAAGTGAAAATCACACATGTCCATTATGAACAGTCTAGGAATTCAAATTCATAGGCAGTTTTGCGAGCATCTCTAGGTAGGCTTTCAAGTGGCAAGACTGTTAAAAAGAAAACAAAGTGCTGTCTTCTGTTTTTTGAATTTATAGGGGTTACCTTAAAATTTTCCTGTGGGACAAGGGAGGCTGGAAACATTCTGTTTTGAAGATCTCGTATTCTTGTATATATGTTTATGACTTTGGGAGATGGGTCATTTAGAGCACCACCAGATTGGGGCACACTGTTCTGTCATGGCAAAGTAATATTTTGTGGAAAGGTGCATACTATTTCTTTAAAAACGTAGCCTGGGAGAGATGAGGGAGAATTCTTGGCAGAACCTTTTGCATGAAGCAGTGTGATAGAACAGCCACGGAATATATTGCATGCTAATAAAGTTCCTTCTTCAGTGGGAAAAGTGCATGCTTTGTGAGTGGCAGCGTGTCTTTTACCTTTTGACATTCTAACTTGACCCATAATGAGGCATCCACCAGCATGCCTTTTCAGTCCTTTCCAAAGAGCTGCCAAAACTAAAGAGATTTTTTTGAGAATAATCTGTGACCCAGCAAGGTTGGCTGTGAGGTTTGTTTGTTTTTCTCTCTCCTGCTGGTTCCTGCTATTCTCTTACTCCCACATCCTACCCGACTCTTGTTTTCAAATGCATTCTTCAGCCTTCTCCTTCCCTACCTACTGCATCCTGTGTTCTGCTTTCTGACTTCCTTCTCTTTTCTTATAGCTTTTATTTCCAGTTCCTGTTCATTCTGGTCCCCGAGGAGCAAGGAGTGAAACATTAACAGTTGCTGGAGGACCAAGTTAATATGGCTGTTAGGAGTTTAGATTTCAGGTGAGGGCTCCGGGAGACATCCTTTGTGTATGACATTGTGCCCCGGAGCTCTTTGCACCACTTCATTGCTGGGGCAGCAGAGAGGATTTTATGTCTGTGCTTCCTCCACTACCATCTACAGTCCAGCATTTCAAATAAAAATACTGAGAAGAGTAAATATTTGCTAAGATATGGATGTTCCAGTTATTGCAAGTTAGTTAACAGGTGGTAAATTGGTTTGCTATTATCACTTCGCTGTGTGTCTCAGTTCCAAAGAAGTTGAAAAGCTTCAGATGTAGGATAAGCAAAGCAAGTGGATTTGCATCGTCACGTGTATCTTGATAGGGTATATGGGAGTTATAGGTATGACAGTGGTTTGAAAAACATGTCATTTCACGGTAAATTCAGAGCGCATACCTGTGTCTTTTCTAGGTCGTATTGCTGCTTTTATAGTAAGGCTCTTACATTAGTAGAGGATATATCCCTGTGTTATCTGTACCTCTTTGTCAGCTAAGGATCACCATCCTCAGAAATCTGTGCTTAACAACATGTGCAAACTTCCTGTGCTGATGTCCACATATCCTGAATACAAATCACAGATATAAAATACTTCTATTACTAGTAATTTCTCCATTTAAATGTTGCATGGGTAAGGCTGTAAAATGTAGTTCTTTATTATCTTTCTGAGGATACACCTAATTTGAGTATTGCGAGCTTTTATATTGGCTGAAAATACAGCTTTGCAGACTATATAAAAGAAGAGTGTTTTCCAGCTGAGGTTTTCCAAAGGTTTGATTAGTCTGACCCTTGCAGTCCACAAAATCTACTGCTGTAAATGGAAATGTGCCTGGAAGAAGAAACTTTTGCACATCATAGTCACTCTGCTGGCAAATTTATCTTCCTGCTAATTTCTTATGCCTGTGATGCCCAGATGGTTTTCAATTGTGTGCTAATGTAATCTTCCGTCCTGCTGGTTTATTTATAACCAGGATTGATCCATTTATGTGTGGCTGCATATATCAATTAGTTTTCATTTTTTGTATTATTTTACTCATTTTTGTGTATGCAAGACATAAGGAGGAATCCACCTTGTAAAACAACTTTGGTATAAATGGATTGGTGAGTAGATATACACCTGTCCTGTTGGGATATTACATACTTTTACCAACATCATCCTAACAGAGAAATAAATGTAAATGTATCAAACCCCCATGTATTTGTTATCCACACAGGTATAAAATTTCACTGCTTTTCAGAATTCTAGATGATTTTATGTCATTTTCAGTTAACTTTTGTAATGTAAAATATTTGGGTTTGGAATGTAACTGTAGTTGGTAGTTATTTCTTGAGAGACTACTTAGGTTATTACCAAAAAAAAAAAAAAAAAAGAAAAAAGAAGGTTATTTTAAAAATTGAGAAATACACACATACACGCACACACACATATATTAGTTTAATGCATCTCTTCTATGTTTCAGGTTGAAAAAACTTCTTGAGCAGGAGAAGATCTATCAAGCCCGGAAGGAGAAGGAACATACAAAGCGGCTCAATAAGCTAAGAGAAGAACTAGTCAAGCTCAAATCATTTGCACTCATGCTAGTAGATGAAAGACAAATGCATATTGAACAACTTGGTCAGCAAAGCCAGAAAATACAGGACTTAAACCAAAAGCTAAAGGAAGAAGAAGAAAAACTTAAAATTATCAGTGCAAAAACAAAAGAAGATGGACAAAACCTGATGAAGTTAGAGGCAGAACTTGAACACAAAACATCATCATTTTCTCAAGAACATGAGGAGATGACTGCTAAACTGGCTAATCAAGAGTCACATAATAGACAGCTGAGGCTTAAGCTAGTGGGGTTGACTCGCAGAATAGAGGAGCTAGAAGAAACTAACAAAAATCTTCAAAAAGCTGAGGAGGAACTTCAAGAACTAAGAGATAAAATAGCAAAAGGGGAATGTGGGAACTCTAGCTTAATGGCAGAAGTTGAGAACCTCCGCAAGCGTGTGCTTGAAATGGAGGGGAAAGATGAAGAGATCACAAAAACTGAATCCCAGTGTAAAGAGCTGAAAAATAAACTGCAAGAGGAAGAGCACCATAGCAAAGAGCTGAAACTTGAAGTGGAAAAACTGCAGAAAAGAATGTCAGAGTTAGAGAAGCTGGAAGAAGCTTTCAGTAGAAGTAAGTCTGAATGCACCCAGCTACACTTAAACTTGGACAAAGAAAAGAGTTTGACTAAGGATTTGATAAATGAGTTGGAAGTGGTGAAGACTCGAGTGAAAGACCTTGAAGCATCAGAAAGCAAGTTGGAAAAGGCTGAAATAAGCTTAAAAGATGACCTTACGAAGCTGAAGTCATTTACTGTAATGTTAGTTGATGAACGAAAAATTATGATGGAAAAAATAAAACAGGAGGAAAAAAAGGTTGAGGGTCTAAACAAGAATTTTAAAGTTGAACAAGGGAAAGTTATGGATGTAACAGAGAAACTGATAGAAGAAAGTAAGAAATTTTTGAAATTGAAATCTGAAATGGAAGAAAAAGTATCTGGTTTGACAAAGGAAAGGGATGAGTTAATTGGCAAACTGAGAAGTGAAGAAGAAAAATCCTCTCAACTAAGCTGTAGAGTTGACCTGTTAAAGAAAAGAATTGATGGTATGGAGGAAGTAGAACGAGAAATTACAAGAGGTAGAACCAGGAAAGGACCAGAGCACGGCTGTCATGAGGATAACAAGATTAAAGAACTTACCATTGAAATTGAAAGACTGAAAAAACGTCTCAAACAATTGGAAGTGGTTGAAGGAGATTTGATGAAGACAGAAGATGAATATGATCAACTAGAGCAGAAATTTAGGACTGAGCAAGACAAAGCTAACTTTCTTTCTCAGCAGCTGGAGGAGATAAAACTCCAGATTGCCAAAACCAAAGCAATAGAAAAAGGTGAAGCGGTGAGCCAGGAGGCAGAGCTGAGGCACAGGTTTCGTCTGGAAGAGGCTAAAAGTAGAGATTTGAAAGCAGAAGTTCAAGCTCTTAAGGAAAAAATCCATGAGCTGATGAACAAAGAAGACCAGCTTTCTCAGCTCCAAGTTGATTATTCAGTTCTGCAGCAAAGGTTTATGGAAGAGGAGAATAAAAGCAAGAGCATGGGGCAGGAGGTGCTGAACCTAACAAGAGAGCTGGAGCTTTCTAAGCGTTACAGCCGTGCTCTGAGGCCTAGCATAAATGGACGAAGAATGGTCGATGTTCCTGTGACGTCCACTGGTGTGCAGACAGATGCTGTGAGCAGTGAAGCAGCAGAAGAAGAAACTCCAGCAGTGTTTATAAGGAAATCCTTCCAGGAGGAGAATCACATCATGAGCAATCTACGACAGGTAGGTCTGAAAAAACCCATGGAGCGTTCTTCAGTGCTGGAGAGATACCCTCCAGCAGCGAATGAACTTGCAATGAGGAAATCTTGGATACCATGGATGAGAAAGAGGGAAAATGGGGCTCAGGCAACGCCTGATAAAGGAGCCCGGACCCACAGTAGTTCAGCGCACCCTGGGGAGGTTGTCCTTTCACCAAAGCAGGGTCAGCCTCTTCATATTCGGGTGACACCAGATCACGAGAACAGCACAGCTACTTTGGAGATAACCAGTCCAACCTCAGAGGAATTTTTTTCAAGTACCACTGTCATTCCTACTTTGGGAAATCAGAAGCCACGAATAACTATCATTCCCTCTCCAAATGTTATGCCACAAAAAGGAAAAGGCAATGAAAGTCCCATGGGCCCTGATCGTTCTATGTCTCCAGTCACTATAACAACATTCTCCAGGGAAAAGTCCCCAGAGGGAGGGAGAGCACCCTTCGCTGACAGACCTGCATCACCAATTCAGATTATGACAGTATCAACATCGGCGGCACCGGCAGAAATCTCTGTCTCTCCACAGTCGCAAGATATGACCATGGGAAGGGCTGTCTTCAAAGTAACACCAGAAAAACAAACCGTCCCAACTCCAATCCGCAAGTACAACGCCAATGCCAACATTATTACGACAGAAGACAACAAAATCCACATCCACTTAGGTTCCCAGTTTAAACGGTCCCCCAGTGCTGCACCTGATGGTGCAAGTCCTGTCATAACAGTCAGACCGGTGAACATAGCAGCAGAGAAAGAAGTCGTGACTGGTACTGTCCTTCGATCGCCCCGGAACAACCTGTCCTCGCGACCTGCAGCAAGCAAGGTGACAAGTACTATCACTATAACACCTGTTACAACGTCTTCCACTCGAGGAACACAATCAGTGGTAAGCAGCATCGTCTCATGATGTAGTCTTGATGGTAAGGAGAAGGGCAACTACAGTTGCGGTTTGAGATGCCAGCAGGGAAAATGGATGGAGTGAGGAGAAACTCTTGATTTCCCGACATTTGTTTTAGATATGAGCTTAACCATAAAATCAAAATTTGCCGGATTCATATATTTTTTGTGCCAGTGTTGGACACTGTTATACTTCTGGCATTTTCTCCCAAAGGATTAACTTTCAAAGGAAGTCCCTTCGAAGTTCCTTTGAAGTTATTTTCATAATGGTAATCCTGTAAAATTGCAAGTGAGAGACAGAGAGGGTCAAAGAATGATGAAGGTGACAGAGCAGGAAACTTTCTGTTATTGGTGAGTGCAGTTTCTGACTTCTGAAAATACTTAGAATGATTTTTGGCCCAGCTGATGGGTCTTTAGAGTGTGATCATGCAGGCTGGTATTTCTTTGGTATAATCCCATCATAGTTATAATTTAATTAGTATCCGCTATAATACTGAACTCCAAAGGAATAAATAGGTAGACATGGTATCATTGCTGACAGTGCCAAGCCCCTTTCAGCCAGCGAACAGTAAATCTCTTTCTGAATCTGAATCTGAAATTCTCGACTTCTTTGAGTGCTGCATTACAACAGTGCTTCATCTAACATATTTTTGCTAACATATTGTGCCTCTGTGGTGGTACCCTGGCTGCTCTTTTGTACTTTAATCAGGCTTTCAGCTATGTCTTTAAACATATTGGACAATTATTTATTGATAGTCCTCCCCTCAGGTTTATTATTGGACATGGTTTTGCACTGCTTTAGTTGGAAATACCCTGGGAAAGAAGAATTTAACGAAAATAGAAAACCAGCAGTACTGTATTAGTCCAAAAGCTTATTTAGCTACACAGAGCCTGCAGCAGATGCTTAAGGGAAGATTATTTTGGGTAAACACACAGTAATGTTTCCCTCAGCGTCTGTTCTCAGTTTTTGGCAATAGGTGGGTATTTCTTTCTGAAGCAGGGCCTGTAGCCACATCTTTGTGTTTAATAGACCGTGGCGGAGTTTTCTTCTATTTATTCTTCTAATTACTTTTTGAACTCATTTATACTGTTGTTTCCACAACATCAGGGGGCAGTGAATTCAGTTGTGAGCTCTGGGAAAAATGCTCTTTTGTTTGATACCTTTTATGCAATACCTTCATTGGTTACAGCCTCTTTCTTGTATCTTGACAAATACTGAATAGTCATCCCCTGTTCATTTGTCTGTGCTGCTCAGGAGTCTGCAGACCCCCACAACACGTCTCGTTCAGCCATTTCTTTCCAAGCTGAAATGTCAAAGTGTATTTAAGATACACTTCCACACTTCTGGAGAGAGACTGCCATGCCCATTTAAGCCCTCTAACTTAAGGAAACTTGCATTCATCATACAAATCTATTTGGGTTTGCACATGTGCGCTCTCTTTCTCCCCACATATATAATGTGTACACTGTACTGTACAGTGTTTTCCTAGAGACAACTGTTCATTTTTTAAAAAGTCTTGAATTAATTCATTTACAAACTCCTTTGTCTCTCAGAAGCTTGGAAAACTTTTCTTTTTTAAGAGTTCCTCATTCTTTTTTACTAGATGTCTGTCTCTACTGTGATGATGCGCTGAACCATGGCAGACAAAACTTTTTTGTTTTGTTTTCATCTAGCTAAAAAGTGGTTTCTTTCTTCACTTCATACTCCCTGACTTGGAATGTAAGGAAAATAGTTCAACCATAAGATTTACTTTTATCTTTTGCTCCCCTTTGTTTTTTAAGGTCCCTAGTCCTTAGATGAGCAGGGAACTTCCAACAAGCCCAAATGTGCCTTTTCCTCTCTAACCCCTTGAAAAAAAACTCAGAAGTTGTGTATTCACCATCTGTTTTGCAAATGACTACTTTACAAACACATTTCAATACCCCTAGTCAGAAAAAAACAAGTTGTGACGATTTACTCAGTAACTCTAGAAGAAACCAACATCGATATAATTTTGAGCATTTAAGTCCACAAAATCAGAGAAGACAAACTGATACACAGCTGCTTTCTTAGCTTACTGATTTTACTTCTTTTCTCAACTGTCCTCATACAAGATGCTTTGTGCAGTGTACTAGTGCAGTGCCAAGCTACAAAGGGGAAAATAATTCTGAAATTCGAGCTTTCATCTGTTGCTATAACAAATCTGCAGTTACTGTTTTCATATTTGAAAACATTTAACTCTTCTTCCAATTCAAATTTTTAGTTACCTTCAGTACTGTGTTGAAGTTAATGTTAAGGTGGTGCACACAGGTTCAGCCTGAACTGTGGTGTCTCCCTGCATATGTGAGTCCAAAACCAGACTGTGGTTTCTTGATGAACCATCATGACTTTTGAATCCCACAAATCCCATGGATTAAGGGGTGTTACAGTTGTGTTTATTTGCACTCTAAAGTAGCTAGAGATTTATGTTCCTTTGATCCAAGTCCTCTTCCGAGTCTGCCACAGTTTTGATTTAGGTAAAATGAGGCCCTGATCCAAAGAAAGGCACAGGCACCTGAAGGAGAACATGGGAAATTTTTGAGCGCTTAGCCAAAAAGATGAACCAAAAAAGGCACCGGTCAGTGACTGTGTCTCCACTGGCTTGTAAACTTATTGGACCCAAATGTTTTGGAGGACTTCACGTTCTGCCTGCTGCACAAGCCCAGGGTTATCCAGCTGAGGACTGGCTTTGTCACACCAGTGCTGACACCCAGTGCAGTCCAGTCCCACAGGGGCCTCCACAGCAGGAGCTGGTGTGATGGAGACTGTTTGACCAGTTGGATTGAATTCAGCATTTAACAGAATCATTGCCACTTGGATTAAAAAAAAAACAAACAACCAAATCCTAAGCTGGTAACTGCCTTCTATATGATAGCCTATGGATTTGGGTAATTACCACAAGTAAAAAAAATGGATTTTGGTGCTCCTTAGCTTGACTAGAGTCAAACCCATTCCCAGGGAAATACTTGGACTACCGTAACAGAGCTAGCAGATAGTTTTATTACTACAGATGGACCACAGCACAACCAAAAATTCCAGACTATGAGGCCAGAGAACATGCAGACTAAAACGAGCCTGAAACTGTAGCCTGGCTGTTAGCCCTGCCTGAGCACATTAGCCCAAGTCCCTGTTCCCAGGACAGTTCATATAGTTTACAGTAAAAAATTCACAGAATAAAAACAAATATTCTTGGGGGAAAAAACAACTGTGGTGCCTATATCCTTTATGTATTTATTTATTATTTTTATTTTTTATTATTATTATTAAGGCCTTATATTTGGCTGTAGGATTGCTGGTAAATCTGGGTCTTCTTTGGCTACCAGGATGGGTGTCCGTCCTATAATGGCTTCATCCCCGTGCTCCCCACCTCCTACAAGCCTGGCATCCAGTGCCAGCTGTTCATGCTGCCAGGGTACACAGTGGAACTGGTGACATGCAAATCTGCAGGGAGCAGAGGGAATCCTGGCTGCAGCAGAGCCAGCACAGTGGCATGGCACCAACCGTGCAAAGCGTTAGGTAACCGAGGCAGGAAGGCACAGCTGAAAAGCTGTTGGGTGCCAAAGCTAACTGGGCACACGTTAAAGCAGCTATAAGGCTACTTTCATCTGAGCAGCATTCAGTTTGAGGCCAGCATCTAAATTGGGCTCTTTGTAGGTGTCCCATGTATGCCCTAAGCTTCTGTTAGAGTTACTAGAGATCCAGGGGTCAGCTCACTTGCCTGTGTAGAGGCGCGTGGTGCTGTCTGCATTCCCTATAGCAGTTGAGACAGGCTGGTAGCTCTAACACAGACCGTACCCTTCTGCAGTGGAAGCGGACGGGATACCTCAAATGGCACAGCATGCCCAGAGCACTGAGCCCTGTGCGCTGGCACGGCACTGTGGAGGCTGGAGGGTGATTCAGCTGAGACCCCACTAGCTTCAGTGTGAGCTCAATTGCCCACTGGGCTCCGCTGACTGTACTGACTAGATCTCAAGGCCCACCCTTTCAAGATTCAGTTGCCTAAACATACTTCTTTAGTGTCATTTTAAGTGCTGTCAGGTAGCCTACCTAACTTCCAGCTGCTTTATCAGAGGCTGAAGGTCTCCCTGGGTCCTGTGTCTTATCTACCAGCCCTGTGCTGGTAGCTTGAGGTAGCCCAGGGCATCTCAAATTGCACTAGGTATCTGTGGCACCCACTGAACTGAACCATTTCTGTTCAGGGCGAGCTGGTCCCTGATCTGATCAGGAACAAGTGCTGAAAAAGCACCTTTGTTATTAAAATATTCCAAAAGTGAATGTGTGTGTGAAACCACACAATGTGTCAGTAAAATGCACTAAGCAGGATCTGTTATAAACAACAAAAACATGCTAAATGTTCTGTACATTCAAATTGCTTTTCTTCCTTTAATGGGACTGTTCAACTACTGCAACCTTGCGGCTTAATATACCTGCCGGTGTCTGCAGTGAGCGCTGACTACCGACCTAACCAGCTCGGCGGCCGCATGTGGTTATCTCACTCCCAGTAATGTATTTCCTAACCTCGCCCTGGCTCCCTGTGCGATTCCAGCAGCATGTACGGCCAGCTCAGAGCCAGCCAGCATCACTCTGCGTCCCGTGGGGCTGTGCCTTGGGCACTCCGTGCCAGCTGCGTAAGGGTTGGTTTCTGGTTGGACCTGCATTCCTGTATCAGCCAGAAGACAGCGGCCTGCAGACAAACAGGGCTGGAGGGAGCTGCTTAGAGCTTGGTTCTTGGAAGAGATGACCAAGAGACAGACAGTCGTGTGGCTTCTCTGGAACTCTCTACTGGAGAGTGTCCTCTGCTCGCTTACCCCGTCACTCTCGTCAAAGGGGACTGCTTGCTGGAGAGCCACCTTTGTGCCGTTTCACTTAGCAAACACAACATGCTTTCGCAGCTGAGTGTGAAGCTGGCATTAGCTTCCCTATGATCAACATGTTAGTACGCTGTAAAGAAGGCAACTAAGAAATATAAAGCAAGTTAGAGCTCTTTTCAAAGTGCTTTTGAGTGATCTAGGCTTGAAATGAGTAACTTGAAAGCACCCAAATCCTTAGTTAATAATTTACATGTGAATAAAGCCGAAGAAATGCCTGAGATTCCAGCTACTTCATTTGATTGCTTCATGTTTACACACTGTGGAGCTCTTTCAGGCAGTACAAGATGTTTGTCATTTAGGTTCCCTGGGATGTTGACATATTTTCCAAGGCTGATGGAATGCATTTGCATGTTTTGCCCTACAGAATTGTATGGGCCTAACTTGTTTTGACATCTTCATGTGAGTTCCATATTAGCCTTTAGACTGCTATTGTAAATGTTGCTTTTAGTTATTGGAAATGGCTTCCTTCCTGCCAGGCAGACAGTATTCGAGTTTTGCAGTTGTGACTTTTTGTGTGTGTGTGTGTGTACGTGGGGTTTTGAACTGTCCTTAGAAGATTAAGGAATGGTTTTCCTTTGAATACTCAGGCTGCAGACAGAAGGCTCTGATGCTACTGGCTGGAAATCCTTTGAGAGAGAAAAATGCTCCTTCATGGATCATTTTATGTAAATGTGCAAATAAACGTTGCGGTTGATGCAGCCCCCTCATCCAGTCTATTTCAGCAGTTTACTTGTATTTTGCTTACATGTCAGAAGTTGCAGAATTTAGTCACTTAGCAGATGGGTCTAGCTAGAATTCCAGGACCTTATGAGAATTATTTTCTTTTGTGACATCAAAGTCTTTATTATCTAACCAGAAAAGAGTCACATATGAAGTTCAGCTGAGACACAATTTGTCACCAAATTTGTTAACATTTGAGTCTGTATTGCACACTGCAGTAGGTGAAACACGTTTTCCTTTCAGAATTGTCATGGTTATAAGTGTTTTCTTTAGGTCATGGTCCATAAGGGGTAGCTTCCAGTTTTGGTGTTGGAGTATGTGCAACATTATCTGGCCAGTGGAGACAGAAAATAGCAGCTGGCCCTTTCGAACCTTTTTGTCCTATCCAAGTGTTCCTTGTGTGTTTACACAGTGGGATTCAGTTGCCTAAACATATGTACTGATTGTGTTTTCAAAACTATAGAATAGCTACTCTGGCCTCCAGCTGGTGCTCCAGAAGGGCACAGATCCCTGGTAGGAGCCGTGTTGGGTCTGCTGGCCCCATGCTTGGGTCCTCAACCGCTTAGGCCATTTTTATTTTTCTTTATTCTGAAGTCCTCAAATTTGAAGCTAAGTGCACTTGGTAGGCTGTTGTCCAGGGCAGCAGACTGGCAGAGATAGTGAAATGACCATGTCCACGCTGCCTTGAGGTATCCCTGGAAATCTGGGCTGCCTGCTTCATCCTCACCAGAGTTCATCGAGTTGTGGCTAGGGTCGGGGGGAGAGCCCTCTCCCACATCCCTCCTCCCACAGCCACAGGAAAAGGAGGTCCAAATCTTTGCTCTGACTCTCTCTCCTAGCCTTCTGCAATTCCCAGTGCAGAAATAAGTGGTCCCAGCCATGGCCCCAGCATACTTCGGGAAGCAAAGTTCAATTTTATCCATAATGCTAAGAAATCTTGCCCCAGCTCTGAAAATACGGCACTTACTCTGGGTTCAGCATTAGCCTCATGTAGCTATACTGTTTTGAGGGCCTGTGCTAGTCTCTGTGCAGGATGCTAATATTGCTCTCCGACAGCTAAGCCAGTGTTTCGGTAGCTTCCAAGGCAGTCCTGCACCGTGTTGTGCTGTGGAATCGGAGTTTTAGAGGGATTCCATCCCTGTGACATCTTGATGCAAAACACCAGACCTCAGTTCTGGGAAATGTTTAATCCCCACCGTACCTTTGACCCTACTCTACCAGTCTGTGCTATAGCCAGGTTCCAAATGTGTACATTAATGTGCTAATAGGGGTGATTTGGGACATTGTTGCTTGAGAGGTAGATGAAGAACCAATGAAAAAATACAAGATGAGCATATATGAGAAGAAAAAGTCCTCTGTTCATGTCATTTCTCTCTGTCTCTTTCTTTTGCAGACAGGACAGGATGGGTCATCCCCGAGACCTACACCCACCCGCATTCCTGTGTCAAAAGGTATGAAAGCAGGAAAGCCAGTAGTGGCAGCCCCAGGAGCAGGAAATGTGACAAAATTCGAGCCTCGTGCCGAGACTCAGTCTATGAAAATAGAACTGAAGAAATCTTCAGCCAGCACCTCTGCCTCCCTGGGCGGGGGTCAGGGCTGATGGCGGTGGCTCAGGGGGTATGTTCTGCAGGTTTTACTGCTACCATGGAAGTCAGCCCCCTCCCTGTCTGTGTAGTTGCTCACGTTTCCCTGTACTAATGAAGTCCTGCAGCTGTCACTTACAACAAACTAATAAGTGTGTGCACTGACTACTTAAGTAACAACATCCTTTTGTTTTCTTACTGAAGTTTAAAAAAAAAAAAGCTATCAAAAAGGCAGTTGTATGCCAGGAAGCTTTTCAGCCTAGGAAGTGGGAATGGGAGAACTGCACTAGGTTATTAATCTAGTTCAGAAACTCTTAACGATAGACTTGGTCACTTTTTAATAGATTTAAGGAAGTTTGGTCACTTCTACTAGATTGTCTTCCATCTTAACAAATCACTTTCCACCTCTGCTACTGCATGGGGCACTTTCCTTCCCGCCTGTGATCACATTGTTGAGGTGCCACATTATCTAGGGAAGCAATGCCAGGGGACAACACACCTGAGGTCCTGTTTTAATGACAGCTAGTACCTCAGGTGTGGGAAGGAGGGGAAGAGAGAAAGGTCGGGCACTGTGTGACCAGCCCTGTCTCTAGGAGTCTTCCGTCCAAATCAGTGTTTCTCAGTGGTGAGCTGCTTTCTCAAGGCGGTTACAAAATTCAAGGAGGTAGGGAATTTGCACAGTATTTGGCAGCAGCAGTGCTAAGCAGCAGCTTATTTCTTCCAGAGGGGGTTAACATTCATAGATAGTACTTAGAACCAGGTCTCTGACTTACACATGCTGGGATGCTGCCAGCTCAGGGGTCAGATGAAGGCAAGTGAGCCAAAACATGTTTAGTCTTTAGAAAAAGCTTGAGAAACATTGATCTGGCTAAAATCAATACAGTCCATTTGTGCCTGCTCCAAAGACCGCCAAAGGCTATGAAGCAAGTAAATTCATTGACTTTACTAGGTTTTCAGTTTTCCTGGCTGGCTGAACTTATGCTATATTTAAACCTTAGTTGCCAAGCATCCTTATGTTGTCTTAGAGAGGAAGTCAGCACAGACTGCTGGTGGCAGAAACTGGTATCTAAAGGCAAAGCTCGGGTACAGTGAAAGAGAGAGGGTTTGGTATGGAAGTTACTCTCAATTCTCAGTTGTTTGAAATATTTTCTCTTAAATACAGACCACCTCACAATACCATGGCAATTCATCATTTTTCCTTCCCTCTTTGTGATTTCCTCATTTATATGTTTGCATTTTAAAGCATGTTTTAAGGAATTGTTCCAGCATGGAAATGGTGTGGATGCCAATGATTGTTATGGTTGTTTATTTAATAACAGTAAAGTTATTAAAGGGCATTTCCATTAAGTGATCAATTTCCACAGGAGAAAGTCACAGCCAAAAGAAATGGAGCCAAGCAGACTGATAAATGAGTGTTTTAAAGCTTGTATACTACCTCAACTACCACAGCAAGCTGTAAAGGACCCAGTGGTTAGGAATAGCTTTCAGAAGGCAAGGCAGGAAGACCACCAATAAATAATAAATACAATTCACAGAAAAGAAAATGCAGCAGTGGGTGAAATACTAAAGGGCTTTCTGTCTGGGGGAAGAAATGTGATGTAAGAACCTGCCACAAAAGGTCAACAAAATTATATTCAGTCCGAGCAGTGTTTAGTCTTCAGTCTGCGCTTTGCATTGCTCTCCAATTTAAGATCCAGATATGGCCATTATCGCAGAGTAAAGCTGGCATTTTATTATTCACATGAAGGGCATTTTGTCTGTGGTGTAAATGCTGCTGCTACATCAGAAAAGAAGGTTTCAATTTTCACACATGTAGCACCTGCTACACTTGTTAATTTTAAGGTTCTGGTTTCATATGACACCTGAAAATCAGATTTGTATTAATAGCATTTTTCATAACATTCAATTCCCAGTATTTCAGATAATACTTGGAAACTGGAATTAGCAAGCGATGTGAGTTACTACGCCTGAAATACATCTGATCCTCTCAACTAATTGTTATCACTTAAAAGCCTCTATTTTTCAATAGATTGTTGCTGAGATCTTACTGTTCTTATTGTAGCATAGACTCTTTAGCAGATGTTTTGAAGCAAACACATTATTAAGAGCTTTTTGCTGGATAGTCTCTCTAAATACTGGCACTGAAGCAAATCTTCAGGTCAAAACATTAATTTAAATAATATTGCAAACATGAGCCCCAAGCTAGTGTGGCTTGATGCAGTGATGAACTACAGATGCCTTAAGCCCTCCTTTTCAGATCCTTGTTTCAAAGAGATTTAGTTCCTTAGTTAACTGTTGCTATACAGAAAGCAATATTCAGTGTGTGCCTGTGGTTGAAAAAATTGTTTTGCTTGAGATCTAAGAAACTAATTCACCTGAAGAAACAAGCCAGCCTTACGGTACCTGAAATCCAGGACACAGAAAGTAGCACAACTGAACCAGAACTTGCAGGCACAAGCCAGGCATTGACGCTTGTAGGGTCAGCAGGATTTCATGAGACAGACTCAAGAAATTCCAGACATGTCAGACAGAAGATCCCGTTATTTTTCTCAGTGGCAGCACAACAGAAAGAAACTTTTTCACCGTAGCAGGAGCCTAAAGAGTTGGAATCAGGCAACTGATTTAACCGTTAGCTAAAAATAGGTATTTAGTTGTATTCATAATTTTTAACATCTGTTTTAATTGACTTGATACTGTCATTTATTGAAGGTAGAAGAAGGGTAAGATGAAGAAAAAAGAAAACCTATGGTTCAGAAGTCTTAAAAGTTGAAATGTAATACTCTTCATTATATTGGAATTTTCTCTGAATCTGAAGACAGTTATGTTTAGCGACTACAGTAAGATTCTCCGTTCAGTAGGTCAGCTCAAGAAGGCAATCTAGACAACCAAGTCCAAAAGACAGTGCCTGAGCCCCAGAGGCATCCTGAAGATCTTCCTTAAGTTCTTCCACTGTCCTTGTCCAGTCAGTGTTTCAGTTGTGACATAATGAGCACTGCAGCCTCTGAACCTAATAAAGATCCATAACCATAACCATAACTGCATCAACTGCATAACCATAACTTCACTTTAAAGACTCTCTTCAAGGAGAGGAAATTCTTACATTTCCTCTGAGGGCTTTAAGTCAAGCCACAATTTCATGGTCACTTAAAGTCAGGATGTAACCCCACACTGGAGTCCAAAGCTGTAGTCCTGTCTTTGTCACCTCCAGGCAAGAAAGTACTCACTTCCATGTGGTTGTCCTTTGAGCTGGCACAAGTGTTTGAACTTAACTGGGGAACTGATCTGAACTAAAAGGAATCTGGCAAAAAGTATAAAGGCTGGCTTTAACATAGCTAAGTTCCAGGCTCTCAGGCCAGAAAAGGAAAGAAGGCAGGTGTAGGAAACCAGTGGCTGTTCTAAAGTCACTGCGGCATCATGAATGCCTCCTAGTAGATCAAATACCACACAAATGTAGGGGTAGTACTGCATATTTTAGAAAGGTTTGATTGAAACTTTTCTTCAAAGGTAGGAGACGGGTCCCCCTTCTCACCAGTAGCTGAAAGGACTCAAACCCACATCAACTCCAGCCAGGTTCACCAATGGCACTGACAGTTGAGGGGGAAGGAGGTGACATTCTCATTCGCTCCTGTAAAGGCTGTGCTGTTCTGCATGGAGGGCTTCAGTATTCACTGAGCAGAAACGAGGGAGTGGTTGAGTGGTCAGGATATTGAACTAGGAGGAGGGAGCCCCCCTGGATTCTGGTCCC